>NC_137154.1:30622217-31222217 GCF_951394435.1 Stenella coeruleoalba
TGCACATGACTTCTTAACCTACTAATAAGCAGTGTAAAAATGCTAACAAAGTTGGAGACTTCAAATACTGTCCGGTAATCTCAACTTAGCAAACACCCATAGACAATAAGTAAGACTGAGCATTCTGCAAGCTTGGCCTGAGAGGACAAATACTATGAAGACCAGTCATGGTCTGTAAGAAACCTATGAAGAGTAGGGGAATTGGAAAGGACAGAATGTGTCTGGAGAGGAACTGACAGATGGCGGATGGTGTGGCTGGAATGAAGAGGATGATGGGAGGGGAGACAGAGAAAGGCTAGGTTAGGGTGCTTGAATTTTTCTCTACAGGGTGGGCTGGTCTGTTGGCTGGGAGTCAACACGAAGGCTTTTGAGAAGGGGCATATTAGGAGTAGATCTGATGTTTTGAAAACCACTCTGGTTCCATCTCAACTTCATCCTTCTTCCCTTTATCATCCTTCTGCTCCTGCTTTCTATGGGAAGTAAGAAGAGAGTGTTGAGAAAGTACATGGTTGGTTGTGTCTACATCAGTATTTACTCCTTAAAATTCAAAGTAGGGGGAGGGGAGTGTTTTCCTTGTTGTGTTGGCATTCATGTGGAAGCCTAGGGGAACTTAAGAATAAAACAGAGGAGCAACCAGAAGCGCTGATGACCTCATAATGCAAAATGAACTGCATATGCCTTTTTTGTTTGTTTGTTTTTTGCTCTGGGACAAAAAGTACGGAGACTGATTCTGGAAAAAAAAATTACTAATTTAGCTTTTCTTTTTTTAAAAAAAAGGACAGTTTTCAATTTGCATTTCAAATTCACCAGTTTAAAAAATGTTGAATCAGTAATAATAGTCTGACCTTATGTTTCAGGGGATTCCACATCATGCATTGTATTCCGGTTAAAGATAAATGAACACTACAGTCCAGTTCTGGAAAAGATGTTCTATTTGAAAATCTAACAAGTTAGAGATGTACTAATGAAGAAAGGGCAAATCAGAGGAAGGAGAGACGGGTAGGAAGTGAACCAAGAAAGAAGAGAAATTGAAAGCTTTAGCATCATTTTTCAAGTCCTTGTTTCTGAAGCAGACTCCTTTGAGAAATTTTTTTCACCTCTCTGCGTAAGATGTTAGAAACAAAATGACTATTAGAACATTTTCATACTTCCCTTAAATTCTGGAGTCTGGATCTTTGTATCCCCTTCTTGAGGATCACGTAGAAGGCAACTCAAGAGCCATAAAACTCTGGCCTCCAGCATAATGTGTGACCAGAGTGGATGCCCATCCAAAACCCAGAGCCTCCCTCTTTATCTCTCAGTTCACAGACAGGCAGGTCTCCTCCTGGACCCGGGAGAGGAAATGGCATAAGATAACAGGTATGGAGGTGATCTGGAAGGTTAAAAAATAATTTCTTACAGACACAGCCCTTTAAAAAAAATTACTGTTCTCTTTTAGATTAATATAGCATAACAAATCGAGACACACACAGACTCTGATGACAGATATCTCCTGGTGACATATCACATCTCTTTCACATTGTCACTAGTACAGAATGAACCCCCAAACAGTATGTGTTACACCAATGTTGCCACGCGGTTGACAACTGGTTTTCCTTAAATATCTCTGTTTCCAATTCTTCTAAAGCTACAGACCATACTTGTTTTGCTTCACATGTGTGTGTTTTCCCCTTTTAATAACTGAAACCAGGTTTACCCTTGACTCTTTTGGTGTAGATAATTTTTGCTAATTGGTCTTCTAATGTCTTACACGTTGACCAGGAGTTTTATTGACTCTTTTGTTTATAAGTGAATACTAATAAAAACAAGAGTGACATAATCATCATATTCAAGGATTTCTGATATGGTTAGCTTTTGGACAATGACCTATAATTTGCTAGTATAAATCTCTCATTTGTAGAAATGGAAGAGTCATTCTTTGCATTCTGTTGTTTCATAACTCATTCGTTTATACAAATTTGCAGTATAAGTTAATTATGGGAACTTAAAGGAATAACCATGTGATTGTCTTCTCTGGGCTTCTGCTTTAGACATCTGAATCTCTGTACCATCACTCCTTAAAAAGGTTTAATAAATTTTCCCAAAGAAAGCTACCTCTCCCCTGCATTTTTATCTCCCATAGAGTAAATATGTTTTCTATGTACAGCTGGAAACTCCCCAACTTTCTTTAAATCTTGCTGGCTTTAGATGGGCCCATGATGTTCTATTTGAGGCTAACCTAGTAAGGGGAAGAATGTTAAATTATCTGGGGCCATTGACTCAGCTTCCAACAGAGTGATCATAGGTCTTGGTTAAGATGAAGGGAATTGATTCTCCTGTCCTGGCTGGAGTTATTGATGGAGGACCCGAGTTGCCCAAGTTGACCCTTTGGCCTTCAAATCTGGTGTAACATGGAAAACCCCTCCCAGCATCATCCTTCTTCACGGCAGTGTCAGGAACCTTTTGTTTGAATATCTGACTTGTCTGGAGCCCTACAAGGGAGACAGGGCACATTCTGAGAGAGATGATGTTTACCATGAGCAGGAAAGGAGACTGATGGAAAGTCCCAGCTTATCTAAAACCCAGGGGCCAGACCTTGAGATAACAGCACTCTGTTTTAAAAGTGTTTATGTCCAGAAAGAGGAATTTTGCAAGGGCTCAAAACATGGCCACTGTGGCATGAATAGGGTCTCCCTAACCACTGCCCAACCCTAGAATGTCTGTTTTGGAGAGTACAGAGATGTCGTTGGGAAAAGCAAATTATATAGTACTTATGAGCCTAAATTTTTAACAATTGGTAACAGCAAAGTGAGATAATCTTGGTTTGGGAGAAAGTGAGGTAAACTATAGAGGAAGATTTATGTATGCATCTTCCCTCCCCACTTGCTGTTAATAACAACCAATTTAAGGGCTTAGTGTTCTAAATGCTTCATATAGACTTGCGACAACCTTGATTTTTATCATCCTTTTTCACAACTGAGAAAACTGAGGGTCACAAAACTTAAATAACTTTCCCATGACACAGAGCTGCGTACGCAAATACACATACATACACAGATGAAAGCTGTCTTGACTAAGTGGGATTGATGAGCCATGTGTGTTGACGATTAAGAAGCTCTCTCCATATTCCACTGTTAAGAGCAAGAGGACAGTGAACAGACAGCTACATAAGTAGCTTAGTGCTCCTAAAAAAATAGCACAAGTCAATCCCGGTGGATTTTGTGAAAACTGTAAAGATTCATTCCGATGACTTTTTCATCTTTACCCACTACGCTGAACAGTAACTGGTATAGTTGTTACTGGTGAAAAATGGTGCCAAAGCCCCGTCAAATTTTCAGTTCACAGAGAACACTACTGTCATTTTTTGCTGACTTTGACTTCCAGAACAGCACGGAGGGTTCCTACTTTCTGGAAAGACTTTCAACCCCAAAGAGTGGAAACACAAAATCTGTTTTGCTTATCCCTCTGTCACCCCGAGCATTCCAGCTCATTAAGGTTTCTGTGTATTGATTTGGTACATGGTGGCTGGGCAGAGTGGGTGCCAGGAGAGTGGCAGATGAGGCTGGAGAGGTGGATGATAAGATCCTGGCGTGCTTTGTGGGCCCTGGGAAGGATCTGGGGTTTTTATTACAGTGCAGAGAGAAGCCATTAAAGAGACTGGTGCCAGCGGATGACATGATCTGAGGTATAATTTTAAAGGATCATCCTGGCTGCTTTGTGTAGTTGATGTTTGTGTACTTATGCTTTGGAAGGGGACAGCCAGGTCATGGCATCTTAGACTTGGGGAGTGGCAATTATGATGGGAAAGAGGGGATGGATTTGAGATGCATTTTGGAAATAGGAATTATAGGATTTGGTGATGGATTGAATGTGAGAAGATGAGGGTGGGGGAGAAGGAAGAATTTAGGATGACTCAAGATTTCCTGGCTTGAGCAAATGGGTAGATAAAGGTGACATTTGTTGAGATGGAGGAGACTGCCAGAATAAAAGGCTTAACAGAGATAATCAAGAGTTCAATTATAGAAATGTTAAGCAGATATCAGGCACAAGCATGCAATAAACAGTTGTAAGTATTGACTAAGGTCAAGGAGCTATCTGGAATAGAGAGATAAATACGGGAATCATTGGCATAAGGATGGTCTTTAAAGTTTCGGGAAATGAGTAAGAACCCTTGTGGTAAACATGTCAAGTGAGAAGAAAAAGGGCTCAGCACTGTGCTTCGAGGACTTCAATATTTAGCAGAGACGGTGGAGCCAATAAAGGAAACTGAGAGAATGGAAACCAGAGGAAGAATATTTCAAAAAGGAAGGAACAGTCAGTTATATTAGCTGGGATCAAGTAAGACGAGGATTGCACTGCAAGGTTAAATATACATTTACCAGGGAAAATTATATGCCATGGGTGGTCTCAAAATTAGAGATTTGCAAAGACCTCAGGACATATGTTGGGCAAATAATAGAAGTTTACTGTTAGCTTGTAGAGCATAAAAGCTGTGTTAAATCACTTTTCAACTTAGCTAGATTATTAGTATCATGGGGGTAGGGCTTGGGGCAAAGTCAGGACTCCTTATCTAGTTAAAATCTCCTAATGGACAACTCACACAGAACACCAAGTTCTTAGCAATATATATCATAATTAAGGAAGGGAGAGAATTCAGGGAGCAAAACCAAAAGCTGTGTAGACAGGGCAGGGTATATCATCTTTATGGTCACAGCAGAGTTATTAGGCATTTATTTTCATCTTCATTTAACATATTCCTTTGAGAGCAGATCCAACAGGGGGATCTTGAGAAAACCAAAGTTTGTATTAAGCTTTAAAGGCCAGATCTTGCTTTTGGGGTCTAGACCAGGCCCTGGGGTTCTCTTTAAAAGAAAGGGGAGAAAGGTATCCTCTTTTTATGTGATTGATACCAAGATTTCCCTTCAGGTAAATTTGAAAATAAACTGACCAAACCGGCTTTGCCCAATTTAGGCTTCTTTTGAGATTGAGAAAAAACTGCAAGACTAAAATAGAACAGGAGATTATATCCAAAGGAGATTAAGAGATTTTTGGCAATCGCTGCAGAGAATCAGAGAGACATACATGCACAGCTGGAGACAGAGAGAGAGAATAGGACACAGATCACACAGATAGAAACTCACAGCACTGGAGTGGGAGGCTGGGAAGTTGTTGGGAAGAGATCAAATGTTGGAACTTTCCCTGTAGAGGAGCTGTATTATGGAGGACCTCTTTCTCTGGTTAGGTCCCAGACCTTCTTCCAGTATTCTGCAAATCAGAAAAATAATGCACACTGGAAGGAAAAGAGTTAAGGACATGGGTGGTTTTATTTGTACTGTAGAGCATTTGAGTTTCTTTGCACTTCTGAAGTCAATTCAGGGTGAAGTGAACATCTCCCTTCGAGGATAGGAGTATAAGTACCAAGCAGAGCCCTCCCACTGGAAGATGAGGATAGTAAGAGAATGTCGCTTTTGTGAACATCCGGGACAGGTCTGGTTGGATTCTTGTGCCACCATCTACGACCAAACATTCAACAACGTTAAATTCATTCATTTGTGCGACGAATATTTGTTGATCATCTACCACGTGCCAGGGTTTACGCAGGATGTTGAAGGCACAGATTAAAGCCAAGCAGACAGGGTCCCTGACCTGGTGGTGCTTACTTCCTAGGGGAAAGCACAGAAAATAAACAAGTGAACAACAAAATCATATGATTTCAGTTAAGGATAGGAGTGGGAAGAAAACAAAACAGAGTGCTGTGATAGAGAATGCCTTGGGGTGGGGGGCGGAATGGGTGGAATTTTACTGAGTGATCAAGGAAGACCTCTCTGAGATGATTTTTGTACTGAGGTAAGAAGGAGACAGCCATATACGGAACGTGCCAGGCTCACAAAACTGCAACGGCAAAGACATTAGCAAGTTTGAGGAAGGAAAAGAAAGTCTATGTGGCTGGAGCTTCATGATGGGGAGGAGAATGGGAGATGATATATTTGGGGAAATAGGCTGCAGATAGGCTGACTAGGGGCGTGAGGGCCAATGGCTCATTTTAAGCTGCAGAGGTGACGTCACTGAACATGCAGTCGGGGCAAGGTAAGCGCAGTTGGCTCTTAGGAGCCTGTGCTACTGGCTCCAGCACACCACTGAGCACCTCCCTCACTGCCTTCTCTGCCTTTGGCTACTGATTGGGGCTGAGAATTGGACAGCTGGAGCCACAGCCTTAGCCACAAGATGTGTGGAGAGCTGGGCCTCCCTCCTCACAAGTTGGCAGCTGCCTCCTGTTCTTTCTGGAGTGGTTCTGGGTAGACCCTACGTAAACATCCCCCAGTGCCTCCAATGCCTGGAGTTCTGCCATTTATAAATCGTTTCCTCCTTCTCTTCCTGGAGCCTATGCATTTTAGGTTGTTCATCAGCATTCTAGCCCCTACCCATTAGCCAGTAGCAGTTTTCTGCCCCCTGCTTTCTCCACCCCATCCCCCCAGTTGTGACAACAACACACGTATCCAGACATTGCCAAATGTCCTGTGAGAGGCGAAATTGCCCTGATTGAGAACTACTGCTCTAGAGGAATGTTGCCTGTGTGTACCAGGAAACACATAAAAAAATTGTTCACAGTAGAATTATCCTTAACAATTAAAAGAAAAAAACACCCTGGAAAGCATTCAAATATTTATCAACAATAGAATGGATAAATAAATTGTGATATATTCACACAATAGAATACTATACAGTAGTAATGATGAATAAACTACAACTTTGGAAATTTTTGAAATATTATTTTGAGTGAAAAATCAAGCTGCAGGAGAATGCAAACTCCATGATTCCATTGCACAGCATTTAAAAGCAAATGAAACAAACAAGAAGTGCAATGTCTAAGGATATATTACTTATGTAGCAAATCTTGAAAGAGAAACTAAGGGAATGAAGAAAAAAAGCTAAACTTAAGATAGTGGATACCTCTTGGCAGGGAGGTAAAGAGATTGGATGAGGGAGGAGCACAAGAATAGCTTCTATTTCTTAAATTAAGGGGTAGATCACAGGGGGTAGAATTAAGGGGTAGAATACATAAAATGTATTACATTTTATGTTTTATTATTTATGTGTGTGACATGCATTCTTTTATAAGTAGCAACAACTGCATAAGAAAAAATGAAAAAGAAAGAAGAAATTATGGGTTTTTTCAGAAGAAGAAACAAATCAGTCCAAAGTGTGCCAGGAATGACTAAGTGAGGTGGGGAGAACCATCCAGGGCTTTCAGAACAGTAAAAACACCCTCCTCTAATCCTGGATTGATCTGCCTAGGGTTATAATGCTTTGAACACTTATCCTTTGACACTTAACTGAAAGACCTTGACCAGGTTCCTTTCCTTTTCTTGGGCCTTAGCTTCCACAACTGAAAAAAATAAATGTGGGGTCTGGATTGGAAATCAGGGTTGGTAAATCCATGCATATCTTAACTTCATTCTGTGCCCATGGCAGGCATGAGTAATTGATCACAGCACTCATTCTCTCCAAATTGGAAAGACACCTCCTAATTGTTTCCAACATAGAACTTCAATTGATCACACGTAGCAAGAGAGAAGTCTATATTCCTAACACGTGATTCCTAAAGTTCCTTCAAGACTTGTCATTTTGTGTCCTTTCCCTCCCATTCTCTATTTAATCACCCTAATTAGTTTGGGAGCTCTTTAAAGGGTAGGACCCATTCCTTGCACTTAGTGGATACTAGAGTTTCAGTAAAAACTGGCTGCCTGGAAAGCACCATTTCTTCCACCTTTTGCACCATTCATATCCCAGATAAAGAATGGAGCAAATCTTCTATAGCCCAGTAAGTGGACTCTGGCTGTCTATGAACTAAACCCATTCCACCCACTAGGCCATATTCAAGAGGACCAGGATCTAGTTTCTGCTGGAGATTTGTGAAAAAGACAAGGCAACTTCGAGAAGCCACGTGCAGGAGAGAGGAGCAGAAGACGTTTGCTCATAACTGGGTTAAGAGAGGATGTGGGCTGGAGGTCTGTATGGGGCTATTTTTAAGGGGAAATAAAGGTAGTCGAAATGGCACCAGGCAGATTAAGTAGACTTTTCTCTCTGTTGACTTTACCAACTCACATAATCTCTTGGGGCTACACCTCACCCGTTAACTGTCAAATGCGGGAGGTGGTTTCTTTGATGCTCTGATTCCAATTCGATGGACTGACATTGAAACTGTGAGTAAATCAGCGAAAGCCCAGAGGGATAGTTTACAACCAAGCACCACACGCCCTCCAGTGGCAGAAAACCAGTAACTCAGGTGAAAATGAACTCTCCATTATTGCCTAAACTAGATTTTGGAAGTAGTCGAATTTTCTTTTGCTCTTATGTGGATACTTAGGATACTATATAGATTTTTTTTTTAATGGTGGAATGAAGCCCAGGAGTGTTATATAATGTTATCGATACATACAGACATGTATACAGAATGTCACAACTGAAGGTAATCACAAAAATAACATTCCATTTTTCATTACCCCTGATAAATGAAAGTTCAGACAGGCAGAGCAACAGGGCTGATGCTGTGACCCCCATCTTCTGGCTCCAAGTTCAGTGCTCGCTTCACTCTTCATTCTTGGCTTCCCCATAGCAGGTATTTTTGAACAGTTGCCATGGGCGTGGCACAGCCCTGGGCATCCTTGGGGAATAGTGATAACAATTATCAATGACTGAGTCTTACTCTGGGCATAGTGCTGTTCTAAGCACTTCACATTCATTTCTTCTTAATTCTCACAACAACCTTATGAGATTGTATTATTATCTTTATTTTGTAGATAAAGAAACTGAGGCTTAAAGTGACATTAAGGGAGTTACTAAAATAAATGAAGTAGATGATACATCCCTAACCCCGAAGCCATCTACAGCCTAATTGGAAAGATAGGCTTGTTTATCTCTGCTGGGGGGGGGGGTACATCTGTAATTAGCTGTGGCTAATTTGGCTGGGACACAGAGTTTTGGAGCCAGGACATTAAGGCCTGAGAAAGGAAGTGGGTTTTCTAAGTGGATTCTTTGCAATGTCGATGGATGGGACTTGCCTCAGCACTGTAGGTCAAGGTGACCAGTAGGTTTCATCTCACATAATCGTCCTTATTGAGCATCACTTGCCCTTGACTGCACTCTATCTGGTGGTCCTAATCTGGGCTTAGGAAGAAAATGTGTTTGACCGATTAGTGATCTCTGCTACGGGTAAGTGATGCGGACGTTTAGCATGACAGCACCTATATATATTTGCTGCAATTGTTCTACCTGTACTAAATTCTACAAAGCCTACACATTCTACAGTGTTATCTATAGGTGCAGAAGCATCACTTGGGAACTTTATAGAAATGCAAAAACTCAGGCCCCATTCCAGACCCACTGAATGAGCATCTTCATTGTAACTAAAGACCGAAGTGAATTCTGTGCCCATTAATGTTGGAAAGTGCTGTGGTAAAGCTTGTTTACAAATACAGCTGTGACATTTCAGAGGACAAGGCCTGTGTTCTCCTACATATGATTCAGTGATGTGATTATTTTTTCTCTTTTCCCCCTTTTATTCATTTTATTTTTAAACAATCATACAATAAAATTGATTTATTTTTGGTGTACAGTTCTATGAGTTTTAATACAGGTATAGATTTGTAAACCACAATCTGAGTCAGGATGCAATACAGTTCAGTCACCCCAAAAAACTCTCATGCTATCCCTCTCTGGGCTCACCCACCCCCAACCTGAACCCCTGGTGACCGCTGATCTATTCTCTGTCACTATAGTTTTGTATTTTTGAGAATGTCACATAAGTGGAACAATACTGTATGTAGCTTTTGTGTTTTGCTTCTTTCAAGCGGCATAATGCCATCCATAACTGGGTTTTGAGAACATTTTTCTTTCTTTGTTTCCCAGCTGTAAAGGAAATACCATATAGTAAAATTCTGTGACTCCAGAGAAAAACAGCGATTTCTCACATGAATGTTGAGAGTCTAAATTATTCCAGGAATATATCAATGTATTTGTCTGTATGTTCTTTCAAGTGTGACACCATGTACTGAGTTTCGTTCCCAGACACACTCCATCTGATGTCTTTAGTTAAACTGTCACTTAGTATTTGTTCTACTTTATAAAATGTTCATTCATATTTCCTTTATTAGGCTAATATTTCCTTTTTTTCTTCTTTTCAAACAATATTTTTAAAGGGTGGTATTCCTTAACTGTCTTTGTAAATTATGTTTTAGAGACAACTCATAAGTATATCCCTGCCTCGTGCCACCAAACATTCCAAAATGGAACAAACTTTAAAAAATATATTTTGAAACACAGAGCTTGTAAAAGCTCTTTGTAAGGAGCAAAACGACAACAACAACAACAATAACAACAGCAGCAGCAGCAAAACATTAAAACACTCTACCCCAGAATATAATCGTCATCATCATATTCCTCCTGCACGTTTGCCAATCAGTTTCCTATCCATCCTCTGTTATGAACCAACGGCCCTGGGAAATGCAGGAACCAAGCCAGGTGTTGTTACTGTCACTTTGCAGACGAGGAAAGTGATGACATACGGGGAGGGGAGCAGTCAAGGGTCACACAGCTGGCTGGTGATAGAGCCGGAATTATGATGGAAAACCTGAGTTCAATTATGCTTACTAGGCACCTGGTATTGCAGGTTTTTTTTTTTTTCTATTAGATAATCACAAAGACTCTTAAATCTATTACATTCTAAAAGACAGGGATAATTTCTTTATCTATGAAAACCTAAGTTTTTTCTATTCATGGTGATCTTCTAAAACATGAGTATTTTGATAGCAAGTCTGTTCTGTCATGTTATTTATGCTTGACTCTAGTCACACAGAACAACCTGGTTTGAGGATATAATTCATTTGCCATTACAATCACACAAATAGACATTTTTGTCTCTAGAGTAAAACTCTAAAGACTGAGGCCATTTTCTAGTTCAATTTCCCTTGCTTCCATTTTTTTAGTTTCTAATTTTTTAAAAGTAATTTAATATTTTATTTATTTATTTTTGGCTGCGTTGGGTCTTCTTTGCTGCACGTGGGCTTTCTCTAGTTGCGGCGAGCGGGGGTTACTCTTCGTGGTGGTGTGCGGGCTTCTCACTGCGGTGGCTTCTCTTGTTGCAGAACACGGGTTCTAGGCACGCGGGCTTCAGTAGTTGCAGCACGTGGGCTCTAGAGCCAGCTCAGAAGTTGTGGTGCACGGGCTTAGTTGCTCCACAGCATGTGGGATCTTCCTGGACAAGGCATCGAACCCATGTTCTCTGCATTGGCAGGTGGATTCTTAACCACTGCGCCACCAGGTGAGTCCCCCTCCTTGCTTTCATTTTAGAGCTTTCCAAGGTTGGAGTCTCTGTTGAGGCAGGGCTTTTGAGAAAATGAGACAGACGCCCTTTCTCCCTTGGAATTGCCACGGGACCTGGTAGCTGCTTCTTTACACCCTCTGATAAGATTTATTGGCACATCTTACAATCCAGGGAATAATCGATCATTTCAGTGGAAGTGGTTATAATTTTTAGTTCACATCTTCAGGGACACTTTGTATGACATGTGATCTGAAATGTGCTGTACTTTTGTAAATTGGGAGTCAATTTTCAAAGTTGTGGAAACTGAAGCTGAGAGCCTCTGTGAATTTTATTAGGATGGTTGACCTTTGTGCATAAGGTTTGCGTTCTATTGTCTCAGCCATTTTTTACCCATCCCCACGCATGTCCTGCACTGCCTCCAATTAAGACCAGTGCCCAGATGCTGTCTCCTGCAGGGATGACCTGCCACCATCCCATGCTGCAGAAGTCTATTCAGGGTGAGCAACAGGCCCAGAATCCATTAATTAACAGGGGTGATGGGAAGTTGTAAACACAGCTGTCGGCTGCTGGCACACAGACCTGCCTGCATGTGGCAAGTGAAGAAATGTTGGGTGGTAACATAGTCTCATTGTCCAGGGCCTCTCAAATGAACTTGAAAGCAGACCTCTGGCAGGGGAGCCAACAGCAATGCGCTAGTCTCTCCAAAGGTACCCAGAGGCAGGCCCCCTTTTTGTCTGGCGTTTCTATCTTCAGAGCCAACCCATCAACAGATGGGAGAGTTTTAAGGAAGAATGGGGAGAAAGCAGCAGCCTGTTTGCAAAAGAGCATATTTTCCAGTCATTAAGCACTTGTATTTTTGGTGAGTCCTTGGAGGAGACTTAATATCTGACCTTCCATTCCCACTGTCTTTTAGTAGTAATTATTTATCCTTCACCCCAAACTGGGCTTTGGCAATTTCCTTTCTAGGAGAGATACATTCATCCCTTTAGCAGACAAAGCTGTTTGACATAAGAGAATGATAGCATCTTATTTTCCAGAGGACCAGAGTCTACAAAATATTTCTATACTTGCTTTTCCATAAGAACTCATTTAAATCTCATTGGTCTTAGTTTATAGATGAAGATACAGAGGTTCAGAGAGGTTAAGCAACTTGCACGAGGTCATATAAGAAGCCAGTGACAGGGGGACTTCCCTGGTGGCACAGTGGATAGGAATCCGCCTGCCAATGCAGGGGACATGGGTTCGATCCCTGGTCCCAGAAGATCCCACATGTCACGGGGCAACTAAGCCCATGAGCCACAACTACTGAGCCTGCACTCTAGAGCCTGCGAGCCACAACTACTGAGGTCCACGCGCCTAGAGCCCATGTTCTGCAACAAGAGAAGCCACCACGAGGAGAAGCCCAAGCACTGCAACCAAGAGTAGCACCCACTCGCCACAACAAGAGAAGGCCTGCGTGCAGCAACGAAGACCCAATGCAGCCAAAACTAAAATAAGATTAAATCGTTAGAAAAAAAGAAAAGAAAAGAAGCCAGTGATGGGGTTGAAACTTGAATGGAATCTTCAGTCTCCACACCCTGTGTTCTTCCCAGTACCTCCCAGAAGCGCCACCTGACCTTCTGAGGGAAGCAGGAGCTCATCATGAAGCCTGACTGTTGGCCCAGGGTGTTGGGATCCCTCTGCGTTGCCCCAGGAAACAAGGCCCAGCCTTGATGACTAGCCCTTCCTGCCTCAGTGTTTAGACCAACACTCAAAGCTGACAGCAGGTTCCAGTAGCAAAAAAAGGAAACATGTGAGGCAGCTTGTTTGTAAATTAAAATGAGAAAAAAACCCTGGGAAAACAAGTGGACTCATAGGCAGGCCAAAGATGATGGTTGCTTTGATGAGTTCCTTCCTGCTTCTGACAAAGTGCTCTCCATTCATGCTTCAGGAGGCCCAAAAGTGTCCAGTGGCCCTGGAATTTCTAATACTGTGTTCTTTAACAATTCAACCTGACATATATATATATATATATATATATATATATATATATATATATATATATATATATGTATATATACATATATATGTATGTACATATATGTGTATATATATATAATTTTTATTTATTTATTTTTCTATAAGTATAAATATAAAAATATAAACTATAAGTATCTATCAGCATTTACCTATTTATAATTGTTCTTTGCAAACTACAGATGCATTCTATATATTATGATATTAATTATATATTATACTATGTATAATTCTCCTGATCAGGTTTATTAGGACATTATTTGGCTCTCAAATCACAACATATTTTTGTGCATCTGTGCTTTCCAAAACCCAATGGTAGAAGCTGAGGGGTATCAGAAGTGATTAACCAGGCTCCCTGCTTTTGTGTTGCTTCCATTCTTGAGGGAAAGACTGACCTGTGGTAAATAACTTTTGAAAACATGAGACCAAAGGAAGTAAATACTATAACTGAATGAAAAAGTACGTGCTATGTGAACCAGAGGAGGGAGACCTCATTCCGATAGGGCTAATGGAAGACTTCAGGTAGGTGAGGGATTTGTGGTGGGAAAGACATGCTGGGCTCAGGGTCCAGAGGAGCACAGGCTGGAGTGTCTGCAATGTTCTGTTTAACCAGGGGATGGCTGTAGGGTGAGGGACCTGTGAATGGCTGGGAGCAGAGGAAAGGGGACATTGTTAAAGTAGAAGGTCACAGAGGTGCTGGGAATTGAAGTGGGATTATTAATGGTTTTAAACGTCCAGGGGCCTGGGAGGGCTAATTATACCCCACCAGCCACTTCTCCCTGTTGATTTCTCTGTTGAAATAAAGTCAGAAATAGCAGCTAACTAGGACTTTAATTAGCCCTGGGAGTACCCAATAACCCTCACTGTCGAGTTCTGGACAAAATGCTGACTTTAGCTTGAAGACGAGGTTGGGCTTAAAGTCTTAAAAACTTAAATCTGAATCCTTCTGACTAGCTGAATTATATAGAGAGGCAAAGGCCAGCATGCTTAGGCATACATATGGAGATACGGTGGGCCTGCCTGCCTGTCTACTTCTAGTCACGTGGAGAAGGTAAAGGGATAGATGGGATTGTACTTTTAACACACAGGATTATGACTCCAACGAAAATGTGACATGAAAAATGATCTAGAATTTTGATCAAGCAGATTAATAACTCTTCCTCTCTTGAAAAGTTAGGGAGGGAGCTAGAAAGCGATGGCAAAATCTTGCATGATGTAAGGAGAGAGGCGGAAGCATTCCCTCTCCTACAGGGAGCCGTGGGTGGTGGGTGTGAAGTGGGTGAGAGTCCATGAGCGAGGAGAGCACAGATTCTGGTTGGCAGAACAAAATGGGAGACCTCAGGTCCTAGTAACACTCAGGAAGTTGTCAAGTCGATGGAGCTCATGAGTCAGAAAAAGGTGGATGGTCAAAGGACCAAGAGGAAATTAGGAGCAGAGCAAGGCAAGTAGGAGAAGAAACAAGTGGCACTGACAAGGCAAATGGAAGCGTTGCTGCCCACCTGTCCTCTTAATTCATTGAGACGAAGTCCCTGGTGACTCTCAGGCAATGGTGACTGCAGGCAGCCAACTTGGTAGTTAATGCAGTGGCGGGGTGTGGAGACACATTTGTCTGTGGCGGTGGGAAGTAGCGATGGGCGGAAGGCACTTTAGCTTCCCTCCTCCAACTCTAACATGGGCACCTCTGCTGTGTTATATACACGTGAGCTATGTAAAATATTGTTCTCTTAAAGAGGTATTTCGATGCTCTGAAATGTTTGGAAACTATTGGTATGGTAGAAAATATTGGATTGGAATTTAGCAAACAAGTGTTTTAGTCCTGATTCTGCTATTTCAACTCTATGACCTTGAACAATAATAAACACTATAATAATGACCACGATGAACACTCACTGATAGTGTGTTAAGCTGTGTGTTAGACAGTGTATGTAATAAGTACCCTCCACGTACTACTTCATTTAATCCTCACAATAACTCTATGAAATAGGTATATTATTTCCATTTCACAGATGAGGAAAATGAAATGCAGAAAGGTAACTTGATCAATGAGATACAGAGCTGATATCAGATCCAGGTCTCAAACGGAAGTCTGTCTGATATCAAAGACTATGATCTTATGACTTTCACTCCTACCTCTAATAGGTGAATAAATATCCTTGCCTATGAAAAATGCCATTGGTATTTTGATAGGAATTGCACTGAATCTGTAGCTTGCGTTGGGTAGTATGGTCATTTTAACAACAATGCAAGAACATGGTGTATCTTTCCATGCAAGTCAGACAGAGAAAGATAAACAGTGTATGATATCACTTATATGTGGAACCTAAAAAGTACAACAAACTAGTGAATATAACAAAAAAGAAAGAGTCACAGATATAGAGAGCAAACTAATGGTTACCAGTGGGGAGAGCGAAGAGGGGAGGGGCAATATATAGGAGTAGGGAAGTAAGAGGTACAAACTACTGTGTATAAAATAAGTTACAAAAGGAGCTTCCCTGGTGGCGCAGTGGTTGAGAGTCCGCCAGCCGATGCAGGGGACACGGGTTCGTGCCCCGGTCCGGGAGGATCCTGCATGCCGTGGAGCGGCTGGGCCCGTGAGCCATGGCCGCTGAGCCTGCGCGTCCGGAGCCTGTGCTCCGCAACGGGAGAGGCCACAACAGTGAGAGGCCCGCGTACCGCAAAAAGTTACAAAGATATGTTGTACAACACAGAAAATACAGCCAATATTTTATAACAACTATAAATGGAGTATAACCTTTAAAAATTGTGAATCACTATATTGTACACTTTAACTTACATAATACTGTACATCAACTATACTTAATCAAAAAATCCTTGTCTATTCTCATAGAGTATGTTGGGGTTTCAAATGAATAAATGTTTGTAATACAAACATTGTAAGCTAAAAGCACTTTAAAAAGGAAGCAGTTATTATCCTACACAAAGTCTGATGCTTTTAAATGTTTGTTGAATGAATACATACTTAATTGGAAATGCAATTTATCTATCTCTATATACATTTATCTATTAACTTTTCTTTTTTTGTTTTGGTCCTACTTATGTGAAGAAGAATAGTTGTAAGTCACCAAAAACCAATCTTCTAGAAAATCTTTTAGTAGGAGGGCTTCTTTCCCAAGTTTGGTTGGTTTTAGAGAATTAAAAAAATGATTGACCTTTGGGTACCCTTCATGAAAGGAATCATAAAAGTGCTCCCTCTATTAAGCACACTGTATATTAGGGGTACTTTTTAATCTCATTTAATTCTCAAGTGTGGGCATCATTATTTTTGTTTTACAGGTGAGGAAACTTAACCTTTGAGAGCTTGAGAAATTCATCCAAATTTATCTAGCTCGAAGTATAATCACGAAGCCTGAAAATAATGGCTGCCTTGGAATAAGAATCTGGCTTTGGAGGCAAAGCTGGGGGATGACTTATTATGACTGTTCACTTCTTACCAAGCCAAGAAAAGAAAAGGGGTTCCAGGGACTATTTGAGAAGTATTCCCCAAAGGACTGGATGAATATGAATAGTTTCAGCAGCCCTGTGACACTGAGGAGGGAGGGCCAGTTACTCTCTGGAGCCCTGGTAAGTGTCTCCAGCTCTTCCCAGTAGCTTTGGCTCCAACACCCATCTGGCGAGAATTTGTTTTCCTCCTCAGCATAGCTGGGCTGGAGTTTCTGATAGTGTTTGACTTCAACAAGTTTCCACACGAGCCTCTGATCTAGTGTTGGAACAAAGCAACAGCGGAGGGAGGCCCAGCTCGGAATGAGTCAGGTGGAGACTGATGCCTTGTTTCTTGTTAAACACTGTTCCCCCTCCAGGTATGTACTTTGCCCCAACAGTCAAACTCTGTCAACACAAGTCTGGACTTCCCTCTCTCCACTAAGGCAAACACTGTTAATAGCAGAAAGGGAAAAAAAAGTCCATGGCTGAAATATGAAAACCTGTGCTTTCAGGTGCAGGATCAAGAGCCCTTCACCTTGCCAAACATTATTTGAATTCTGTAGAGCAAACACTGGAGTTTAAGTTACATCCTCGAATTCAATAGTTGGCATAGGATAATAATCACTGTTGAGCTCTCCCACTTGATACAACTGTTAATTGCTTTGAGATAAAGTGACAGACCCCATCAGAAGATTGTGAGCTCGTTTGCATTACCCCACTGGTTTTTTGTAAGTAGGGAAGAAACTGAGTTTCAGAGAAGTTAAGTGATTCACTCAGGCTTATATAGCCACTTGATGAGTGGGCTGTGTAGAAAGAACTGAGGGCTCCTAACTTGTATTTAAGTGACTTTCCAACCATGCTAGACTTAATTCTGTTTTGGTTGGTACCGATATCCACTGAGATAAAAAGATTTGTCTTGGTTGAGCTTGAAAACATGTTCTTAAGAAGTCACCTGCTAGTAACTAACAGTATTTACTATAGCTAAATATTCTGACCCAGTTTACCAGGCTCTCTAATGTTGCGATTGAGAGTAGAACTTTGGGAGTCTGCCTTGGTTTGTGTTTCAGCTGCACTAATTATTAGCTCTATTATCTTACGAAATTTTACCTCTTCGCACCCCGATTTCCCTTTGCATAAAATGGGATATATGAATAACATCACCTAACCCTGAGTGATTATGAGAATTAAGTGAAATTATACAAACACAGAGGTCAGAACTCTGCCAGGCACATAGTAAATACCTAATAAACGTCGGGGATCCCTGCTATTATGTGGAAGCTTAAGACGTTTTAGTCTTGTCTCTATCATTAACTAGACTCTTACTCGCTGTGCCTCAGTTTCCTCATTGCTCCCCATTAAGCATTGATTGAGTTTATGGGCTATGCAATGGAGACACTTATTCGTTTGATAATTTATTCTTTGCTGAATGAATTTTTCTTGAGTGCCAGCTGTGCGGGGTACCCTGTGAACAAGACAGAGGAGTTCCCTGTTTTCAAGGAGTTTATAGTCTGTGGGGGGCGCAGAAAGTCATACAAGCAGTTAGAGGATGATTATGAGTTATGAGAGCAGAGTATGGGGTGCTGTGGAGACACACAGCAGGGGTACTCACATATTTTGTGGGTGGAGGTAGGGAAGTTAAGGAAGACTTCTTGGAAGCGATAATTAAGCTGAAACCCAGAGGATGGATAGGAGTAACCGGCAAAGAGAGAGAAAAGTGTTCTAGGAAAGAAGAGAGGAACACACGTGAAAGCCCAGCGACTGGGGAAAGCAAGAGAATCAGGTGGCTCTACCGTATTTCATCTACTTTGAGACACTATTCATTTTTAAGATGTGCCCTTATTTTATATACCCTTGAGAGAAAAAACATTGCCAGTCGAACTATGGCATAAAGTTTTATCATTTAGGGTTTTAATACTTTTTGAAAGAGTGTATTAAATTCTTTACTGGACATACATTTTATCATACAGTGCTCTATCAAATATAGGCAAATAAAAATATATGTGAAGTAATTTGCTTTCAGTATCCTTGAAATTTACTTCTAGAGTTAGATTCTTCTGAAAGGCATTTTTGATTCAGAGGCATCGATGTTGAGCTTTTCCACACAATATGGTCAAGAGCCTCGGTGATAGAATTCATGGCTGAGCTGAACGCCATTGGGGCTGGGCTCTTCAGCTGGGTTTGTGAGTACGTGGAATTAGCTGTCTTTTGAGTCCCACTTGGGAAATGTTGCTAAACGCCTCTGATTCACCACCTCCCACAACATTTGGTGCAGAAAGGTGAAGAGGTGGCCCACTGTTGTTTCTGGGATTTTCTTCCAAGCTAACACCCATTCTGACAGTTTTGAAGCTGCTGCCTTTCATGTTTGTGCATGCAAGACCAAACCAATTAGTTAACAACTGTTGTCTGTTCTAGAATGATTTTTAAATGCATCCTAATCTCAGGGGGCGGGTGTTATTATGTGAAAAAAAAATGTGCATCTCCAAGGGTGATAAAATATGGCTAAAGCAGAGAGGGTGTATGTGTGTGCGTGTGTGTGTGTGTGTGTGTGTGTGTGTGTGTGTGTGTTACAGGGAGCAGGGTGAGATGGGCAAGTGGTAGCCTGTGGTCAGACCAAATGTCTTAAGGCATTTCAACTGTATCCTAAGAGTGTTACGCTAACAAGGATATCAAACAGGAGAATGACAATCCTTCCGTCGAGTGTGGATAGGATTAGATGGGAACAAGACGAAATTTGGTAGATCGAGGGAAGAGGCAGGCTCCAGAGGATTCCTGCTTTGTGGGTTATTCTAATAAAAAGAGGAGGAATGATCATCATCTCAGAGCTCTTAGTGGGGGCTTCAGCCAGCAAGATTGCTAGTCTGGGGTGGCCATCTCTCCCCCCATTACCAGGAAAAGGTGGTGTCCCAGGGAGAGGATCAACAAAGAAAGACACCTAGCTTTTCACCTTGAATGAGTATCCCAGATAACTGAAACGTCCCTTTAAGAACTAAAGTCTCTTTTGGATGAAAGTCTCTTTCAATTCAGTACAGATTTAGCTACCTTCTCACACTGGGGCCTGTTAGGTATAATACAACCCTTTTGTAAACTGAGACTATCACAAGAATATAATTATTCTTTAAATGAACACCAACAACCAAAAAGAGCCTCAATATTAATTAGTGAATGGGCTAACAATATGAGTTGTATAAAACAATTTGCTCCCACTAGTTTTTTAAAGATAATACCTGATACTTGTTCCTCATGATATGGTTTTCAAAGGATGTTTGCCTCCATGATCTCATCCGATCCTCCCAGCACCGTGTGTGTCAAGTCAGGGCCTCCTGGAAGCAGAGGCTAAGATGAAATGAAAAGTGCAAGAGATTTATTGAGGGAAATGTCTGTGAAAGGGCTTGGATAGGAAGAGCCTCAGACTGCAGTGTAGCTCTGAGTAGGTCTCTATGGGCTGACGGGGACCTCCACGGAGGAATCCTGTGACAAGCAGAAATGGTCTGGCTCTAGTTCACTGCCTTACTCAGTCACTAGCTAGAAGCAGCCTGGGGAGGGTGTGGCCCTGGCGTGAATACTATCACAGATGCTCAAGGTGCAGCTGCCGGAAGTTGCTGGCTAACTGTACTCCTCCTGGAAGTTTTTCTTCTTTAAGGAAGATCTTAGCAGCAATGCTCCATGGCTGCGACACCCTGTGAAGTAGGCAGAGCAGGTACTACTAGGCCTATTTTAAAAAGGTTTCAGATAATTAAAGACGTTCCGTGTGATAATGGCAGATTCCCAGGTTTCATGGCTGTCTTGTTAAGCGGACTTTTAAAGTATTTTTCAAAACCCTGTTGTGATAGATGGTCTTTAAAGATGGCCACCATCTATTACTTCCATTGCTGTAGGTCAATCAGCTCCTTGCATCCAGCTCCTCTCCTTGAATCTGGGATGGCTCTATGCCTTGTTTTGAATGCAGCGAAGTGTTGCTGGGCAGGTTTTAAGAGGACAGTCAGCTTCTCTCTTCCCTCTTAGAAGCCAGATATCATGTATACAGTTTGACGGTAACCTCATTCCAATTATGAGGAAACATCAGACAAAACCAAATTGTGGGACGTTCTACAAAATAACTGACTAGTACTTGTCAAAAAGGTGTGAAGAGCATGAAAGACAAGGCTGATGCACTGTTACAGGTTGGAAGAGACTAAGGAGAAATAATAATTAAATATAACGTGGGATCCTGGATAGGATTCTGGGATAGAAAAAGATCATTAGTAGGTCAACTGACAAAGTTTAATAGTGTCTGTAGTTTAGTCAGTAGCATTGTACCACATTAGCTTAGCTGTGGTCATGTATTAAGGTTAGGGGAACCTGGGTGATGGGTGTGTAGGAACCCTCTATACTATTTTTGTAACAGTGTCAGAGTGATCTGTAATGTATCAGTAGATACCTGAAACACCAGAACAGAGGCAGCAGCTCAGATCACTCCAGCAGGGTTCTTCTTGAGTTGCGGATCTTGGAAAAAAAGTACTGAACTCAAGATTGGGTAGTCGGTGGCTTTTCTGTAATGTCCTCTGAGGGGGGCAAATGATGTTTGGTTTACAAATAACCTCTTCACTGGTCTATTTTGAAGCTGAATTTCCTATTCTTCTGGTAACCCACTAATTTAAGGCAAGTATCATAAAAGGCATCTTGTGTGACCTCAATTCTTGGAGATTCATCACAAAAGAAAAATGTTTGGTTAAATGTTTGGAAAATAATTGCACAGTTTACTACTTCTTGAAGATTATCTATGAATATTAGTATGTGAAAGGCTCTGAGAAATTCTGCAGTAAAGAAATCTATGCAACTATTTAACTTAGCAGTTATTCTCCAAATGTAACCAACCACGGGATCCTAAATGTGTACATTCAAAAATTTTCTTATGGAAGACATTTTAGGGATGCCAGATGAAAGCATTGTGTACTGCGAAGGATTTCAAGCAGCAAAAGTGAATCCCCTTTTCCTAGAAGGAATAAAAAGAGGCTGAATGTCAAGATTACTCTAAAAAGTTCTCTCACATTAAGAGATAGTTCAAATTTAGTAACCTATAAATATTCTTTCCCACTTCAAAAGTCTGTCAGTCAGTGGAAGCATGTGCGTTAGTCAACAATCTTAGTAATAAAAAGCAGAATCCACTCTGGGAATGGGATTTGTTATAAGACATTAATAAGTTTCTTACATTTACATGAGGGCCAGGAAACTTGTTTTAATGTTACACAGCTGGAAGAACATAGCAAGGAGAAACTCCCGGCTGCAAAATGAAGTCATCTAGAAGAAATTCCATTCCCAGTGATGTCTGGCTCTTATCATCTGAGATGCCAGAACCTTAATTATAGCTACCCAGAAGGACCAAGTACCCCAGATATGGTCTCATGGAGTGTGATGACTACACAATGTTACTCTACCTTGTGTCTCTTCTGCTTTCCAAGGACTGAGTGGATGTATTTCTTCATAGACTATGTCATATGAGTACCCTAGCTGCAAAGAATTCTGGGAAATGTAGTTTCCTCCACTTTCTGCAGTTATTGTACAGGAAGGCATATGGGAAAGGTTTTTGAACACGTATTGGGTAAACCAACTTGCAGTGCGCTAGATTTACTCATTCTTCGTTTGGCATATGCAAACATGAGATTGGTTTCATACCGTGATTGTCATTATTTTCCATTTCTACTCAGGCCATAAAACTATTAATAAATTCACAGATATAGAGAACAGACTTGTGGTTGCCAAGGAAGAGGAGGGTGGGGGAGGGAAGGATTGGGAGTTTGGGATTAGCAGATGCAAACTACTATGTAGAGGATGGATAAACAACAAGGTCCTACTGTATAGCACAGGGAACTATATTCAATATCCTCCGATAAACCATAGTGGAAAAGAATATGAAAAAGAATATATATATATATATATATATGTATAACTCAATCACTTTGCTGTATAGCAGAAATTAACACATTGTAAATCAACTATATTTCAATAAAATTTTAAAAGACTATTACTAAAACATGAAACATGGTAGCAATAATAAAGTCTAGAACTGTAAAAATGATAATTATTGTCATAAAGCTAAAATAATAGTACTAAAATAATACATATAATATAGTATTAATAACAAGGCGAGTATTGTAGTTGTACTAAAATTCAAAACTATGGTAATAAAACTCAATGCTAATAAAATTTATTACTAGAGTAAAATAAAATTCAGTATTGTAATGGCAATAAAACTTAATATTCTTAATAGACTACATAATATGGATCAAACCTCAGTATTTGAACCTTGTTTTTTTCCTCTTAGTGATTAAGAACTTGGATTCTGGAAACACAGTACCTGGCTCTTCCCTGACTTTCTGACATTAGGTTAGTTAGGTAAGCAATTTAGTTCTCAGTTTCTCATTATGAATCGGAGGTAAGGAGAATTGAATGAGAAAAAGCAGGAAAGTATCCTGCCCACAGTAAGCACTCAATAAAAGTGTTAGGTTATAAGGGGAGAACTCGAGGATATGCAAATGAAACTCATTCTCTACTTCCCCAGAGACAGGAAACCTGCCTCTGTAATCTAGCCTTCTATGATTCCCTGATTATCTCCCAATTGGCTATCTCCTGCTGAGTTACCCACCATAATTTAAGAGGATGTTATCATCTACTACCCAGTTGTGGACTGACCCTTACTTTCAAACATGGAGTTTGGGGCCTGCATTTGGTCACAGAGCCACGAGGTCCTTTCTGGGGCTTTGTCTTTAGGAATTAGCCTTCCCTCAAGCTTGGGGGTCTGCCTGTACCTTTAACTACCCTTCCTTGGTTGTGGTTTTACAAAGAGAAACAAAGGCTTTGGAGCCACTCTTGGTTGGATTCAAATACTCTCTTCATCTCTTTTTAGCTGTGTCACCTTAGGCAAATTATTATTATTTTTTTATAGAATCTAATTTGTTTTATAGATAGATAGGTATGCTTCTAAAATAAGCTTTGCTGCCTGGTAAAGGAAGCAGCCCCATTGCTCTTAACAGAATTGTGCCATCACTGGGTGTTTTTCTGTCTAGTTTTACCACGTTTCGTGCTCACTGTGAAATGTGCTTCTGACGCTTCCTTCCACATAGTGTGGGCAGAAACTGTTAGAGTTTGGAATTTCAAATCATGGATGTTCATGGGGGGTAGGTGGTGTGATAAGAGAATTATTTCTTTAAAAAAAAACTAAACTCAAACTTCTACAAGTAAGAAGGGAAGAGTTCTGAGAAGGAATCACTGGAAGAGGAAGGACAATTTTCCAAGGGGGTTTTGCCTTTGATGAACACATCCCACTTTTAATCCTGAAGGCAAATTATTTTACCTCTCTGAACCTTGGGTTCACATGTAAAATGGTGTTAATAAAACTCTTCTCAAAAGCTTGTTATGAGAAACAATAAAGGACGCTGGATGATATCTGGCACAGTTCTTAGCACAAAGCAGGTACTTTGTAGCCAGGATCCCACCCCTCTCCAAGTCCTGCTCTCTGCTCTGCCCCACAGAGCCATTATTCTTTGTTCTACTACAGTAATATGCATGCGGTGGGAGGGGCTGGAGGCTGGACCTTGACTTTGTTCTGGCCCCGGAAGACCTCTGGATGTTGTTGTGATTGTTGTTTTAGTTCAAGAGAAAAAAAGTCAGATTGTTCCCTGTGTGTTTCTCCTCCAAGAGGTGGAACTCAGCTAAAATTCTGGGAACAGAGCGTTCAGGTCAACGGGGTTCTGCTTGAGAGGTTTCTCTGTGTTTCTACATTGAGTGGGTTGTTCCGGGTCTCTTGTTTGGGCAGATATATACTGTCTCTTTACTTAACAGATTATTAACAACATTTTCCTCAGGGCCCTAGACTTCATAGAACTTCTGAGACTCTACATTGCAGCTTAGTAAAACTGTATCATCTTCATATAATCTCAATATAATTATTATCACAGTGTTGGCATTTACTATTTTGGTTGTATGGCAGAGAACTCAAGAGATTGCATTTTGTTGTTAGACGGAGACATCTAGGTTTAAGTCCTAGGCCGATATTGAAAAAATTATATCAGAGCCACTTGGTATGACTTGAAAGGGTACGCTAATGCCCCCAGCTCTTGGGTGGCTGGACGGCCTAGGGTGCCAGGACCCAGGGATGGTTTCTTATGGCTGCCAGTACCTACAATGTGCGGTACTAATTGTATCCTTTTCTATTTGTTCATTGATGTGATGAACCTTGGGTTCCTCATCTGTAAAAATGATGATAATAATATCTACCTGACAGGATGCTGTAAGGATTAACATAATTAATATTTAAAAGTGTTTAAGGACAGGATCTGCCACATAGTAAGTAATATATGTAAGCAATTATTGTTATTAATAACAATATAGTTATAATATAGTTATGTAACTGTTATCTATAAGAGGGGTATTCATGAATACGTATTTTGTACTTCGGGTAATAATCTAATACTATGTTATTTTGATGAAATTGGTCCAGCTTTGGCCATTGCAAGCTCTTTCAGTTTGACTTCTGTTTTTTTTTTTTAATATTTTTAAAAATTTTTTAAATTGAAGTATAGTTAATTTACAATGTTTCAAGTGTGCAGCAAAGTGATTCAGTTATACACACACACACACACACACACACATATATACATATACATATATATATATATATATATATTCTTTTTCAGATTCTTTTCCCTTATAGGTTATCACAAGATATTGAGTATAGTTCCCTGTGCTATACAGGAGGTCCTTGTTTATCTACTTTATATATAGTAGTGTGCATCTGTTATCCCAAACTCCTAAATTTTGACATGCCTCCCCCCCCCACCCCTTCTGGGTTTTTTTTTTTGAGCGCTTATTTACTTTCTGCCACTGCAAGATTCTCCAGACCCACTTTGTATTTCCCCTGCCCCACCTCTGGAATTGGCCGTTCCACCGAGGAGCCCTTGTTCTTTTACTGAAGAATGGTATTCGAAACCAAGGTGTGAGGGCTGGAGGAGCCACTGGATTTTGATGCAAATATTTCTGCTCTCCTGTTAATGTCCGTTAAATGAAACACTAAGTTGAGTTGGTCTGAGAGGCCCTGTAGGGCAGGATATAGGCTAATAATATCAAGCCAGGGTCCAAGAAAGAGTATTTACTGGAGCTTGAGTATCTTCCAAAGCGGACGCTGCTGAGGGGAGTCTGTGGAAGAAATCGAGCATGTTTTTGTGGCCAGTGTGAGGCATGATGGTTGTGTAGCAGTGACCACCTTCTAATGATTCCTCACTTGTTCAGTATTGGTCCACGTCTTTCATTCTCTTCCAACTACCTGCTGCTGTACAGTAAATTACTCCAAAAGTTAGTGGTTTTAAACAACGATTATTTGATTATGTCTCTTGGTCTCTGTGGGTTCATGATTTGGGGAAAGGCTCTGTTGGATGGTTCTGGAGCCTTTCCTTAGGTTTCAGTCACTTGGCAGCTGCCGCTGGAACAGGGGCCTGAAGCGGCTGGGGACCACTCAGGTATCTCTCGTCCTTGTATCCCTCCTTCTTGAGAAGTCTCGGGGCTTCTCCATGTGGTCTCTTCACATGAACTAGTTTGGCTTCCTCACAGCATGGGAGCTTCAGAACAGTCGGGCTGCTTGCACACTGACTAACAGCCCTAGTGCAGGTACTTCAGTGGACAAGGCAGAGGGAGCCTCACCTTTTCTGAGCCAGCTTTGGATTTACTATCATTGCATCCTATTGGTTCTGAGTCACAGACGACGCAGATTCAAGGGCAGGGGACGTAGACCCACTTTCATTGGGTGAAGTCACATTTTAAGAAGAGTCTGTGGAATGACATGGTTTTGGTCATCTTTGCAAAAAAAAATTCTGCCACACATTCACCTCAGCTATGCTGCCCAAAACTCTAGCATTTGTAAATGCCATAAACTCAACAAAAGCTGAAAGTTGCTGCCCTAAAATCGACGGGTTTTTATCTGATGCCTTTCTGTATTTCTCTCCCTCTATTTTCACACCTTCATGGCTTCTTAGAACTCCTTCCACACCTATCATTCATCTTCTTTCCCATGTCGTGTTTTCTGATTCTCCCTTAGTGGGCATAAAGATTTCCTTTAAAAACACTTCTGCTTTTCGTGTGGCTAAAAGGAGGCATGTCAAATAAAGGAAGCACATAAATGGAGGGGAAAGACACAAATGAATAATGGGAAACACAAGTAGAAACAATGATGGGGAAAACAGAGTCAGTGATGTTGAATGATACGTGAGAGCACACGAAGAAGACACTGAAAAACACTGAAGGGTGGAAGTAAGGAAATACTAAAGAACAGGGAAAACTGCACCAGTGCTAAGAATTGTCACAGGCATGTTATTTATAGAAGAGTGAACCTAGAGATCTGAGATGGTTTGGGGGGGAATCCTGAAACCATCAAAATTGTGTACCAAATTTTATACACACACACACACACACACACACACACACATAGAAGAAGAGGGTCCATAGCACTTGGAACGGCGAAGTGGTATGTGGCCAAAGAATCTTTGAAATACACTGATAGAATGTCAGAAGCTCAGGCAGAGAAGGACGTGATCACAGTCACATGCAGGTAGGAGGGGGGCGGCTCTGGAAACCTGAGGTCACTTGTTCAGGGCTATGAATCACATACGTCCAATATGGTCGCCTTTTGGCCACACTCTGCTTCGCAGTCCTGCGAGGCACCATGCTGACCCTACCCTGAGTGTTTGTGTATCTACTTGTATCTCATTGCCCATTCATTCATTCTCATTCATTCCTTCTCCTGTCTTCCTTACTGATCTGTATCCTACATCCCCACCTTTAGCAATTGCCATAGCCCACTCTGTTCTGCAACTGAACTTGTCCTCGGCACACCCCAACCCAACACACACACACACACACACACACACACACACACACTACATACTACAAACACAATACACACTCTCACAGCTTTGCTCCTCTAGGTCGTTAGAAATCACTTTTCTTCTATGTGCAAAGAGGTAAACTGGATGACATCGCCGTGCATGGACAGGGTATGACAAAATCGAGAGGTTAAGAAATCTTCATTTCTTGGGGATGGAGGGACAGGGTCCAGTGGGTTCAAGGGGAACCCTTCCAGGCAACAAGAGAGAAATCTATTTTTCTATTTTCAACAAGTTTGTGCAAGGAAATTGTGTGTGTGTGTGTGTGTGTGTGTGTGTTTGGGTGTGTGTGAGATCAAGGCTGTGGGACAATTTCCAGGGCAAACCACTAGATGGAGGTCCTGCCTAAAGAACACACTCGAAGGCCCAGGCACTGCAATCTGCAGGCTTCCTCCTCTAGATGGAAACGTGAGTTGGGGGCACCGGGTGAAACCCTAGTCTACCCAAAGGGCCCTGTGATCTTGTTTCATCGTGGAACACACTTCCTCTCAATCTGCTTCAGCAAGTCTCCATTTTCTTACTCAGAAATTGCTCCAAATATGGGTCATTTGGTGCCACATGGTTCATTACACTTAGACAACCATAAGAATGTTTACTTTTTCCATGCTTTATTCCTCTGAATGTCAGAAAGGCCAGTTTTGTCTTTTATTCTCCATTTTATGAGCTTTAAGTGCCGCCTGTGTAGCGTTCTTTGTTCCTTGAAAGGAAACCTTGCAAACGGAGGTAATTCTCTCAATATGAGAATTTTGAGTGCAAGCAAGGCAGTAAAGGAACTCAGATAAATCTGAAGGTAGCTAACCTCTCTTTCTGGGGGTTGAGTTGAGTTTTCATGACTGACGCCAATTACCCCATAGCTAAGGAACTCGGGACAGACTTTATTTTTATTGCGAGGATTACTAGAAGCAAGTGCACATTTATTCTGCAAATAAAAACTCCATGAATTTAAACATACTATAGATCGATTTAATGAGCTATAAATTCAGAAATATTTGACACTTTTTCCAACAAAAAGCTTCACACTTGAGATTTATGAGTGAACTGACAATTCACAGGGTCTGCCTGTTTCCCTTTTGTGTGTCAGGAGGTGACAACTTTGCACTTGACAAAGAGTGATTTGTTTTCTTGCTTAGCCTGATGGAGAACTAGGCTACATTAATGTTAGCCTGGGGAAATATTAGACCAAATGGCCTCTGAATCCCTCCTTGCTGGGCTGACCAAGGTCAAGGTGGTTGAAAGACAACTGCGGGCTGAAGATGTTTCTTTCCAATGTCCTCGGTGCTCAGGTAGGGTGTCTGCCACTGATTTGTCTCTCTTTATCTCGTTACTTCCTGCAGGTCAGCAGCAGGGGACATGGTTGTCAGTTGCATGCTCACCCCATTCCCTGTCCGAGACTGGGAAGAGGGCAGCAGTATCCTACCATCCCAGCCAACTAGACCAGGGCAATACCACCAGGATCTACCAGGATAACTTAAGCTACTCTGAGTTCATATTTAAAACATAGGAAACAATGCAGGTAATTGGTTACACAAGTGATGAAAGAGCTATGATGCCTAAGAGGGCAGTAAGGCAACCCAGAGATCAACAATAACAAGAAGTCATTACTATCCCCAGGCTGGAAGAGACAAAGAGAGAAGGTGGTACCCGATCCCAAGGGCTAGGATCACCATTCAGAACCTGGAGCCAGAGAAGGCTGACAACAGGAGCCTGAGCCGTGGGGAAGAGGCATACCCATCTGAGATGATACCCAAGGCAGAGCAGGATGGAGAAATACCCTGGCTTTTTCCTTCATTGGCTCTTCAGTCTCCCAGTAATGCCTCCCATTGGCTGAACTCACCATACGCCAGAAGTTGGCAAACATTTTCTGTAAAGGTCTGATAGTAAACATATTTGGCTTTGTGGGTCTTCTATCTGTACAGAGGTCTTCTACCCCTGTAAGCTCGTAGACAATTTTATGAAAAAATTCAAACTAAGATTATGCAAAACAAAGTGTTCAGTAGCATACTGTGTGACACAGGATTAGACCCAGGTGTATATTCTTAGAATAGTCTGTTCATTTTTTTTTAAAGTTTCACATTATCAGTTTAAAGAAGATTTAACAATTGTTGCATGTACACGTAGGGTTAATTTATTTGCTTCTTTAGATATTTTCTCTCCTCCCCTCACCCCCCGCCCCTGCAAAAAAGATTTGCATCACCGTGTGATAAGGAAATATGTGTCTGCTCTGCTACATAGTTGCAGGCTCTCGGAGGACATGGCACCTGTGACAGGGCTCGTTTTCTGGTCCCTCCATCTGTCCACTGCCTCTGCCTCTGGACCTAGTCTCACTGAGGATTTGATATTCTATAAACACTTCTGGCTCCTTGCATGACCCTAAATATTAGTGTTTCCTTGAGTTCTCTACTAGGTTACCTTCTTTTCTCTTCCCCATCTCCTGACACAGGGTCAGTGTTCAGTAATACTTGTAGAATAAAGAGGGGACAATAGAATCCTCTTGTTTGTAGAATCTGAAATTCTTGTTGCCTTCCTAAAGGTGAGCAGCTATGGGGTCATGGAAATAGTCTTGGACCTGGAGTCTGGAGATCCAAGTTTTTATTCCCATTCTACTGCTTATCAGCTGCGTGATCTAGGCAAGTAGTTATATCATTTTGGATCTCAAGTTCCTCATCTGTTGTAGGGGGTTGATAACTGGAGTTGTTGTGAGGACTAGTTGAGGGACTGCTCCTAGCATAGTGGCAGCTGACCTTGAAAAGACTCTTCTCTTTCAAGAGTACTGCTCTTCTGTTAAAAAAGCCTCAGTGTTACTTGAACAGGCCTCATGCTCTCATGGGGCCTCTAGAAGTCTCAGTGCTCAGACCCATATACCTAAGCTGTAATAGGATATACTCCTCCAGTACTGTGTGCTTTCCTGTCTCACCACCTGTGCTTAAGCACTTCCCTTGTCTTCAATCTCTGCTGATCAGAAATGCATGCCTTTATCCCAGATCTAAGTCCATTTCTTTTAGGCTGTGTTGGGTTTGCTTACAACAGACCAACTCCCTACAGAAAAATACTAGAAAGGGTGGAAGATGTTTTAAAAATCTGTTTTAAGGGGGCTTCCCTGGTGGCACAGTGGTTGAGAGTCCGCCTGCCGATGCAGGGGACGCGGATTCGTGCCCCGGTCCGGGAAGATCCCACATGCCGCGGAGCGGCTGGGCCCGCGAGCCATGGCCGCTGAGCCTGCGCGTCCGGAGCCTGTGCTCCGCAACGGGAGAGGCCACAGCAGTGAGAGGCCCGCGTACTGCCAAAAAATAAAAAATAAATAAATAAAAATAAAAATCTGTTTTAAGGGATCAGATTGTTACTAAAGCAGTCAGGACTCAAGGAGCCAAGATCCCAGAGAGAAAGGAAGCCCATGGAGGTGGTGAAGCATTCTAAATTGCCTTTCCCCTGGAGGTCTTCACTGATTTCTAAGTGGCCAGATAGAGAGGCAGAGAAGGCAAGAGAAACATGCATCTAAGGGGATGAGGGGAGAAGCAACAGCTGTTGGCAATCTTACAGTGCTGGTGCTGGGGAGATAAAAATTAGAAACAGAGTTTGCCATGGACTAAATGCTCCAAATAAAAGACAAAATCATGGGAGAAACTGAATGGTGCTTGGTAATATCTTGACTTTGGGAAGAATATTTTTGAAGGAGATTCTAAATTTTAATGGGGTATGTTTGTATTCTGTTCCAGAATGGAGTAAAAACAAGAAGGCCTATAAGTTTGTAGAATCTAAATTTGGTGACACATTCAAAAGAATCAGAGACAAGCTTTTTGATAACGGTTGCCTTATAATAAAATATTTATCAAATAAAGATGATTTAAATAGAGGCAAAAATAAAGTGCCTTTTGTCACATTTGGGCTGAACTTTTATACATTTAATAAAAAATAAAATGTTGACGTTCTCTGTTTAGTAGATTTTGCCCTGAGTTTGCTAAGAACCTTAGCACCTGTAGAAAAAAAGTATTTTCAAATTAAATATATAACGAACTCCTGAGAAGAGTTAGTTAAAGCTGTTATCAATTTAATAACCATAAAATGCTACTTTGAAGTTTTCAGACAATTTTATGAAAAAATTCAAACTAAGATTATGCAAAACAAAGTGTTCAGTAGCATATTGTGTGACACACGATTAGACCCAGGTGCATATTCCTAGAATATTCTGTTCATTTTTTTAAGTTTCACATTATCAGTTTAAAGATTTAACAATTGTTGCATGCACACAGACGAATGTCATGTTAACTTTTTAAAATGAATTTAAATATAGTTTTAAAATTAATCTATTTTATAGATCCAGTCATGCAATAAAACCAATTTGTTGATCAATCAATAAGTATTAAAAAATAATCAGACTCACTTTTCCCAAGAAGGCCTTTGTGGCAGTCAGGCTGAGAAGTGCGCTTTGTTGACTCTGAGCTCCTGACAGCACCCGCAGGGGAAGGTCATAGTCTCTCATCTCATTGTCCCCTTAATTCTAACCACTTATGGACAGTTAATCTCCACAGGAAGGGGATTCAAGCTCCTGGTTCTCAGAGAGAGACTCTGTATTGCACTTTATTTTAGTTTTCCACACTGAGAGCAGACAGCTAGTAATTCTTACTAACATCTCAGAAATTACCCACAGAACAGATTGGCAGGTCCCTGGAGGAGAAAATAGATTCCACTTTTCTTGCTTGGACTATGGGTTATTCCTGCAGATGTTAGTCTTATGCTTTCCAATTATGTAACTTAGAAAACCAGAAAGGATAAAACACAAAATAAATTGACTAGAAAACCAAAAAGAATACATTAAAACTACGACGAAAACAGACAGGAGAGAAGAATAAAATAACATTGAATCATGATAAGGTCTTAAAAAGAATGAAGATAAGGAAGCAGTATAAATAATAATAAAAACACAAAGTAGACAAAGGACAATGGAAACACAGTAAAGAGTTAAAATGAAAGGAATAAAAGAGTCAAAGACTAAATCAAGCTAAGCAGAGATAAAAGCAAGGACAGGTTTAGGTTTATAAAAAAGAAATCAATTTAAGATTAGATGTGGACTTGGCACCATAGGAGTTCTTTGTCTAGCCCTGCCATGTGAAAACAACCTTGGCCTTACTGGCTAAGCCAGACCTGTAAACTCGAGAGGCCTTGAAGGACTCCTTGGAAAGAACTCTAGGGCAGAGGGTCCTCAGGGCTGTGAGGTGGATGCTGGAATGCAGCTTCAGTCTACTAAGGAAACCCTTCTCTTCAAACCTAATTGACTGTGTAGGTCACAGATCGTGGTGTGGTAGATGGTTCCTAAGAAAACACATCTAGTCCAATCACCTGTCTATAGAGCTGTGCACTAAGGCCTATATTGAAGAAAGAGGTGTAATTCCAGAGACGGGGCTGACTAGGTGGAGGTGTAGGGAACATTTCTCGGCCACGCCGTTTGGTTACAAGACCTGTCCAACTAAAGATCGTACTCTCAGCACCTTCCTAAATGATCCTTTTCCTTGTACCTGAAATTTAGGAATTGACACAGCTTGTTTGATGTTCCTGGTGGATTGGTTGTAGCGAGCTGAGCTGCACAGCTGAGATGGGTCCAAGAACAGGATTTTCTCATCAAGGACACAGGAAGCCCTGCTGGCCTGGTGTGAGTCAAGGCTGATGGGGAGGTGAGGAGTGGGGAGGATAGTCCTGCAGAAACCTCGGCTGGGCTGGGTTTGCTGGAGCAGATGGAGAACGTTCCCAAAGGGGAAGAAAGATGCAGAGCACAGCACGATCCTGGGCTGGCCCCCGCTTCGCCCAGCCTCTCTGGTGGTGCCCGGGCATCTCTGCATAGCTGCCTCCGGAGCAGGGGCCACAAGCACAGAGCTGGCGTGGTGGGTCCGGTCATCTACGGTAAGACCCCAAGGACCTGCAGGCGTCTTCAGAGTTGTGCCAGCTCTGGCGTGAGGGACCGTATTCATTTCCTATTACTGCTTTAACACATCGCCACAGGCTTAAAACAGCACAGATTTATTATATCACAGGTCTGAAGGTCAGAAGTCTGAAATGAGTCTTATGGGGCTAAGATCAAGGTGTAGGGAGGGTGAGTTTCCTCTGGAGGTTCTAGGGGAGAATAACTTCCTTGCCTTTTCTAGCTTCTAGGGACTATCTATGCTCCTTGGCTCCTGGCCCCTTACTCCATCTTCAAGGCCAACAACATAACATCTTCAAATCTCCCTCCTGACCTTCCACCCCCTCCCCTTTTCTCTCTCCTACCTCTGCTCCCTACTTTGACCCTCTGGAACCCCTCTTAGAAGGGCCCTTATGATTAGATTGGGCCCACTTGGATCATCCAGGATAATCTCCCCATCTCACAATCCTTCATTTAATCACATCTGCAAAGTTCACAGATTCAGGGGATTAAGACCTGGATAACTTTGGGGGTCTTTATCCAGCTTACCATAAAAGCATTTATCCCTTGTCATTTCAGCAGGTGGCACAGTGTTCTGGAGAATCACCCACACTGAGGATGGCTGTCCTCCAGCCCCCGGTCCTCACGACTCTCTTGGTGGGGGCTGAAGGCAGGTACTGCCTTGAGGCTTCATTAAATGATGAGTGATTGAGCCAGCTGCTTTAGGGCCAGCTTGGGGATCCACTTCCTGTTAGAATTCTCAGCAGCTTAGGCCCCTGGCTGCTTAGGGATAGGGGCACTGAGGGTCGAGTGTAAACTTCCTGGTACCAAACGTGTTCATTGCATAAAAGTATTCTCAGTCCTTATGGGTACTGAATGCTAGGCCAGGAAGCTGAACCTCACTGGTCAACAAGACTGATTGCTCTCAGATTTTATTGATTTTTGCTTATTTACTCTCTCCCCATGTGTTAGAATCTAGGCTGCATTAGAGCACAGATTTTATCTTATTCACTACGAAACCCCGATGCTCAGCTTTTCAGGGATATTGATGGTAAATTCTCAATAAATTTTTGCTGAATTAGAAAAAGATACCATCTTTGACTTCAGTGAACTAATAGTTTAATATGCTGAACTGGGCGGTGGGGGGGGGGCGTTGGAAAAATCGCCCTGGGCCAAACCTGGCTCACCACTTTTTGTCGTAAGTAAAGTTCTGTTGGAACAGGGTTACACCCATTATTTATTTATATTGTCTTTGGCTGTTTCATGCAACGTTAGTAGAATTGAATGGCTGCAACAGACTGCATAGATTGTGATTTGGGGCTAAAATATTTACTATTCGGCGCTTTACAAAGAAAGGTTGCCATCCACTGGGCTGACAAATAGTAACTGCATTGAGAGTAAAAACAGGGAAAGGAAATATACTGTAGGATGCCTTAGGAGGGCATAAGAGAGGCAACACTTTAGATATTCTTGAAGCATCCCATGTTTGCAGGGTCATGCCATTAGTGAGGCCTCTTAGGGTGTCGGTCATCTGTCCACAGTGGTTGTCATGGAGAACCCATTACTTCAGCCTTCATGGTTCCTGCGCGTATGCTGCCTTCCCGTCACCCAGGAGAATCTTTGTTGAGGTGGGAACTCTAGTGTCTAGGATCCGGATTCCCAGATTAAGCCGTTCTGCTTTCCTTCTCAAGGTCTTTCCACTTTCTTGCTTTACTGTTGAGGTGTAGGGCTTGGATCCCTACGGTTCATAAACTTCTCTCCTTCCCCCCCAGTGTCCTACAATTGTTTCCTGTGACTTTATCACTTCTCTCTTCCCCTAATCTTCCAGGCAGTCTAACATAATCTAATTTCTTTAAAAGGTTTAGACATTTACAAAACACTTCAGCTTCTAATTTTCTTCCTTGGGAATTCCCAAAGCAAGAAATTACAAAGCTTGGTTACCTGTTTGGAACAAGCATTAGGCGGAAATGGCAATAACAAACAACAAATTGATATTTTAGGAAATTATCTTGCGTTATTTGTATTGCTGAGCAGTTTGGACTATATCCTGAAGGCAATAAATCTTAGATAAGAGAATGGTTTTAAGGAAGAGAGTGATAGGATTATCAATCAGGCTGATATTCAGTATTTAACAACCGGTGAAATGCAATGACCCCTCAGTCTTAAAGACCTGTTATGGCAATACGGCTACATAATAGCTAAGGATGAGCTGGATTTGTGTGTTGTAAGTCGACCGCAGAATAGATGGGAGGCATCCCTACAAGATTCAAGGGAGGCTGGGGAGGAGAGTATTAGACTAGGAGAGAGATGATGGAACCTCTACTTGGGAAGTGACAAGGGGAATGTAGGAGAGTGTGCAGAGTTTAACTCCATTTTAAATGTAGAATCAAAGGGGTTTAGGTGAGTGAGTGGATGCTGAGATTGAGGGAGAGCGAGAGCCATGGATTCATTGCTCCCAGGGCTTGGGCAATGGGATGGATGATGGAGTTCTTCACTGAGTTAGGAGACAGGGTAAAGAAGCAGGTATGAAGTATGCAGGGAAGATGTAGAATTAACTTGGCTGGGGTATTAAACCTTCTGGCAGCCTCTGGGGGTCTTTCCTTTAATGGCTTAGTGAATAACTTAGGTACTCAAGGAAAGGGAAAAACCCTTATGCAGGAATGGAAAAGATCTCTGCATCAAGGGTACCATTTTGTGCCAGCCCAGCTTAGGGGGCTTGTAATTGTGCCTACTGTGATGGGGACATAACTGTTGACTAAGTCCCTTTTTGCTAGCCTGCCAGCACTTCTGTATGTAGGTTTTGTTTTATTAAATTTGGAGCCCTCTAGTCTAATCTCTTTCTCCTTTGTATTAGGTCCAGATAGTTCTTAGGTGGTATTTAAGATCAATTTTAAAAAAAACTTTCCATTATGATTCTATTAAGAGTTGTGTTTTCTTTATTTTTTTCCTTCAAAATAAGTTTTTATAAACCCTATTAAATACAACATATGCTGGTTTCACTTGCTGTGATTCTACAGAGAGATTTCTTGACAGTACAGCACAGATAAGGCACCTGGCAAAATTGGAATTTGACCTATATTTTTTCTAAACCCAAATATTATGAAAAAACCCTTTTCCATAAGGACAGGATCCGACAATAGTAAAATGGTTATTTTTAGGCTATCAAATTATAATCTGTTGTAGAAGCCAAGGGCAAAGTTATAAATAGAGAGTACTTTTTTATTTTTTTCCAGTACGCGGGCCTCTCCCGTTGCGGAGCACAGGCTCCGGACACGCAGGCTCAGCGGCCATGGCCCCACGGGCCCATGGGCCCAGCCGCTCTGCGGCATGTGGGATCCTCCCAGACCGGGACACAAACCCGCGTCCCTGCATCGGCAGGCGGACTCTCAACCACTGCGCCACCTGGGAAACCCTAAAAAAAAGAGAGTACCTAAAACTACATTTTCCTTCTTTCTCTCCTTCCCTCCCTTCCCCACCCCGTCCTTCTCTTCCTCCCCGTCTTCTTTCTTCCTATATCAGTAGGCACTGATGACCATACAGTAGCCTAAACACCTTCTGTACCTAGAATTCCCCAAATAGAAAATCAGGGAGTGGTTAAGGGATGCATTTATAAAGAGTCAAATGATGGAAACTGTTCAAAACTTTTCCAAATAAAATTTAGTTTCTGATTCAGTCCAGATTCTTCTTCATTTAAGTGGTTGGATCAAAGTTAGGACCTCTTTAAATAAAATATTAAAAAGCAAAATCTTGGGAATTTAACAATACTAGAGCCTGCTGTTTTTGTATTTCCATTAGACCCATAGCTAGAGGAGGACAGATGTATTGAACATGTAAATGTGCTTTTAGAGTTTATGTTTATTTATTATTTTTTAAATTAGTAAACAATTTTTAAGAGTTCTAAGCTCACAGCACAATGGAGTGGAAAGGACAGATCATTCCTCCTCACCCACAGCCTCCTGCACCGCAGAGTGCATTTGTAATAATTGATGAACTAACATGGACTTGTCATTGTCACCCAAAGCCCATAGTGTACATTAGGGTTCACTCTTGGTGTTTTACATTCTATGGGTTTTGATAAACATATAATGACATATATCCACCCCTATCGTATCATACAGAAAACTTCCACTGTCCTAAAAATTCCAGAAACACCTTCACAGACTCACTCAGAGATATTGTCTTACCAGTTACCTGACATCTCATAGCTCAGTCAAGTTGACACAAAAAATTAAGTATCACAAGAATATTTGCCTTAAGTATTTATATGTATTTGGAGGACATTAAGAAAGAAAGCTTGGATTTTAATTTACTCAGTTTTTACTATTTTGGATGCTTTTTGCTCATTCTTAAAGAACTGTGTTTTCCTATGCCATCAAATCTGTTTAGTCTGAAGAATTTATTGTAGTACCTCTTTCACTGTAGATTTGCGAGCAATCAATTCTCTTAGTTAATGTTATAAAAAGGTGGCTTTTTTTCACTTTCATTCTTGAAAAATGTGTTCATTGGCTATAGAATTCTAGATTGACAGTTTTATTTCAGCAATTTAAAGATGTTGTTCTACTAGTTTCTGGTCCCCATAATTTTTGATAAGAAGTTCATGGTTATTTGCATCCTTGTTTCCTTTTATGAAATATATTTTTCTCTGGTTGCTTTCGATTTTTTCTCTTTATCTTTGGCTTCAGGTGTTTGACTATTATATGCCTAGATGTGATTTTATTCATACTTATCGTGTTTAGTGTTTGCTGAGGTTCTTGAAACTGTGGATCAGTACATATATCCTCAACTATGTTTGGGAATTTTTCAGTATTCTTTCTTCAAATAGGTTTTTCTTCTCCATTCTCTCTTTTCTTCATTTGGATTAAAATTATCCACATGCTAGGACATTTTGAGTTTTTCCTACAAGTTCCTAAAGCTCTGTGCATTTTTTTTTTTTTTTGCGGTACGCGGGCCTCTCACTGTTGTGGCCTCTCCCGTTGCGGAGCACAGGCTCTGGACACGCAGGCTCAGCGGCCATGGCTCACGGGCCCAGCCGCTCCACGGCATGCAGGATCCTCCCGGACCGGGGCACGAACCCGCGTCCCCTGCATCGGCAGGCGGACTCTCAACAACTGTGCCACCAGGGAAGCCCTCTGTGCATTTTTTGCCAATCTTTTTTTCTCTCTTCTTCAGCTGGCATAATTTCTATTAATTTATCTTTAAGTTTACTGAGTATTTTCTTTGTTATTACCATTATGATCATAAGCACATTCAGCTAATTTTATTTCAGATGTTGTATATTTTGGTTCTAAAATTTCAGTCTATTCCACTTAAAATTTTTCTATTTCTCTGATGAGATTTCCTCCTTTTCTTTTTTTTTTTTGCAAGAATAAAGATTTTTTTTTACTGAAGTACAGACTCTTTTTTTTTACTGAAGTACAGAAGTATAGTTGCTGTACACTATTATATGTTATACAATATAGTGATTCAAAAATTTTATAGGTTATACTTCATTTATAGTTATTATAAAATATTGGCTCTATTCCCCATGTTGTACAATATATCCTTGTAGCTTATTTTATACCTAGTAGTTTGTACCTCTTACTCCCCTACCCCTATATTTCCCCTCCCCGCTTCCCTCTCTCCCCTGGTAACCATTAGTTTGTTCTCTATATCTGTGACTCTTTGTTTTTTCTTATATTCAGTAGTTTGTTGTAGTTTTTAGATTCCACATATAAGTGACATGATACAGTATTTGTCTTTCTCTGTCTGACTTATTTCACTCAGTGTAATGACCTCCAAGTCCATCCATGTTGCTGCAAATGGCATTTTTTCTTTTTTATGGTTGAGTAGTATTCCATTGCATGTATATACCACATCTTCGTTATCCATTCATCTATTGATGGACACAGGTTCCGTCCATATCTTGAGATTTCCTCATTTTTGATTTATTAAGGCATATTTTCTTTTATCTCTTGAGCATAGTCATAATCGCTTTTTGAAAATCATTGTTTGATAATCCCTGAATCTAGGTCATTTTGGGGTTGACTTTTTTTTCTTACAATTTTATTGAGATATAGTTGACAAACAGCACTGTATAAGTTTAAGGTGTACAGCATAATGATTTGACTTATATTCATCATGAAATGATTACCACAATAAGGTTAATAAACATCCATCATCTCATATAGACATAAAGTAAAAGAAAAAAAATTTCCTTGTGATGAGAACTCTTAGGATTTACTCTCTTAACAACTTTCATATATAACACACAGTAATGTTAATTATATTTATCATGTTGTACATTACATCCCTAGTACTTACGAAAGTATTTACTAAATCATGTAGCAAGTTCTGGGAACACCAAGAGGTACAAGGCCAAGGAGTTGAAATCTGGACTTTAGAGTAGAAAGACTGGGTTTCTCTAGCAACTCTCCACCTGAGTCACCCAACGACCATGGGCAAGCTACTTAGCATCTGTTTCCTTACCTGTTAAGGATAATTTAAAAACATAATGTGGAATGCTAAGCAGTGTTTTTCACATTAGATGTACTCAGTATATGCTCGTTTCTCTCACTTTGTATGGCTCCACCAATAAGGGGGATTACATATATCAGGTAAAATGAAATAGATTTTAACAAAGGGTTATACAGAGGAGCCATGAAGAAGGACTATCTCCCACAGCATGGAAAGAAATGGGAGCACTTCTTGGAGAAGATATGTCCAAGCTGAGGCTTAGAGGATGAGAAGGAAGGACAGACTCAAAAGCATAGAGGTTCCAAAGCATATGACATATCTGGGAGATTGGAAATTGTTATACGTAGAGTATAGGGGTCATAGGTGGTAGGGGAAGGAATAGAAAATGTGGCTTGGATGTTTATTCAGGATTTTAGACTTCATCTTGAATGTAATGGAAAATCAGAAAATTTTAAAATAGGGAGTTGACGTAACTGTTATTTTGGAAAGGAAATTTTGTCATAGTGAGACTAGATGGTGGTGAGATTAGAGGTAGGGAGGTCAGTTAGGAATTTCTTATAGTAACAATAGCTACCATATACTGAGCATTAAGTATGGTATATTAATATAAGTATTAAGTATTTGTACTATCATAAGTATTCAGTGTTAAACATTTATATTAAGCATAAGGATTGAGACACTGGGCTAATTTTCAAACGTAATGTCATTTGTTTCTTGCATAATATCTAATCTGCACAATAATATCTAGAGGTAAATATAACGATATTAACCTCCGTTTACAAGTGAGGAAATTTAGGCTCAGAAAAGCTAAGTAACTTGCCCAATATCACACAGCCAATAAGAAACCAGGGTAGGGGATATAACTTCGAGGACCTTACAGATAGGAACATAGTACAAGAAGATCATCCCATTATGTCTTTTACTATTTCAAAGAACGGCCGATTAGCTTTGTTAAATGTAGCAACTCAGGGAGTTCATTTATGGGACTTGCAAGACAGAGTTTTAGTAAGAAAGTATCAAGGTGTTACACAAGGGTTTTATACAATTCATTCATGTTTTGGAGGCCATAATGAAGACTTCATCGCTAGTGGCAGTGAAGATCACAAGGTTTACATCTGGCACAAACGTAGTGAACTGCCAATCGCGGAGCTGACAGGGCACACACGCACCGTAAACTGTGTGAGCTGGAACCCACAGATCCCATCTATGATGGCCAGCGCCTCAGATGACGGCACCGTTAGAATATGGGGACCAGCGCCTTTTATAGACCACCAGAATATTGAAGAGGAATGCAGTAGCATGGATAGTTGATGGCGAATCTGGAGCAGACAACTTCTGTTTAACTTAAAATTAGTCGTATTTTAATGGCTTGGGATTTGGTGCAAACAAACATGATTGATAGCTGGACAGACATGCTCGTCATGAAAAAAGAACCATTTCTGAAGCCCGACTGGGGCCAAACATTTACACCTTGCTTCATAGTAACCAGTTGAGATGAAGCACGTCGTTAGAACGTTGTTGGACACCATGTTGAATTATCCCCCCATCGGTTGTGAAGAACTGTGCTACATTCAGGCTTACCCATTGAACTCAGTATATATAATTTTTTCCCTCCTGCCTTTTGTCGGGCAGGATCCATTCTTGTTACTCTTCTGTGTAATGAAGTTTAAATGCTTGTTTGGAAAACTTTATTTAACAGTTTAGAAGGCTTGATAGAAAGAGTGCATTAGTCTGAAGAGTATACATTGGATAGGAAAGAATTTCCTTCTTTTGTTTCTCCAAATCTTTCTGCCTTATTTAGCTTGAGATCTTTGCAGCTTGGTTCATGGATTCTAGCCTTGCCCGTTGCGCAGTATATACTGATCCAGATGATAAACCAGTGAACTATGTCAAAAGCACTCTCAATATTACATTTGACAAAAAGTTTTGTACTTTTCACATGGCTTGTTGCCCCGTAAAAGGGTTAACAGCACAATTTTTTAAAAATAAATTAAGAAGTATTTATAGGAAAAAAAAAAAAAAAAAAAAAGAAACCAGGGTAAAGAACTGAGTCAAGTTCCGACTGATTCCAACAGTTCAGGTGAGAAATGATGAGGGCATGAGTTAGGATGGAATCTTTCCTTCTTTGTTATTTGAATAAGATATGGTTTTCTTAGCCTCAGAATCATTCTTCCTTCTTTCTTTCAATTCATTATATGCCACAGAATTAAACTGCTGCTCTTTAGTAACAATTGCTTAAGAACCACTGTTGAAAGAGATGTACCATTTATGAGAATTCCCACCTTCCCACTTCCTTCTCCAGAGGAAACCTCTGGCAACAATTTAGTTGTATCTTTTTAGTATATGTATATATTCATACACATATAATACATATATTGTTTATATATATGTATACAATGGTTACTAAGCATAACTCATAGATAATCATACAGCAATTTTATTTGTATTCCCACTGGTCCTTATCTGGGGAGCTAGTTCTTCCCCTGCCCTGGATGAGAGCACATTTAGCTCTTGTGCCTTCTCTAGTCAATTCAAGTCACAAAATACCATCTCAGTGCACTAATTACCATGCTAAATTCCAAGTCATAATACAAAAATCTGGCTTTGATTTAAAGTTGAGGCTTCATCCCTATTTCATCTTGGCCTTGCTTCAGGAAAGGAGGCGTGGTTGTTTTTATTCATCTTTCCTCATCTAGAACTTCTGCTTGTCCTCCCACATCTCACCAGCCTTGTCTTTCTGACTCCTTTGGGTAAGAGTATCCTTTTCCTCACTTCTGACTCATTATTTGATATTAGTCTTTTAAAAATATTCTGCCAATCTGATAGATATAAATATCTCACTGTTGTTTAATTTATAATTTCCCAATTACTAGTGAGATAGAGTATCGTTTATATATTTATTGGCCAATCACATTTCTTCTTCTGTGAGCTGCTTGTTCATGTCTTTTTTACCATTTCCTTATTAGTAACTTTTAAGAAATGATTTGCAATTTTTTATATTTTTCCTATAATGTCATTTGTTAAATATTTTGCAAATATTTGCTTTTAGTCCGTCATCTGATTTTTGTTTTTTTGTATGATGATGTTTCTTGTATAGACGTTTTACATTTGGGGGAAGTCCAATCTTTTCCTCTATTTTCCAGGCTATCTTGTCAAGGAAGATCTTTCCTCCTCCATGGTTATAAAATATTCTCCTATAGTTCTTATTATATGTTCATATTTTGTGCATTTATCTTAACCCCATAATGTATCTGGAGTTTAGTTTTGTATATAGAGTGAGGTGGGGGGGGTGTCTAAATTTAATGCTTTCAAAGTGGATGGCCAATAGTTTTTGATGCTACTTATTGAAAAGAGCATATTTTCCCCATTGATATGAAATGTCACCTTTATCACAAATAAAATTATAGATATGTTTCTGGAATCTATCTTATACCATGAAAGAGCCTTCTTTTCTTGTGTCAATACCATTGTTTTTGTCAATACAACACAGTTTGCTTTGATATCTGGTAGGGAAGAATCCCCTTTCCTCCCCTTATACTATTTTTAATGTTCTTGGCTATACTTACACATTTTATCTTTACATAAATTTTAGAATTAACTTGTCACAGTTTATAGATGATCCAGTTGGAATTATGGTTCTAATTGCATTTTATTATGAATTTATTAACTGGAACAGAACTGACATTTTTATAATATTGAACTTTTATATCCAGGACCATGGTATCTCTACAGTGTTCAGGTCTTTAAAGCACTTTAGTGAAGTTAACATTGCTTTTTATCTAAATCTTTCATGTTTGTTGCTAGATTTATTTATTCCTATATAGGCTAGTTTCCTTTTAAATTGTCTTCTCTAAATGGTACTGCCAGTCTTGTTTCAGCAAGATTTTACTCACCTCAGAGGAACTAATTTGTTTGAGTTATATAATATTCTGTCATGCTGAACAATATGGTAACATTAATTCTAAGTAGAAGAAAACATGCTAGATTTAGAGTCATGAAACATGAGATTGCACCCACCATTTATTATATGTAAATCATTTACGTATAATATGTAATCATAAGGTTTTTTTTGGTTAGATTCTTATCTGTAAAATGGGAGCAATAATTTTAACTACACACAGGGTCATTATGAGTATCCAGTGAGATGGTATTTGGGAATATGCATTATATAAATGTAAAGGACTGTCAGTAGAAATCTTTTCACTAAAACATTTGGGAAAATGGTGAGTGAGTACACATTTTTATGGACTTAATAAGCTCTGGAAGATTCCTATAATTCAAATATCCCTGTATGTTACAATATCCTTTTAAGTTAAAGAGAAGTAAACTTGTCAGAAACCTTTCTCAAAAGTCCATTAGAACCACTGCATAGGTATATTATGAGAGCTTCAGGCTGTAAAATAGCTGTCATTTATTGAGCATCTTCTAGATTCTAGTCACAGCACAAAGCACTTTACACATATTACTTAAATCTACAAGGTAGATATTATTATCTTCATTTCAAAGATTCCTTCCTTCTTTCCTTTCTCCTTTCAAATTTACTGAAAAGTTGCAAGAATAGTAAAAAGGAAATTTGTATGAAGTTTATAGCAATACAATCTTACCTCAAGGAACAAGAAAAATCTCAAATAAACAATCTAACACTACACCTAAAGGAACTAGAGAAAGAAGAACAAACGAAACCCAACGTTAGTAGAAGTAAAGAAATCATTAAGATCAGAGCAGAGATAAATGAAATAGAAACAAAGAAAACAACAGCAAAGATCAATAAAACTAAAAGCTGGTTCCTTGAGAAGATAAACAAAATTGAGAAACCTTTAGCCAGACTCATTAAGAAAAAGAGGGAGAGGACTCAAATCAATAAAATTAGAAATGAAAAAGCAGAAGTTATAACGGACACCACAGAAATACAAAGCATCATTAAGAGACTACTACAAGCAACTCTATGCCAATAAAATGGACAGCCTAGAAGAATGGACAAATTCTTAGAAAGGTATGACCTTCCAAGACTGAACCAGGAAGAAATAGAAAATAGGATCAGACCATCACAAGTAATGAAATTGAAAATGTGATTAAAAATCTTCCAACATGGGGCTTTCCTGGTGGTGCAGTGGTTGAGAGTCTGCCTGCTGATGCAGGGGACACGGGTTCATGCCCCAGTCCAGGAAGATCCCACATGTCGCAGAGCGGCTGGGCCCATGAGCCATGGCCACTGAGCCTGCATGTCCAGAGCCTGTGCTCGGCAATGGGAGAGGCCACAACAGTGAGAGGCCTGCGTACCGCAAAAACAAAACAAACAAAAAAAAACTTCCAACATGGGGAAGGGTAAGATGGGATGAAGTGAGAGAGTGGCTCACTTATGGACTTATATATACTACTAAATGTATGGACTTTAGTATGGGATGAAGTGAGAGAGTGGCTTACTTATGGATTTATATATGGACGTATATATGGACTTATATATACTACTAAATGTAAAATAGATAGCTAGTGGGAAGGAGCCACATAGCACAGGGAGATCAGCTTGGTGCTTTGTGACCACCTAGAGTAGTGGGATAGGGAGGGTGGGAGGGAGATGCAAGAGGGAGGGGATATGGGGATATATGTGTATGTATAGCTGATTCACTTTGTTATAAAGCAGAAACTAACACACCATTGTAAAGCAATTATACTCCAATAAAGATGTTAAAAAATAAAAAATCCAACAAACAAAACCCTGGACCAGATGGCTTCACAAGTGAATTCTATCAAACATTTAGAGAAGAGCTAACCCCCATGCTTCTCAAACTCTTCCAAAAAATTGCAGAGGAAGGAACACTCCCAAATTCATTCTATGAGGCCACCATCACCCTGATACCAAAGCCAGGCAAAGATACTACAAAAAAAGAAAATTACAGATCAATATGACTGATGAATATACATGCAAAAATCCTGAACAAAATACTAGCAAACACATTAAAGTCCAACAACACATTAAAAGAATCATACACCATGATCAAGTGGGATTTATCCCAGGGATGAAAGGATTCTTCAATATACACAAATCAATCAATGTGATACACCATATTAACAACTTGAAGAATGAAAACCATATGATCATCTCAATAGATGCATAAAAAGCTTTTGACAAAATTCAACATCCATTTATGTTAAAAACTCTTCAGAAAGTGTCCATAGAGGGAACCGGCCTCAACATAATAAAGGCCATATATGGCAAACCCACAGCAAACATCTTTCTCAATGGTGAAAAACTGAAAGCATTTCCTCTAAGATCAGGAACAAGACAAGGATGTCCACTCTTGTCGCTTTATTCAACATAGTTTTGGAAGTCCAAGCCATAACAATCAGAGAAGAAAAAGAAGTAAAAGGAATACAAATTGGAAAAGAAGAAGTAAAAGTGTCACTGTTTGCAGGTGACATGATACTATACATAGATAATCCTAAAGATGCCAGCAGAAAACTATTAGAGCTAATCAATGAAACTGGTAAAGTTGTAGGATACAAACTTAATGCACAGAAATCTCTTGCATTCCTATACACTAACAATGAAAGATCAGAAAGAGAAATTAAGGAAACAATAAATTACCTAGTAATAAACCTACCTATGAAGGTAATAAAAGACCTGTACACAGAAAACTGTAAGACACTGATGAAAGAAATCAAAGATGACACAAACTGATGGAGAGATATACCATGTTCTTGGATTGGAAAAATCAATATTGTGAAATGATTATACTACCCAAAGCAATCTACAGACTCAATGCAATCCTTATCAAAATACCAATGGCATTTTTTACAGAACTAGAACAAAAAATCTTAAAATTTGTATAGAGACACAAAAGACCCCAAAAGGCCAAAGAAGTCTTTAGGGAAATAAACGGAGCTGGAGGAATCAGACTCCTTGACTTCAGACTACACTACAAAGCTACAGTAATCAAGACAATATGGTACTGGCACAAAAAGAGAAATATTGATCAATGGAACAAGATAGAAAGCTCAGAGATAAACCTACTCACCTATGGTCAACTAATCTATGACAAAGGAGGCAAGGATATACAATGGAGAAAAGACAGTCTCTTCAATAGGTGGTGCTGGGAAAAATGGACAGATACATGTAAAAGAATGAAATTGGAACACTCCCTAACACCATACACAGAAATAAACTCAAAATGGATTAGAGACCTAAATGTAAGACTGGACACTATAAAACTCTTAGAGAGAAACATAGGGAGAACACACTTTTACATAAATCACAGCAAGATCTTTTTTGACCCACCCACTAGAGTAATGGAATTTAAAACACCAAACAAATGGGACCTAATGAAACTGAAAAGATTTTGAATAGCAAAGGAAACTGTAAACACGATGAAAAGACAACGCTCAGAATGGGAAAAATATTTGCGAATGAATCAATGGACAAAGGATTAATCTCCTAAACATGTAAACAGCTCATACAGCTCAATATTAAAAAAACAAACAAGCCAATCAAAAAGTGGGCAGAAGACCTAAAAAAACATTTCTTCAAAAAACACATACAGATGGCCAAGAGGCACTTGAAAAGCTGCTCAACATCACTAATTATTAGAGAAATGCAAATCAAAAGTACAGTGAGGTAGTACCTCACACCAGTTAGAATGGGCATCATCAGAAAATCTACAAACAACAAATGCTGTAGAGGGTGCGCAGAAAAGGGAACCCTGTTGCACTGTTGGTGGGAATGTAAATTGGTACAGCCACTATGGAGAGCAGAATGGAGGTTCTTTAAAAAACTAAAAATAGAATTACCATATGACCCAGAAATCCCACTACTGGGCATATACCCTGAGAAAACCATAATTCAAAGAGATACATGCACCCCAATATTCACTGCAGCACTATTTACAATACCCAGCTCATGAAAGCAATCTAAATGTCCATTGACAAATGAATGGATAAAGAAGTTGTGGTACATATACACAATGGAATATTACTCAGCCATAAAAGAACAAAATTTGGTCATTTGTAGAGATGTGGATGGACCTAGAGACTGTCATACAGAGTGAAGCAAGTCAGAAAGAGAAAATCAAATATTGTATATTAACGCATATATGTGGAACCTAGAAAAATGGTACAGATGTACCAGTTTGCAAGGCAGAAATGAAACACAGATGTAGAGAACAAACATATAGAAACCAAGAGGGGAAAGTGGGGTGGTGGGGTGGTGGTGGTGGGATGAATTGGGAGATTGGGATTTATATGTATACACTAATATGTATAAAATAGGTAACTAACAAGAACCTGCTTTATAAAATAATAAAATAAAATTCAAAAATTTAAATAAATTCCCATTTGATTGTCCCTTTCTTTTAATTTGTGAGCTTAATCCATTTTTTGTTTATTCTAATTGCAGTTAAATTGGGACTGATTTTTGTCATTCTATTTCATTTAAAAATTTTACTATATTGTCTTTTTATTTCTATTTAATTGAATTGTCCTAATGATGAATTCCCTAGTTTATTTTTGACTGAATTCATTCTGCTGTTTGTCTCATATATTATGCTCTCAATTTTAAGTACTGTGTTTATTCATATCTGTTATTTTTCTTAATATCTTTTTATGAATATTATTATAACTCATATTACTACTATCTTTCCTTATCTCCCTAAATATATATTTTCATGTTTATTTTAAATTATTAGCCATTTGTTCTGGCTGTTTCTTTAGTGCTGCCTTTCTTTTATAATGACCATATCTTCATGTGACTTATTATTTTATCTTGTGAGATCACATTGACCTAGGGGTAACAATTACACTGGAAATGAATATTAATGAAGGGCCACCGGTCAGGCCCTAGTCTGTGTCCACCTCAGTGAGTTTGAGGAGAGGGGAAGAAAGAGGGCTTACAACATAGCACCATAAGATCGTTCTTGTTTAGTGCCACTCTACCAGGTAACTTCTCTTTTAACTCTTAGGAAAAAATAGCGTGGTGTGGTTGTCAACACTGTAGGTGGTAATATTGCCAATCCTGGGGTTTTTAGAGTAGAAGGATAGAATCTGGCAACTGTACCCATTTTCAATATTCTTCATCTCATTATGGCTACTGAGCTGCCATAAAATCAAGATTTTACCTAGCTGACCCCTGTGGTTGTGCTATTGCTGTAGATTTGGGTGTTGAAGGGACAGGCCATGATTTTTTCAAAGTAACAGCCTGAGAACAAGAAGAGAACTTTAAAGATTTTCTCCAATTTATCTTCTCACTGCTTTTCAGACCATCTTTGGCCCCAGGCTGCATTGATCTGTTTCTTATACAATCGGCTCAAGACAGTCATCATGCTCGCCAGGGTTTCTCACGTTTTCTTGATGATTCTGGGAATCCATATTTCCTTCTTATGTCTATGATTCTATCAAGTTTGACATTTGGCAAGAAGCCAGCAACAACACCTGCTGGTTTTCTATTCAGACAAAAAACTTGTAAAAATTTTTCTACATAGTCAAATGGCTATAATTTCTATTTTATAACTTCTGGGTTTTCAATGCAGATTGTGCATGCAGTTTCCTAGGTTTATTTTCAAGATTTTATTCTTTTTAAAAAATTAAAGTCATTTATCCATCTATAATTTATTTTTGTGGATGATGTAAGATTAGGATAGGGATGACTCTATTTTATTTTTCCAGAAAGACAGTCAGTTGTTTTGTCATCACTTAATAAGGTACTCATCCTTTTATTTCTGTTTGGCTATTTCAGTAGCAATACCATAATAAATAAAGTGGCTTTGTTATTAAGCTCTTGAATCAGTAGTAAATTAGCTGCAGTTACTCTCAGGACAGTCCTATCACCAAGGATGGGACTCATATCCAGCGTCACTAATGCTGGCTATGGCTCCCGATTTTAATTGGATATACTTACTGAATCATTTTTTATATGCCAAAATATTTAAAATAAAACTTGCCAAAAATTAGCTTTTGATGTAAGGGTCATCTAGTCTGGTTGGCTTACTGATAAGTAAATCATACCTTTTTCTGTTTTTCTTTTTAAATACCACATTGTTTTTTAAAGTTAATTTAAAAAGCTACATTATTAGTGGTTGCTGCTAAGGGAAAGCAAATGGTATCTTTGATTGTCTTATTTAAGAGGCTTTCCAGTTGGATCCTGGTTCTTCAGCAGATAATCCCAGTGGGGAACACCTTGGTGATGGCTTCAGATGTGGACTTCTGTAAACTTGATATCAGGTGTTCCTTTGGTTCCTGGGAAAGAAGGTACATTATTTATCACCACCAATAGTTTCAGTGGTATCCAAGAAAGAGTGCAGGACTTTCCAGAAATCATTAAATGATAGCTTTCACAAGGGTTTCATCTTAATGCTGGTTGAATCCCACATTTCAAAGACACTGCCTAAAATTTGAAAGCAAATTGTATGGGGGAAAAACAAACCACTAAATACGGTTTCTTTTCATGTGCATATTTATATTCATTGCATCCTGTTTCCATCTGACCCTGACCCACCACTGGTCCAAGAATTAAATCTCTCTATGTATGTCTTAACTCAAAACAACTAGGACTGCAATTTTGCCCAAGTGTATTAAAAAGGAAATGCTTGATTTATGTCTTAAAATGAAAACATATCTATATGAATTGCATCTTCTGTACCCTGCTTCCTCACTACCTAGCTCCTTACGATGATTTAGGTTTCTCTGAATATGACTTAACCTAGAAAATCTCAGATGGTAAGATCTTTAATTTTGCATAAATGTATTAAAAGGCAAACCTTGTGATTTGTATCTTTAAATACATAATGAACACCAAGCAGCTGGGTCAGCACACTGCTATTTCCTGGAGAGAAACCATAGCAATATTTGGGCTCATCAAGCATCATAGACAGTGATATTTTCCATATGGTCTCCAGAGAATGTAAAGCTTAGCTCAGTGCCGCTGCTTACATCATACATAAACAAGCCAAAACACCATTTTTGCATGCATGGTAAATGTTTTTTCATTATATTGATTTCAACAATTTGAGAACGTCTATAACCAATATCTTCCAGGCCATATCACAGTATGACATTTGGAAATGTCACTTTCTCCAAAAAGAAAAGGAAGGGAAATTTTTCCTCTCTTCTACCTACAAAGTGTGAAATTTGGATCATTTTCAAAAGTTTGTATCCCAAAGTGATACTCTGCTTGTTTATTCAGCAACCCTTCATTGAGTGTCTCCTGGGTGCCATGTATACTGTGTATTATGAGTATAACAATGTCCAGGGAGAAAAATAAACCCAAATAATTAGTTATTCAGAAAACCGTTGTATTGCAGCTATAGTAAATGCTTCCAAGGAAATGTTCAGTTTATAAAGAAAATGTGTGGTAGACAAGAGGCTGAGGAAGAAATATGACTTCTTGGGGCTGACAGACAGATGTAGTTGCTGACCTCTACTAACATAGAATAGGGTAAGGAGACTCTCTGTGACACTTCTTTTGCTACTGGTATACCAAAGGAAAATAAGAGAAATCTTTGAGAGAGGACAGTGAAACAAGTGCAGACAATGTGTGGCTATTCAAAGTCCCAGAGGCCTTTTCAGTCAGGGTTGCAATACTTCCTTTGGGCCATGTGTTCAGAACAGTGTTTCTTAAAGTGTCATCCATGGACCACCTACAGCCAGTTCCCTGGTATGCTTGTTAAATATCAAGACTCCAAGACCTAGGTCCACTGAATTCAAATGGGGATGTATCGGGAGTCAGCATTTTACACAAGCTTCCCAGTGATTCTTATGTACTCCATAATTTGAGAATTTTGCACTGATTTAGATTCTCATGTTTATTAGACCCCCAAATGACCTTTGTGCCCTTTCACTTTTGTCTGTGAATCAATTCTGGGATTACTTCACAGGGAAAGTAAAGTGAAGCCATTGGTCAGAAATCTGGAAGCAGCAAGGAGCCAGCCTAATTCCACGTGAAACTGAAATCCTCACAATGTGAGAAAGAAAGAAACCTGAACGGGAAACCAAAATATGTGTTTGAATTCTGGCCCTGTCACTCACTATGTATAACCATGGAAAGTAATTTCTCCTCTCTCTTTCTGTTTGTTCATAAGATGATCCACATTTTCCCAACTTCAGTCAGTGGAGTATCACCTTGAAAATAGTATCACCTGTGCTATTAGAAATATTTTTCTTGGGCTTTCCTGGTGGCGCAGTGGTTAAAAATCCACCTGCAAATGCAGGGGCCATGGGTTTGAGCCCTGGTCTGGGAAGATCCCACATGCCGCAGAGCAACTAAGCCCGTGAGCCACAACTACTGAGCCTGCGTGCCACAACTACTGAAGCCCACACGCCTAGAGCCTGTGCTCTGCAACAAGAGAAGCCACTGATATGAGAAGCCTGTGCACCACAATGAAGAGTAGCCCCTGCTTGCTGCAACCAGAGAAAAGCCTGTATGCAGGAACGAAGACGCAATGCAGCCAAAAATAACATAAATAAAATTTATAAAAAGAAAACACAAAAAAACAAAATCTCAATTCCAGTAACTTAAAAAAAAAGAAATATTTTTCTTTTATTGTTACTTAAGTTTAATTTGAAAAAGGAACTTCATATCATTACCATAAATGGAAAACCAATCATCACGATAATTAGAAAGTCATAAGTATAAAATATATAACAACTAAAAATTTAAAAAGTCTATCCCTGAAGTGCTAAAATAATCAAATCTACTTTTAATATTATTATTACCATACTTGGGGAAACAGCTAATTAAATAGTATTTAAGACCATTTTCTGTTTTATAAATCTAAGGACTTATTGGAGTGTCATGCCAATTATTTCATTATTTCTGGGAGGAAAAAAAGTTTAAACTTGAGAAACAGTTTCTGAAAAATCAACCTTGGATGATTATCAGGAAAAAGTATCATAACAAAAGCTATAAAAAAAATGACTTTTTTTTCCTCAAAATAAATGGCATTTAATGTTACTGTAATATTTAATTAAATGCTTATATTAAGTATACAGTATTTAAGCAAGAAATATTTTTCTTAATAACATCTTTTAACTGCATCTGTTTCTTTTTTCAAATGACTAAAACTAGAACAGAATTAGAAAAAAAATTACAGTTTTAGCATAAATGAAATTTGAAATCTGTCCACAGTATACTTATTGTGCATCATTTTTCAGCTTTATTGAGATATAATGGACATATTGTGTAAGTTTGAGGTGTACAACATGTTGATTTGATACACTTATATATTGCAATATGATTACACCATAGTGTTATCTAATGCTTCCATCACATCACATAATTAACATTTCTTTTTGTAATGAGAACATCTATGATCTAATCTTTTAACAACTTTCAAGTAAATATTAATAATACAGTATTGTTATCTATAATCACAGTGCTGTGCATTAGATGTGGTCTCTCTCTATATATAGACCACATCTTTTTTATCCATTCATCTGTTGATGGACACTTAGGATGCTTCCATATCTTGGCTATTATAAATAATGTTGCTATGAACTTTGGGGTGCATGTATCTTTTCAAATTAGTGTTTTCATTTTCTTCAGATATATACCCAGGAGTGGAATTGCTGGGTCATATGGTAGTTCTACTTTTAGTTTTTTGAGGAGCCTTCATAACGTTTTCCACAGTGGATGCACCAATTTACAACCCACCAATAGGGTATGAGGGTTACCTTTTCTCCACATCTTCCCCAACATCTGTTATTTGTGGTCTTTTTGATGATAGCCATTCTGAGAGGTATGAGGTGATATCTTATTGTTGTTTTGATTTGCATTTCTCTAATAATTAGCAATGTTGAGTATCTTTTCATGTGCCTATTAGCCATTTGTGTGTCTTCTTTGGAAAAATGCCCATTTTTTGATTGGGTTGTTTATTTTTTTGATATTGAGTTGTATGAGCTGTTTATATATTTTGGATATTAACACCTTATTTGTTAGATCATTTGCAAATGCTTTCTCCCATTCAATAGCTTGCCTTTTCGTTTTGTCGATGGTTTTCTTTGCTGTGCAAAAGCTTTGAAGTTTAGTTAGGTGTTTATTCTTGCTTTTGTTTCCTTTGCCTTAGGAGACAGATCCCAAAAAATTGCTATAATTTATGTCAAAGAGTTCTGCCTATGTTTTTTTCTAGGTGTTTTATGGTTTCAGGTTTTACATTTAGGTATTTAATCCATTTTTATTTTATTTTTGTATATGGTATAAGAAAATTTATTCTTTTACATGTAGCTGTCCAGTTTGAAGAGACTATCTTTTCTCCATTGTATATTCTTGCCTCTTTTGTCATTGACTAATTGAGCATAAGTGTGTGGGTTTATTTCTGGGCTCTGTACTGTTCCATTGATCTATGTGTCTGTTTTTGTGCCAGTACCATAATGTTTTGATTACTATAGATTTGTAGTACAGTCTGAAGTCAGGGAGCGTGATTCCTCCAGCTTCATTCTTCTTTCTCAAGATTGTTTTGGCTACTCAGAGTCTTTTGTGTTTCCATACAGATTTTAAAATTATTTGTTCTAGTTCTGTGAAAAATGCCATTGGTATTGTGATAGGGATTGCACTGACTCTGTAGATTGCTTTGGGTAATATGGTCATTTTAACAATATTAATTCTTTCAGTCCAAGAACATGGTATATCATTCCATCTGTTTGTGTTGTGTTCAGTTTCTTTCATCAGAGTCTTATAGTTTTTCTGAGTATAGGTCTTTTATATCCTTCATCAAAGGAATTCATTTTGGTTTTGTAATAACAAAACAATAACATAATAATTGGTTTCTTTAGTAAAAATAAAAAAGATAGTCAAAACTACCTATGGTAAAGACTAACAACTCTCTATGGGACTGATTTTTTTTTTCTGTTAACTGGTAGTATTGAAAAAGTAAAGATGAACACAAACTCATCTCATTTGGATGTAGTGTTATACTAAATAAGATGAGAAGCCTGTATTATCTACTGGGAAAAAGGTAGAACAGTTTCTGCCTTTTTCAGAGAGCTGTTGGGGGGATAAGATAATAGATTGAAAGTATTTTCAAAAGTTGTAAAAGACTAATAGCCTAAGAGATTATATATTTTTTTCTTATAAGGACATAATGAGAATTTATAAGAATAGTTTCTTAATTTTTACATTGGATCTAAGTGAACTATGAAAATCTGATAAAATTATGATCCTTTGACTCAGAAAAATGTGCACACATACTACACACATAAATACACCCAGACTTTTACATACACTTTCAGGGTATTCATGTAATTCTCAAAGTCAAATCACTGGACCTAGAAGTCCACGAAAGAGATAGTAAGATTCTTTGGTTTTACAATATAATGACTAGAGTCTGATATCAACAGGCTAATACTATAGCCCTGTATCAACATTATCAATATGGAAAGCACTCAGTGCTATCTACTTATATTAGATTCAAGAAAAATGTTTTGTGAGAAGATGATTGGATCAACTTGTTTCAGGTCCTGACTAAAAGAATCTAGTAAAAAGTGGACTCTCAACAGAGACAGAGGCTGAGGGATTAATTTAACCAAATACTTGAGGACCTACCTGTTGCTTCAGGTGCTGGAATATTTTATTTGACCTTCACTTATCCATTCTCCAGTGCTCTTCCTTTATTTCTGTAAAGCTGAGTGTCTGACATATCATTCTCCTTCTCTCTGGAGAACTTCTTAACATTCCTTGCAAGGCAGACTACTTGCAGCAAATCCCCTCAAATTTTGTTTGTCTGAGAAAGTCTTTATTTCTCCTTAATTTTTGAAAGAAAATTTTGCATTCTGTAGAATTTTAGTGTTTTTTTTTTTCTTTTCAACGCCTTAAATATTTCACCCTAATCTCTTGCTTTCATGGGTTCTGAGAAGTAGTTACATGTAATTCTTATCCTTACTGTTCTATACGTAAGTTGTTTCCTTCCTCTGGCTTCTTTCAAGATTTTTTCTTTTTCTTTGATTTTCTGAAGTTTGAATATGATATGACTGTGTGTAGTTTTTTGATATTTATCCTGCTTGGTGTTCTTTGAACTTCCTGGATTTGTGGTTTGATGTCCGACATTAATTTGGGAAAAATTCTTAGTCATTATTGCTTTAAATATTGTTTCTATTCCTTTCTCTCTTTTTTCTCCTATTTCCATTACATATATATTATATCTTTTGTAGTTGTATCACAGTTTTGGGATATTCTGTTCTCTTTTTATTCATTCCTTTTATTCTTTGATTAATAATCTTGGAAATTTCTATTTTCATATCCTCAAGTTCAGAGATTCTTTCCTCAGCTGTGGCCCCTCTACTAATGAGCCCATCAAAGATATTATTCATTTCCATTATAGTGTTTTTTTATCTCTAGTATTTATTTTTGATTGTTTCTTAGAATTTCCATCTCTGTGCTTATATTATCCATCTGTTCTTGCAAGTTTTCTCCTTTTTTCATTAAAGACCTTAGCATATTAATCATAACTTTAAAAAATTCCTGGTCTGATAATTCCAACTGCCATATCTGACTCTGTTTCTGATACTTGATCAGTCCCTTAAAACTGTGTTTTTGTCTTTTAGTATGCCTTGTAACTTTCTGTTGAAATGTGGTCATGATACACTAGGTAAAAGAAACTAGTATCTAGGCCTTTAATAATGTAGTGGTAAGATGGTGAGTGAGGAAAGTGTTCCTTAGTCTTATGATTAGGTCCCAGTCTTTTGGTGAACTTATGCCCCTGGACTGTGAACTTCACCAGTACATCTCAGTTTCACTCTCTTAGGTGAGACAGGGTGACTGGAGGGGTCTGGAGCTCTGTGTTTCCCTTCCCTCAGGTAGGTTAGGCTCTGATATAGCACCAACAGATTAGGCTCTGGTAACATAGTTTCCCCTGAGGGAAGGCCTTGTTAAGAACAGAATGATCTGGCACATTTTAAAATGGTTCCTTTCCCCTCCCCCTGCTGGAAGAGCAGGGGATTTTTCTCTGATATTCACTATGAGAACTTGTAGAGCTCCTGAAGATAAAACTCACAAAAATGTGAAGGCCTCCCTATGACTGGGGTCCCCTAGAGATTTTCCCTCTTAGATATGTCTACTCTGAGCCTCCAGCAATTTGTCAATTATAAATTAGGGTTTCCTACCCTGGTACTGGTCCTGTGGAAGTTTCTGCTCTGGTAAGTTGTGATTTTCTGTACTTGCTTTTTTGTCTGTAGAGTTTGTCACAGCAGTTTACCCTGTGATCTCACTTGTTTGATGGATCTAGGAAGTGTTGTTGATTTTTCAGTTTGTTTTACTTTTTACTTGTTGTAAAGAGAGCAAGGGCTTTGAAGCTCCTTGCATGCTGGTCTGAAAACTGAAAGTTCCCTGCTGGGTTGTTTTAAATTGGTGAATGGACTGATCCTGGTAGAGAATGAAAAAGCTTCTGAGGCTAAAACTGGGTATGTGCATAGATAAAATGTGTTATACAAGTGGAAGAGGGAAAAGAAATGAGGTCCCACCTGACACAAAAACTGAGGTTTTTCTAGATGACTGAGGTTCTGGGGTTGTGACCTAGGATGTAAAATGGAGAGTACTAGTATGCCCTAGCTTCAATCATTTATTCCACATACTTAGGCACTGGGGATATACTAATGAAAATATCTCTGTCTAAAGAGTATATAATCTATTGGACACTGTTGGTTGGCTACTCAGCTTCTAGACTCATGGCGTTCATCTATTTCTTCAGAGGTACCATATTGCCTTCCATATCAGAGCACTTACTCTTTTTGGTCTGCCTGCTATGCTCTCCTTGCCTGTTTTTCTCCTTCACCTAGACAAGTCTCTCCTATCTAGAGCAGACACTGGTGGTTGCCTACACATCATCTAACCTTAATCTTCATCCTGATGTTTTAGTTATTTGCTCTTCTCCACACAACCACCTGCACCAGTGATAGAGACTACCTCCCCTGTCCAAGGGCAGATCCTGATTCATCTAAGCTAAACATGGAAATCTCATTTTCTTTTTCAGTCACTAGCTTAGGAGAGTGTATTTGACACAATTGTGGTTGAGAAGGCATGAGAGGAAGCCTGTAGGAGGGGTTCTAGGAAAAGTTTCTCTGCTTCCAAGAAAGAGAGCTTTCTAGGAATGTTTCTCTGCTTCCAAGAAAAATATCAGACTTTTTATTCCTTTTCACACAGCCGTGTCTTGATGTGATGCCTGGAACTTCTGTAGCCATTTTACCAACTTGAGGATGAAGCACACATATGAAGTAAAGCAGAAGCAAGAGAGATACAGAGGAGTGGGACTGACGAAATGTGATGTGGGGAGATTGCCTCATTCCTGGACTTCAAGTGTTGTGAGATAAAAATTTTCTTTATTGTTAGATTAAGAGTTTCTGTTGATGTCAAAAGTACCATTATATATATCATTCTTCATCAAACAACTCAAAAGTCAATTCCTCAAGGAAGGCTGAGCCCCACTCCCTTCAAATTAGTCCTATTCTCTTATTTTATGCTTTTGTAACGTCTTAGACTTTTCATCTATAGCATTTACCACAATTTGTAATTAATTACTTCTGTGATTACTTGATCAATGCCTGATATTACCACTAGACCATTAGCTCTACGAGGGCCCTTATGTCTGTCTTCCTCACCACTGTGTTACCAATGCCTTGAATAGTGTCTGGCACATAGTAGGTGCTAATGAATATTGATAGAATAAATAGATGAATATACAAACATTTATTTAAAGCTCACTGGGAGCCAGAGGAAAGGGTGCTTAAGCCTGACTTGGAGAATCAGGGAAGGATTCACAAGAGAGGTGAAAGGAGGAAGACGAGTTTTCCTGGCATAAAAGGTGGTAGGGAAGAATAGTCCAGACAGTTGGAAAAGTATGTGCAGCGACACAGAGGTATGTTCTAAGCCATTTAGTCTGAACAGATCACATTTTCATTGCAAGAACTTTTGGTTCAAATCTATCCTCAAAATGATATTTAACATAAAAGGGTATTTTTGTTCATAAAGTGTCTCCTGTTTCTTAGCTTAAATTCTGAACAGAGAAATTACCCTCAGTGTTACTCAGCTTTTCCATGGATTTCCTTCTTTTGCATAAATTCCCTCTAATGAAATTCATTTATTTACCTTTTAATGGTCCATTAGGGGGAGAAATAGAGAACAACAAAGATACCTTGTGACATGTCATTCTGGTGACCTGTGAAGTTATTCTGATTAACCAGCCAAGAAGCTAATATTCTGCAATTCAAATTGGAGAAATAGAACAGACAGTAAGAGTCCGCGCTGCCAAATAGGGGTAAATTCTAATCCAAGTTGCATCAGATCTATTATGAGTTTGGAGGAAAGTCAAATCTTTAGACTATTATATCCAGGAAACCTAATCATCTTCAGTCAGCACCAGTTGTCATAGCCCATAATATGTCATGTCCTATATAATACTTAAGAAATTGTTGCAATGGCATCCAATCCTTTTGTCCCTTCTTTCCAGGGCAGAAATAATTTTTCATCAGAGAAGGAAGCAGCCAGTCCATGGGGCGCTGGTTTGGAATGTTGTCATCTAGTGACTAAATATGATATGTAAGAGGTCTAGCTGATTTTGAATGTAAGCCACCGCTGATATGTTCAGGGTGTAACTGATTCCACAAACTAGGCCAATATCATTAGTTTATCATCATATCATGAGGCTTGTAATCTTGATCATGATCACTAAATGTCTCCAGGAAAACAAGTAATGATTTCATCCATCATTTATATACTTTCCACATGCAGATCTCCAATCCAGGTCTCTGTCCTGAGCTGTAGGTATATACAGAGCCAACTGCCAAATGGACTAGTCCAAGGACAATTCAAGTTCAGTCTGTTCAAAACTGGATTTGTTGTCTTGCCCACAAGCTTTCTTCTGCTCTTGTGGCTTCTCTTCCTAAGCATGGAATCACTGTTAATCCATTTTTCTTAACTAGAAATACAGCAGGCATCCTGGACATCTCATTCATTCTCTACATGCCGAGAGGCACCAAGTTCTCTAGATTCAGCCTTCTAATTATCTCTCTGTTCCCTCTCCCAGCATTCTGATTCAATCTTTCTTAATCTCTCATCTGGCTTCCTACAGTAAGTAGATTTATAACCTCATAAGTGGATGTACAGCTTCTAGCCTTGCTCATTTACAATTTCCTCCACAATGTAGCCAGGCGGATCTTTAAAAAAATGAATATCTGACCAAGGCACTTTATTGTTTAAAAACCTTTAAATGGCTCCTCATTGCTTTCAAGATAACATGTCAGCTCTTTAGTGCAACATACATTTTGACATTTCATGACTTGGTCCCTATCTCCATCTCTGGCATCATATATCTCTTTCCATCCTTATCTACCCTCTCCCTCTACAACCTCTGTTATTATAACTAATTATAGTTAACATCTACTGAGTGCTTACCCTCAGCTAAGAGCCATGCTAAATGCTTTACATTAATTTTTTCCAAACTTCTCTGTTGATGCCTATCACCTGGGATCTTTGCTCAAAATACAGTTCCTAGTTCTTAGCCCAGATCTACTGAGTCCTAGTCTTCAGGGACCGAGTCTGGGAAGTTGTATTAAACACACACACACACACACACATACACACACACATGACTCTTATCATCTGAGAAGTTTGGGAAAACACTGCTCTACATGAACATTTACTTAATCCACATAAAAATATAATGAGATAAGAACTATTATTAGTCTCATGTATAGACAGAAATCTGAGGCTTAAGGGAAGAAGTCATTTGTCCAAAGGCACATAGTTAACAGATTATCATTATTACAATTTGAACCTAGGCATCCAATCCCAGGATTTACAGCCCTGCTATACTCTACTCTCTCAGTGCCTGCATTGTGATCACTTTCAATTCTCTGTGCTTCTTCTGCCCTTTGACTTGGAAAGTCATTTTCCCATCTTTGCCAGGAAAACTACTGTTAACACTCATTCAATTTACACTGAAGCTTTCATTAACCTCCCCAGTATTGGTTGTCTCCCTATGAACCGTTCTGTTAACATAACACATCGTCATCTACATCCTTATCTGTTCCTCTACCAGACTATAAGCAGGCACATCCCAAGTCCTTCTATGTCCTTAGTCTAGCACCATGCCTGATATATACCAGGTATGTGATTAAATATCTGTCAAATGAATAAAAGTCTAACAAGTCACTTTAGTGTTGCAAGTGTTTGTGGTTTAGGTGCTGTAAATGGATGGAGCTAGGGTTAGTCCAGAAACTTATTTGTTTTCAGTTATTGAATGCAGCCTCTTCAAATCAAGCCATGCCCCCATTGAACTTAACCTGTTTTCATTCTAGGAGTCTCTTAGGAGAGGTGAGACTGAGAACACAACCCATTTCATTTGAAGTATAGAGGAATCAAACATGTGTGGTGTACTATAGTAGCCCCAGGCAAGACCAGATGATGGGAAAGGACAAAGAAGGCCCCAGAAAGGGGCAGTGTTCCAAGAGAAAGAGGAGCCTGGGCAGGCAACATGGACTTACTACCAGAGTTCAGAAAATAGAGGGGTGTGCTGACATAGGCCTAAGACACTTTTGATCCAGACTCCCAGTGCCTTGGGCACACTATGAGTGTGAAACAAAAGTTAAAGCATGGATGGAAGTAGTGTTTTCACTCGGTCTTAAGGTGACAGGTAGAGCGCTACAGTGGTGGCAGTGATTAAGACTTTTGAAATAGGAGGCTTGGTTAGGTCCCAAAATGTATGGACTAAAAATCTATGTACTACCAGGATTTCAGCAAATGGAAATGCTGAGACTCCCCTTTTCGCCAGAGGTAGGGAAGGGACTGGGCACAACCAGAGTGGAACTCTCATGGCTGGTGGTGACACCTGTGTTCCATCACTGGAAGCAAGGCAGTGGCCATATAAGAAGCCAAGACCAGCAAGTCAAGCTGTCCAGAGGTTAACAAACATCATGTCCACTTATGAGTGTTGCCTGCATCTTGGTTCTACCTTTTCTAGTTATTAGTTGAAGGCAAGGAGTGAGGAGAACTGATCCACGGACAGGGGTAAGCTATGCTGGCAGTCCTTGGGAGTATTTCTTTGGGGCAAGAGCAACTTGGTGGGGGGTGGAACTAGATTTTCTTTTCATTTGGCATATTCTTGGGTTTGGTATCATAATTTAGGTATTAAAAGAAATGCTGAGATCACCAAGTTGGTGAGGTCTGGAAATTGGGGTCACGTAATTCTGTAATAAGAGTAAACAAAAGAGATCTTTGAAAATATGAAGCCTCTTTCCAAGCATGCTAAAGACAGTCATATGTAGTCATGAAAAATGAGACCCTCCAGGCAACAGAGCAGAAACATGTTTTGAGACAAGTTTATTTGAAACACAACCTTTATTTGAAACAAAAGCTTTATTTAGAAGAAGCCTTACTTGAAGAAAGACTTTGATACAAAACTATTTGAAGGTATTCTGGATACTCTCACAGATGTGCAAAAGAAATTAGATCATACATGCAATTGGACAGAAGAGATGCTTTATTTGAAAAAGAGAGTGCATGGCTACAACATCTAAAAAGTTGGCAGTGTATATGACTACAAAGAAAAGAGAACTCTTGTGTTAAAGAAATTAATGTGTTACTGACATGGCTCATGGCCTGTGAAGACAAATAACCTTGCCATATCTTATAAAATACACTCACTGGAATCTTATCGACAGGAGATTCAGTTTCTATTCCGGACACTCTGCCTTAAGATACGAAGCCTTGACATGACCACATCCCAGTCGGCATAAGCTCCTTCTAGATGGCGGGATATCTCAGTTCCTGCTTCATAGCTCCGTCGGCCATGAAGTAAGCGCCAGTTATCAAAGGTAATCACATCACCTAGACAAAAGATTTTGTTCAATATGAATATAATTCTATGTGTAAATGATTTTCTGAGCTAGAAAATGTAAACTGCAAAACAGCATTGCTACTTGGTTCACATCAAGACGCAATATGTTTATTTCTTTACATGAAACTGCACATTTGCTTTTTCATACAAATCAGGCCCACGGAATGGAGACTGCTTTAGACCTTTTGACATTTGAACTACATAGCTTGGGGGGCCCTTGTAGACACTTTTATAATTCTTACTTAAAGTATTATCTCTGTATAAAACCTTTGAATTGTTCTTCCTAATGGTTACTTATCTCTTACTCAGAAGTGTTTTTTTTTTAAATTGAAGTATAGTTGATTTATAATATTGTGTTAATTTCTGCTGTACAGCAAAGTGATTCAGTTATATATACATTCTTTTTTATATTCTTTTCCATTATGGTTTATTACAGGATATTGAATATAATTCCCCGTGATATATAGTAGGATCTTGTTGTTCATCCATTCTATATATAATAGCTTTCATCTGCTAACCCCAAATGTCCAGTCCATCCCTTTCCCCAACCTTCTCCCCATTGACAACCACAAGGCTGTTCTCTATGTCTGTGAGTCTGTTTCATTTGTGTCATAGTTTAGATTCCACATATAAGTGGTATCATATGGTATTTGTTTTTCTCCTCCTGACTTAAGAAGTATTTATTTCTACTTTAACAGCTTCAAACAATTATAAGGGTAGTGACATTCTTGGTTTGTCTTTCATCTTCCTAGTATTTTATGTACATAATTTCTATGCCTCATAAAAATCTTGAAAGGAGAGTATTATCTCCTATTTTCATACATGAGAAAACTGAAGCTCTGAGCAGTTGAGGCACTTGCCAGGAGATACACTGCCATTGAATGGTGAAGGTTGAATTCCAACTCCTATTTTGGGGGTACTTTTCTCCCACGGTATTTCCATTTTACATGTTGCTGCTCTTAAACTCAACTTGGTGTTGACTTCATAGCAGCGGACTTATGGAGATTTCTAGTATTACCTTATTATACCAAAGATCAGTTCAAAAAATAATCACACATGTAAAGTATCTTCCACTTGGCCCAATCAGTAGGAGGGAGAAATTATGCTTTTTATTTTAAATATCAAAAGCCTCAAGTTTGATGTCACTTTATTGAGTAGAGATGGTCCAGACAAACCATAGTGCTTTCTGCTCCTTTATCCAAGTGGCTGGAATACTTCAAGTACTACTTTATTTCAGGTAGCACCATGTTTGCCAGATCAGATAAGCATAATGAGTAAATCCTACTCATGTACTTTAGAGTGAGACTCATGGAGATAATTTTATTTATTTACCAAGATAGGAAAATTAAGTACAGGTTTCAGTTTATATTGATTGGCTATCAAAATAGAAAATATAAGTCATCAGTCTTCATATCAGACATGAGATTTTATTTGGTCTGTAGCTTGTCTTTCAATATTTATTCTTTAGGTTAGAGGTTATTAAATTTTGGTGTGCTTAAGGATTACCTAGGGACTTATGAGTATTTTAAAGTCTGGAGAGTCAATTTAGAGGAAGGGTAGGGGCCAGGAGTCTGCTATTTAAGCAAGCTGGCTGCTCACCAAGACTCTGTTGTTAGTGTTCCACATGCCATGTTTGAGAAACACTGCTCTAGATATTGTGCTAAATGGTTAAGGTTGAAGAAAATCCATTCTTTCAGTTGTCTGAGAAAATGTGTTCACTGACCTGGATTCATCTTGAAAGTAAACTTGAATTCTTTACAATTCATGAGGTCAACAAACTCCTTCAGAGCAGCATAAAAAGGCTGAACTCTTTCAACAGGTACATCAAATATTGTGTCTCTAGTTGCATTATTGAAGTTGATGCGAACCACTTGGCCTTTATCGTCTAATCTATTTTTCAAAGAGAAAAAGTTAAAATATAGAAGTCATGAAATATCTATTTACATTTGTAAGGGTCATTTCATCTTGGAAGATATTTCTGAAATACAATATTAAAGAATCCAAACACATGTACAGAAGATATTAAGGTTATCTGTGGTACAATGTACTCATTTGTTTTTTTCACATATTCATTTAGCAAGAATTTTTTGAAATCTTACTACATAAGTTCCAGAATTGATTCAAATTAATTTAAAATAAATGTTTCTGAGAAATTCCAGTTAAAATTTGTTTAGGAAAATAAATTCATTCTTTATTCTTTAAAACAGTAGCTTTTACATATTAAAATATTTTTATATTACAGTTCATAGGTCAATCACTTTATATGTTTCATCTATGGAAGTTTTAAATATGATTTTACTGGAACAATATTGGGAAGAAAAAATTGTTTTTTTTTTTTTTTTGCGGTATGCGGGCCTCTCACTGTTGTGGCCTCTCCTGTTGCGGAGCACAGGCTCTGGACGCGCAGGCTCAGCGGCCATGGCTCACGGGCCTAGCCGCTCCGCGGCACGTGGGATCTTCCCGGACCGCGGCACGAACCCATGTCCCCTGCACTGGCAGGCGGACTCTCAACCACTGCGCCACCAGGGGAGCCCCAAAAAATTGTTTTTTAAAAATTGGAAATACTCTGTTCTATTTCAATCCCTAGTTTATAGATGGGGAAACTGAGGCACAGAGAAAGAAGAGTCTAGCCTGAGGCACATTCTTTGGATCTTTCCATCTATACTATGTATCTTAGTGTATAGGCTTCTAGAAGACTGATACTGAATGTCATTTAACGTTGTATTCCCAGCAATTAACATAGATCCTGGATATAACAGGCAGTTATTAAATATCTGTTGCATATGTAACTTTGTATATATTTTTTCAGTACCTTTAGAGAGTACCAAGGTCTTTTTAGTACCTTGGGAGAGCCTAATATTGTGATCTCTATATTCTTTCTTAGAATATTGATCATGACAATGTAACATAATACTGTTTTCAATGTATCAAATGATAACATTATTTCTAAATTTAAGTTTGCTGGTTATAATTAGGAAGGCATGACCATTTAGACACAGAGACAAAAGGAAGAGACAAATTTTTTTTAAGCTTATTCGGAAGGTGAACTTTTCTCCAGTTCTAAAACATCAGCCAACTTTACCTTTTCTTTAGGTACAGGAGTGATGGATAAAAACTGAAGGTGGGCAAGGATGGTGACAAAGTGCCAAGAATTACTCCTGGGCCAGCTTAGGAGGTGGTAATGTGAACCAACAGCTGACTGATGGGTCAAACCGAACAGACTGTCACATGTTCCAGGGGTTGGTGACACTGATTTGGGGTCTAGATTACACTTAGCTGGCTGCTCACACAGAGTGAACCATTATCAACAAGCTAGGTTATGGGAGGAAGGATGCAATGGCCTGTGGTATACAAAGTATGGCTATCTGGGCCCCTGTGCTTTGTACCTCAGATTAATAGTCAATCCTCTGAGCCAATGGCAAATGTAATGATAAACTCTAAGAAATAGTGACTAGCAGCAACTCTTTGCTTATTGAACAGTGACTGAAAACTACCTATTGAACCATATACGGAAAGAATGTAAGAAAGGAACAGGTTTTCAAAAAAGACTCTTAGAAATTGAATTTATATATATTGATAAAATACAAATATGACTGAATAGGCAGTGAAGGGCCCTCCCCTGTTGCCCCATCTTCTCCACATAGATAAAGGATGCTCTCTGGCCTGCAGGTTGTGGCTTTATGAACAAAGAATCAAGGAAGAGGACAGTCAGCAGAAGAGACTGTGGACCTCTGGGTTTGAGGGGTACAAAGGACAGTGCTTGGCCTTTCAATTGCCCCATTAGTGTTCATACTGCTGGTTTCAGACCCCTTTCACAGTTTCTGAGGGCATTTTGCCTTTTCATCTTATCTTTAAAATTCTAGCCTGACTGCTCCTGACCCATATTCCCTCCTCTCCCCCTGCATTATTTTCTGTACATATACCAATGACACCCTTTGTGTCATCCTCCATGATACTGACAAGTATGTCACATCTTTGAAACTTCTTGGGGTCTTCCATCCCAGCCACTCTGGTGATTTTTTTTTTTTTTTCCCACTAACACCGTAATTCTTGCATGGGAATGGTTATGCTAGTTATGAGCTCTCTCTTTTGGAGTCCATGTATATATCCTCACATATCTTTGAAAGGAACTTCGTGATTCATTAATCTCATGAAATCAGGATTGTGTGTCCCATGGTACATTGTATTAAGTTTTCATTTCCCAGAGTTCACACATGTGGGCAAAAAGAAGCAATTTCTCTGTGTGTGTACGTGTGTGTAACACAGCCTCTGTCTCTTTTCACCTGGTATCTACTTTCTATATGAGAAAATAAGAAACAAATTTGTTATTTAGCATTCTCAGTAATGACCTGAGGAGAAATAGAAAGTAAATTTAGTTATGAGGTCTAGAGAAGATGTTATCCTGAGGATTGAAGAATGTTAGAGGAGATGAGTGGCTGGCATCTTGAAGATCAACCTAAAATGCAAAATTGAATCTTAGTAAGCAGGATATTCTGTGTGCAAAAACAGAATGAAAGGAAGGTCTTGATGCAGGATTATATGCTGAGGAAGGGTAAAAAGCCCCCAAAGATGAGGAATAACCAGCTATGTATTAGCTATGCATAAAGGACAAGCATTTAAACAGAAACAAGCAACATGATGACTGCAAATTAGTAAAAGCAAAACATCATCAGTGATGCCAATAAAAGAACCCAAGGGAAAGACTGTAGAATCATCTCCTACAATCCAGGTGGATGCTGTGGACACGCCTCGTTAGTTAAAATATTATTTCTCATTGAGAGAGGTGATGTGAATTTGTTGTGAGAATATCACTATGGTCTTGCCCACCACATCACATTTTATGCAAGAAAAATTTATTTCAGACTTTAAAAGCATCTCAAATCTTGCAAATGGATTATGTTCCCTCCTTGCTTTGGTCTTTAGAAACTCAGAGCTGAAATTAAAATCTATCACCAGTAAATGTGTTGGATTATGAAAATTATGGCTAGCTAAAATTTATTCTGCCCTTTCTGATCCAGACACTTTGACAGGGCTGTCTGTATATTATCTCTATAATTCCCACTACAATTATTATGTGGTAAGTATTAATATCACTTTTTTTTTTAACTGAGAATTACTCCTTTTCGTGGCTTAGCAAGAATAAGTCACTTGACCAACAACTCACAGATAACAAGAGGAGTTGTGTTCATGTGACTGAATTTGTAACCAGTAGGATGCAACACTATAGCTTAATCTCACTATTATTTTCGTCCTAGTTACTTTGTTTTTTATTGTACTGCATGATACTTAACTTTCTCAGCAGCCTCCAAGATCTTTTTGTATTAGATAGGACATAAGCATCTCAAAAGACTTAAAAGATTTAACCACCAGGAAAATTAACCCAAACACTCAGGGGACCGAGGCCCTTGATTAACTGAAAACTCTCTTTGTTTCATCTCCTGTTGTTAACAATACATTTTAAGTGAATTAATGTTAACCACTTGATATTCTTTATGGATATCCCTGAGACCTTGATAACGGCCAAATTCTAGAATGTTATTGCAAAAAATAACAAAAGCAAATTATGATGATAGATATTGTTAATCTCACTCAAGGAGACCTTCAAGATGGCGGAAGAGTAAGACGTGGAGATCACCTTCCTCCACACAGATACATCAGAAATACATCTATACATGGAACAACTCCTACAGAACACCTACTGAACGCTGGCAGAAGACCTCAGACCTCCCAAAAGGCAAGAAACTCCCCACGTACCTGGGTAGGGCAAAAGAAAAAAGGAAGAACAGAGACAAAAGAATAGGGACGTGCACCAGTGGGACGGAGCCGTGAAGGAGGAAAGGTTTCCACACACTAGGAAGCCCCTTACCGGGTGGAGACTGCGGGTGGCGGAGGGGGAAAGCTTTGGAGCCGCGGAGGAGAGCATAGCAACGGGTGCGGAGGGCAAAGCCGAGAGATTCCCGTACAGAGGATCAGGGCCAACCGGCACTCACCAGCCGGAGAGGCTTGTCTGCTCACCCGCCAGGGTGGGCGGGGTTGGAAGCTGAGGCTCGGGCTTCTGTCGGAGCGCAGGGAGAGGACTGGGGTTGGCGGCGTGAACACAGCCTGCAGGGGGTTAGTGCACCACGGCTAGCCAGGAGGGAGTCCGGGGAAAAGTCTGCACCTGCCTAAGAGGGAAGAGACTTTTTCTTTCCTCTTTGTTTCCTGGTGCGCGAGGAGAGGGGATTCAGAGCGCTGCTTAAAGGAGCTCCAGAGACGGGCGCGAGCCGCGGCTAAAAGCATGGACCCCAGAGACGGGCATGAGACGCTAAGGCTGCTGCTGCCACCAACAAGAAGCCTGTGTGTGAGCACAGGTCACTATCCACACCGCCCATCCCGGGAGCCTGTGCAGCCCACCACTGCCAGGGTCCCGTGATCCAGGGACAGCTTCCCCGGGAGAACACACGGCGCGCCTCAGGCTGGTGCAACGTCACTCTGGCCTCTGCCGCCGCAGACTCGCCCAGCACTCCGTGCCCCTCCCTCCCTCCGGCCTGAGTGAGCCAGAGCCCCTGAATCAGCAGCTCCTTTAACCCCGTCCTATCTGAGCAAAGAACAGACGCCCTCAGGCGACCTACACGCAGAGGCGGGGCCAAATCCAAAGCTGAACACCGGGAGCTGTGCGAACAAAGAAGAGAAAGGGAAATCTCTGCCATCAGCCTCAGGAGCAGCGGATTAAAGCTCCACAATCAACTTGCTGTACCCTGCATCTGTGGAATACCTGAATACACAACGAATCATCCCAAATTGAGGCAGTGGACTTTGGGAGCAACAATATATATATATTTTTTTCCTTTTTCTCTTTTCGTGAGTGTGTATGTGTATGCTTCTGTGTGTGATTTTGTCTTATAGCTTTGATTTGACCATTTGTCCTAGGCTTCTGTCTGTCCATTTTTTTTTTTTTAGTATAGTTTTTAGCACTTGTTATCATTGGTATATTTGTTTTTTCATTTGGTTGCTCTCTTCTTTCCTTCTTTTTTTTTCTTTTTTATTACTTTTTAATTATTTTATTTTTAATAATTATTTTATTTTATTTATTTTATTCCAATGTTTCTTTCTTTTTTTCTTCCTTTTCTTCTGAGCCGAGAAGGTGGGAGAGCTGAGGTCAGGACATTGGTCCACTAGAGACCTCCTGGCTCCACGTAATATCAAATGGTGAAAGCTCTCCCAGAGATCTCCATCTCAACACTAAGACCCAGCTCCACTCAACAAACAGCAAGCTACAGTGCTGAATATCCTATGCCAAAAAAATAGAAAGACAGGAACACAACCTCACCCATTAGCAGTGAGGCTGCCTAAAATCATAATAAGGTCACAGACACCCCAAAACACACCACTGGATGTGGACTTGCCCACCAGAAAGACAAATCCAGCCTCAACCACCAGAACACAGGCACTAGTCCCTTCCACCAGGAAGCCTACAGAACCCACTGAACCAACCTTAGCCACTGGGGGCAGACACCACAAACAACAGGAGCTATGAACCTGCAGCCTGCAAAAAGGAGACCGCAAACACAGTAAGTTAAGCAAAATGAGAAGACAAAGAAACACACAACAGATGAAGGAGCAAGGTAAAAAGCCACCAGACCAAACAAATGAAGAGGAAATAGGCAGTCTACCTGAAAAAGAATTCAGAGTATTGATAATAAAGATGATCCAAAATCTTGGAAATAGAATGGAGAAAATACAAAAAACGTTTAACAAGGACCTAGAAGAACTAAAGAGCAAACAAACAATGATGAACAACACAATAAATGAAATTAAAAATTCTCTAGAAGGAAAGAGTAGCAGAATAACTGAGGCAGAAAAACGGATGACTGACCTGGAAGATAAAATAGGGGAAATAACTACTGCAGAGCAGAATAAAGACAAAAGAATAAAAAAATTGAGAACAGTCTCAGAGACCTCTGGGACAACATTAAACTCGCCAACATTCGAATTATAGGGGTCCCAGAAGAAGAAGAGAACAAGAAAAGGATTGAGAAAATATTTGAAGAGATTATAGTTGAAAACTACCCTAATATGGGAAGGGAAATAGTTAAGTCTGGAAATCACAGAGAGTCAAATAAAGGATAAATCCAAGCAGAAACACACCAAGACACATATTAATCAAACTATCAAAAATTAAATACAAAGAAAAAATACTAGAAGCAGCAATGGTAAAACAACAAATAACCTACAAGGGAATCCCCATCAGGTTAACAGCTGATCCTTCAGCAGAAACTCTGCAAGCCAGAAGGGAGTGGCAGGACATATTTAAAGTGATGAAAGGGAAAACCTACAACAAAGGTTACTCCACCTGGCAAGGATCTCATTCAGATTTGACAGAGAAATTAATACATTTACAGACAAGCAAAAGCTAAGAGAATTCAGCACCACCAAACCAGCTTTACAACAAATGCTAAAGGAACTTCTCTAGGAAGGAAACACAAGAGAAGGAAAAGACCTACAATAACAAACACAAAACAATTAAGAAAACGGTACTAGGAACATACATATTGATAATTACCTTAAATGTAAATGGATTAAATGCTGCAACCAAAAGACATAGACTGGCTGAATGGATACAAAAACAAGGCCTCTATATATGCTGTCTATAGGAGACCCACTTCAGACCTAGGGACACATACAGACTGAAAGTGAGGGGATGAAAAAAGATATTCCATGCAAATGGAAATCAAAATAAAGCTGGAGTAGCAATTCTCATATCAGACAAAATAGACTTTAAAATAAAGACTATTGCAAGAGACAAAGAAGGACACTACATAATGATCAAGGGATCAATCCAAGAAGAAGATATAACAATTGTAAATATTTATGCACCCAATATAGGAGCACCTCAATATATAAGGCAAATGCTAATAGCCACAAAAGGGGAAATTGACAGTAACAGAATCATAGTAGGGGACTTTAATACCCCACATTTACAAATGGACAGATCATCTAAAATGAAAATAAATAAGGAAACCAGCTTTAAATGATACATTAAACAAGATGCACTTAATTGACATTTATAAGACATTCCATCCCAAAATAACAGCATACACTTTCTTTTCAAGTGCTCAAGGACCATTCTCCAGGATAGATCATAACTTGGGTCACAAATCAAGCCTTGGTAAATTTAAGAAAATTGAAATCATATCAAGTATCATTTCTGACCACAATGCTATGAGACTAGATATCAATTACAGGAAAAAAATCTGTAAAATATACAAACACATGGAGACTAAACAATACACTATTAAATAACCAAGAGATCACTGAAGAAATCAAAGAGGAAATCAAAGAATACCTAGAAACAAATGACAATGAAAACATGACGACCCAAAACCCATGGGATGCAGCAAAAGCAGTTGTAAGAGGGAAGTTTATAGCAATACAATCCTACCACAAGAAACAAGAAACATCTCAAATTAACAACCTAACCTTACATCTAAAGCAATTAGAGAAAGAAGAACAAAAAAACCCCCAAAGTTAGCAGAAGGAAAGAAATCATAAAAATCAGATTGGAAAGAAATGAAGAAAACAGTAGCAAAGTTCGATAAAACTAAAAGCTGGTTATTTGAGAAGATAAACAAAATTGATAAACCATTAGGCAGACTCATCAAGAAAAAAAGGGAGAAGACTCAAATCAATAGAATTAGAAATGAAAAAGGAGAAGTAATAACTGACACTGCAGAAATACAAAGAATCATGAGAGATTAGTACAAGCAATTGTATGCCAGTAAAATGGACAGCCTGGAAGAAATGGACAAATTCTTAGAAAAGCACAACTTTCAGGGACTGAACCAGGAAGAAATAGAAAATATAAACAAACCAATCACAAGCAGTGAAATTGAGACTGTGATTAAAAATCTTCCAACACACAAAGCCAAGGACCAGATGGCTTCACAGGCGAACGCTATCAAACATTTAGAGACGAGCTAACACCTATTCTTCTCAAACTCTTCCAAAATATAGCAGAGGGAGGAACACTCCCACACTCATTCTATGAGGCCACCATCACCCTGATACCAACACCAGACAAGGATGTCACAAAGAAAGAAAACTACAGGCCAATATCACTGATGAACATAGATGCAAAACTCCTCAACAAAATACTCGCAAACAGAATCCAACAGCACATTAAAAGGATCATACACCATGATCAAGTGGGGTTTATCCCAGGAATGCAAGGATTCTTCAATATATGCAAATCAATCAATGTGATAAACCATATTAACAAACTGAAGGAGAAAAACCATATGATCATCTCAATAGAGGGAGAAAAATCTTTTGACAAAATTCAATACCCATTTATGATAAAACCCCTCCAGCAAGTAGGCATAGAAGAACTTACCTCAACATAATAAAGGCCATATATGACAAACTCACAGCCAACATCATTCTCAATGGTGAAAAACTGAAACCATTTCCACTAAGATCAGGAACAAGACAAGGTTGCCCACTCTCACCGTTATTATTCAACATAGGTTTGGAAGTTTTAGTGACAGCAATCAGAGAAGAAAAAGAAATAAAAGGACTCTAAACTGGAAAAGAAGAAGTAAAGTTGTCACTGTTTGTTTGCAGATGACATGATAGCATACATAGAAAATCCTAAAGATGGTACCAGAAAACTAGTAGAGGTAATCAATGAATTTGGAAAAGTAGCAGGATACAAAATTAATGCACAGAAATCTCTTGCATTCCTATACACTAATGATGAAAAATCTGAAAGAGAAATTAAGAAAACACTCCCATTTACCATTGCAACCAAAAGAATAAAATAACTGGAATAAACCTACCTAACGAGACAAAAGACCTGTATGCAGAAAACTATAAGACACTGATGAAAGAAATTAAAGATGGTACAAACAGATGGAGAGATATACCATATTCTTGGATTGGAAGAATCAAAGTTGTGAAAATGACTATACTACCCAAAGCAATCTACAGATTCAATACAATCCCTATCAAACTACCAATGGCATTTTTCACAGAACTAGAACAAAAAATTTCACAATTTGTATGGAAACACAAAAGACCCTGAATAGACAAAGCAATATTGAAAAAGAAAAACAGAGCTGGAGGAATCAGGCTCCCTGACTTCAGACTATAGTACAAAGCTACAGTCATCATGACAGTATGGTACTGGCACAAAAACAGAAATATAGATCAATGGAACAGGATAGAAAGCCCAGAGATAAACCCATGTACATATGGTCACCTTATTTTTGATAAAGCAGGCAAGAATATACAATGGAGAAAAGACAGCCTCTTTAATAAGTGGTGCTGGGAAAACTGGACAGCCACATGTAAAAGAATGAAATTAGAACATTCCCTACACTGTACAGAAAAATACACTCAAAATGGATGAAAGACCTAAATTTAAGGCTAGACACTGTAAAACTGTTAGAGGAAAACATAGGCAGAACACTCTATGACATAAATCACAGCAAGATCCTTTTGGAACCACCTCCTAGAGAAATGGGAATGAAAACAAAAATAAACAAATGGGACCTAATGAAACTTCAAAGCTTTTGCACAGCAAAGGAAACCATAAAGAAGATGAAAAGACAGCCGTCAGAATGGGAGAAAATATTTGCAAATGAAGCAACTGACAAAGGATTAATCTCCAAGATATGCAAGAAGCTCAGGCAGCTCAATATCGAAAAAACAAACAACCCAATCCACAAATGGGTGGAAGACCTAAATAGACTTTTCTCCAAAGAAGATATACGGATTGCCCACAAACATATGAGAGGATGCTCAACATCACAAATCATTAGAGAAATGCAAATCAAAACTACAGTGAGGTATCACCTCACACCAGTTAGAATGGCCATCATCAAAAAATCTACAAACAATAAACGCTGGAGCAGGTGTGGAGAAAAGGGAACCCTCTTGCGCTGTTGGTGGGAATGTAAATTGATATAGCCACTATGGAGAACAGTATGGAGGTTCCTTAGAAAACTAAAACTAGAACTACCATACGACCCAGCAATCCCACTACTGGGCATATACCCTGAGAAAACCATAATTCAAAAAGAGTCATGTACCACAATGTTCATTGCATTTCTATTTACAATAGCCAGGACATGGAAGCAACCTAAGTGTCCACTGACAGATGAATGGATAAAGAAGATGTGGCCATATATACAATGGAATATTAGTCAGCCATAAAAAGAAACAAAATTGAGTTATTTGTAGTGAGGTGGATGGATCTAGAGTCTGTCATACAGAGTGAAGTAAGTCAGAAAGAGAAAAACAAACACCATATGCTAACACATATATATGGAATCTAAAAAAAAAAAAGTTTCTGAGAAACCTAGGGTCAGGACAGGAATAAAGATTCAGACATAGACTGCGGCGAGCCGTTTCTGACCGGCAGAATAACGAGCCGCCACACGCAAGATTCTTCTCGTATCACACTTTATTGGAGCACAGCTTGGTTGAAGAAAGATGGAAGGAAGACCCCGCAATCCTATAGCAGTCTGCTTATATAGGGATTAAGAACATGTGTCGCTCTGTGATTGGCTTTCGCCGATGGTGCGATTTGTGAGCCAGCATCGGATAGGTCGCTACTTTAAAACCTCATTAGTATACTTAGCGCAAGCGCAGTGGCCACAGGAAGGATGACTCAGCTTATTTCAGCTTCCTGCCGCGTAGCAGTTAGCTGACCGCGCCCTACAATAGACAATGGACTTGAGGACAGGAGAAGGGGGAAGGGTAAGCTGGGATGAAGTGAGAGAGTGGCACGGACTTATATATACTACCAAATGTAAAATAGATAGCTAGTGGAAAGCAGCTGCATAGTACAGGTAGATAAGCTTGGTGCTTTGTCACCATATAGAGGGGTGGGATAGGGAGGGAGGGAGGGAGACACAAGTGGGAGCGGATACGGGGATATATGTATATGTATAGCTGATTCACTTTGTAATAAAGCAGAAACTAATACACCATTGTAATGCAATTATACTCCAGTAAAGCTGTTAAAAAAAAAATCACTCAATAGCTAAGTGTTGTTTTCTTTTCATTTTTGTTTTTTTGCCTCTGTTCTCTAGCCCTGAAGAGTCTGCACCCATATTGTGTCACAACAAAATGGTAATTTGTCATAGGGTTTTAAGGTAACTTTTTTTTAAATTGTTGTATTTAGCCCATTTATATTTAATGTCATTATTGATAAGGTCATGATTAAATCTACAATCTTACCATTCATTTTCTCTTTTTTTCTTGAATTTTATTATATTTTATTTTTTATAAAGCAGGTTCTTATTAGTTATCCATCTTATACATATTAGTGTATGTATGTCAATCCCAAACCCCAATTCATCCCACCACCACCACCCACCCCCCTGCTTTTCCCTCTTTTTGTCCATACGTTTGTTCTCTACATCTGTGTCTCATTTCTGCATTTCAGACTGGTTCAGCTGTACCATTTATTTAGATTCCACATATATGCTTTAATATATATTTGTTTTTCTCTTTCTGACTTACTTCACTCTGTGCAAAAGTTTTTAAGTTTCATTTGTTCCCATTTGTTTATTTTTGTTTTTATTTCCATTACTCCAGTGGGTGGGTCAGAAAAGAACTTGCTGTGATTTATGTCAAAGAGTGTTCTTCCTATGTTTTCCTCTAAGAGTTTTATAGTGTCTGGTCTTACATTTTGGTCTTTAATCCATTTTGAGCTTATTTTTGTGTATGGTGTTAGGGAGTGTTCCAATTTCATTCTTTTACATGTAGCTGTCCTGTTTTCCCAGCACCACTTATTGAAGAGACTCTCTTTTCTCCATTATATTTCCTTGCCTCCTTTGTCATAGTTTAGTTGAGCATAGGTGCGTGGGTTTATCTCTTGGGTCACTATCCTGTTCCATGGATCCATGTTTCTGTTTTTGTGCCAGTACCATACTGTCTTGATTACTGCAGCTTTGTAGTAAAGTCTGAAGTCAGGGAGCCTGATTCCTCCAGCTCCATTTATTTCCCTAAAAACTGCTTTGGCTATTCCGGTCATCTGTGTCTCCATACAAATTTTAAGATTTTTTGTTTGAATTCTGTAAAAAAATGCCATTGGTAATTTGATAGGGATTGCATTGGATCTGTAGATTGCTTTGGGTAGTATAATCATTTTCACAATATTGTTTTTTCCAATCCAAGAACATGGTATATCTCTCCATTGGTTTGTATCATCTTTGATTTCTTTCATCAGTGTCTTATAGTTTTCTGAGTACAGGTCTTTTACCTTAATAGGTAAGTTTATTCCTAGGTATTTTATTCTTTTTTTGCAATGGTGAATGGGATTGTTTCCTTAATTTCTCCCTCTGATCTTTCATTGTTAGTGTATAGGATTGCAAGAGATTTCTGTGCATTAATTTTGTGTCCTGCAAATTTACCAAATTCATTGATTAGCTGTAGTGGTTTTCTGGTGGCACCTTTAGGATTATCGATGTGTAGTATCATGTCACCTGCAACAGTGACAGTTTTACTTCTTCTTTTCCAATTTGTATCCTTTATTTCTTTTTTTTCTCTGATTGCCATGGCTAGGACTTCCAAAACTCTGTTGAATAATAGTGACAAGAGTGAACATCCTTGTCTTCTTCCTGATCTAGAGAAATGCTTTCAGTTTTTCACAATTGAGAACGATGTTTGCTGTGGGTTTGTCAAATATGGCCTTTATTATGTTGAGGCAGGTTCCCATGGTTTGCCCACTTTCTGGAGAGTTTTTATCATAAATGGGTGTTGAATTTTGTCAAAAGCTTTTATTGCACCTATTGAGATGATCATATGGTTTTTATTCTTCAAGTTGTTAATATGGTGTATCACATTGATTGATTTGCGTATATTGAAGAATCCTTGCATCCATGGGATAAATTCCACTTGGTCATGGTGTATGATTCTTTTAATGTGTTGTTGGATTCTGTTTGCTAGTATTTTGTTGAGGATTTTTGCATGTATATTTATGAGTGATATTGGTCTGTAATTTTCTTTTTTTGTAGTATCTTTGCCTGGTTTTGGTATCAGGGTGATGGTGGCCTCATAGAATGAATTTGGGAGTGTTCCTTCCTCGGCAATTTTTTGGAAGAGTTTGAGAAGGATTGGTGTTAGCTCTTTTCTAAATGTGTGATAGAATTCTCCTGTGAAGATATCTGGTCTGGGGCTTTTGTTTGTTGGAAGATTTTTAATCACAGTTTCAATTTCATTACTTGTGATTGGTGTGTTCCTATTTTCTCTTTCTTCCTGTTTCAGTCTTGTAAGGTTATACCTTTCTAAGAATTTGTCCAGTTCTTCCAGGTTGTCCATTTTATTGGCATAGAGTTGATTGTAGTAGTCTCTTAGGATGCTTTGTATTTCTGTGGTGTCCATTGTAACTTCTCCTTTTTCATTCCTAAATTTATTGATTTGAGTCCTCTCCCTCTTTTTTTTTTTTTTTTTTTGTGGTACGTGGGCCTCTCACTGCTGTGGCCTCTCCCGTTGTGGAGCACAGGCTCCGGACGTGCAGGCTCAGCGGCCATGGCTCATGGGCCCAGCCGCTCCACGGCATGTGGGATCTTCCTGCACCAGGGCACGGACCTGTGTCCCCTGCATTGGCAGGCGGACTCTCAACCACTGCACCACCAGGGAAGCCCAGTCCTCACCCTCTTTTTCTTGATGAGTCTGGCTAATGTTTTATCAATTTTGTTTATCTTCTCAAAGAACCAGCTTTTAGTTTTATTGATCTTTTCCATTGTTTTCTTTGTTTCTATTTCATTGATTTCTGCTCTTGCTATAAACTTCCCTGTTAGAACTGCTTTTGATGCATCCCAGAGGTTTTGAATCGTCGTATTTTCATTGTCATTTGTCTCTAGGTATTTTTTGATTTTCTCTTTGATTTTTTCACTGGTCTCTTTGTTATTTAGTAACGTGTTGTTTAGCCTCCATGTGTTTGTGTTTTTAACGTTTTTTCCCTGTAATTGATTTCTAATCTCTTAGTGTCATTGTCAGAAAATATGCTTGATATGATGTCAATTTTCTTAAATTTACCGAGGTTTGATTTGTGACCCAAGAAGTGACCCATACTGGAGAATGTGCCATGTGTAATTGTGAAGAAAGTGTAATCTGCTGTTTTTGGATGGAATGTCCCATAAATATCAATTAAATATATCTGTTCTATTGTGTCATTTAAAGCTTGTGTTTCCTTATTAATTTTCTGTCTGGATCATCTGGCCATTGGTGTAAGTGAGGTGTTAAAAGTCCCCCACTATTATTGTGTTACTGTTGATTTCCTCTTTTATAGCTGTTAACATTTGCCTTATGTAGTGAGGTGCTCCTATGTTGGGTGCATATATACTTAGAATTGTTATGTCTTCTTCTTGGATTGATCCATTGACATTATGTAATGTCCTTCCTTGTCTCATGTAACATTCTTTATTTTAAAGTCTATTTTAACTGATATGAGTGTTGCTATTCCAGCTTTCTTTTGATTTCCATTTGCATTGAATATCTTCTTCCACCCCCTCACTTTCAGTGTGTATGTGTCCCTAGGTCTGAAGTGGGTCTCTTGTAGACAGCATATATATGTGTCTTGTTTTGGTATCCATTCAGCTAGCCTGTGTCTTTTGGTTGGAGCATTTAATGCATTCACATTTAAGGTAATTATTGATATCTCTGTTCCTATGACCATTTTCTTAATTGTTTTGTTTTTGTTTTTGTAGGTCCTTTTCTTGTCTTGTGTTTCCCACTTAGAAAAGTTCCTTTAGCATTTGTTGTAGAGCTGGTTTGGTGGTGCTGAATTCTCTTAGCTTTTGCTTGTCTGTAAAGCTTTTGATTTCTCCATCGAATCTGAATGAGTTCCTTGATGGATAGAGTAATGTTTGTTGTACGTTCTTTCCTTTCATCACTTTAAATATATGTGCCACTCCCTTCTGGCTTGTAGAGTTTCTGCTGAAAAATTAGCTGTTAACCTTATGGGAGTTCCCTTGTATGTTATTTGTCATTTTTCCCTTTTTGCATTTAATAATTTTTCTTTGTCTTTAATTTTTGTCAATTTGTTTACTATGTATCTCAGCGTGTTTCTCCTTGGGTTTTCCTGCCTGGGACTCTGTGCTTCCTGGAGTTGGGTGGCTATTTCCTTTCCCATGTTAGGGAAGTTATTGACTACAATCTCTTCAAATATTTTCTCAGGTCCTTTCTCTCTCTGTTCTCCTTCTGAAACCCCTATAATGTGAATGTTGGTGTGTTTAATGTTGTCCCAGAGGTCCCTTATGGTGTCTTCATTTCTTTTCATTCATTTTTTTTTTTCTGTTTTGCAACAGTGGATTCCATAATTCTGTCTTCCAGGTCACTTATCTGTTGTTCTGCCTCAGTTATTCTGCTATTGATTCCTTCTGGTGTATTTTTCATTGCAGTTATTTTATTGTTCATCTCTGTTTGTTCTTTAATTTTTCTAGGTCTTTGTTCTTTAATTCTTGAAGGTCTTTGTTAAACATTTCTTGCGTCTTCTCGATCTTTGCCTCCATTCTTTTTCCGAGGTCCTGGATCATCTTCACTATCATTATTCTGAATTCTTCTTCTGGAAGTTTGCCTATCTCCACTTACTTTAGTTGTTTTTCTGGGGTTTTACCTTGTTCCTTCGTCTGGTACATAATTGTCTGCCTTTTCATTTGGTCTATCTTTCTGTGAATGTGGTTTTTGTTTCACAAGCTGCAGGATTGTAGTTCTTCTTGCTTCTGCTGTTTGCCCTCTAAGTTAACTTTTAAACAGTGAAATCTGTCCTGTTAAAACTGGGAATCTCAGGAGCTATTTTATCTTCTTCCCACCTCAATGACCTACCTCTCAGGGTATGTTATTATGAACTAGGATTTATTTTTCACATGTGTCTTTCTCTCACACCATCATTCAATTTGTCATGAAAATATGCTGTTTTGATATGCAAAATATATCCCCAAGCAGACCCTTCTCCATACTGCTGCTATCGCCACCTGGACAACTCATGTTCAAGTTACCCTCATCTCTGACCTCTGGTCGTGTAGGAGCTTCCAAGCTGGTCTTCCTGCTGCTGCCCTTGCTCTTGTACACTATATTCAGCACAGCATCCATGGTGATCCACTTAAAATGTAAATGACTTTATATAAATATAGATGCCTCTCTTTTGGTCAAAATCTTCCAGCAAGCCCTTTTTTCACTAAGAATTAAAGCTAATGTTATTACGATGACTAGTAAGGCTCTATATAAACTTACCCCCACCTGGCCTCCTTTTGTAATACCATCCCCCCATTGGCCTCATTGCTGTCCCTTGAACACACCCAGCATCTTCTTAGGGTTATCCTAGGAACTTTTCTCTAGCTGCTCATCTTCTGGAAAAACTCCCTCACTTCTTTAAATTTTTGCTGAAATATCACCTACTCAGTAAAGCTTATCCTTGACACACTATTTAATGATACAAATTTTATCCTCCCTAAGTCTTTGGCTCTACAGATTCCCCTATCCTGCCTTACTTTTCCTTTTTTCTTAAGCACTTAAAATATTTTAATATTCATTGCAATTTACTCATATATTTTAAAATTCCTGATTCTCCCCTCCCCTATTAGAAAGTAAGCTACATGAAGGCAGGAATCTTTGTTTTGTCCACTGATGTATCCCAAGCACCAAGAAGAGTGACTGGCTTTAGTAAATATTTGTTGAATGAATAAATGAAGATCATATGTGTATATAATAAAGCTGAGTTAGTATACTGGGGATTTGATTATTTATTAAATGAGTTTATTTTCGTATTATTTGGTTATTTCTCCTAAAAGAAGAATACAAACTCAGTTATAAAATTGGAAAACACCCCAGCATTCATTAACTGAGGTTGGATTAAATAAAACATGTCCTAGAAACACAATGTAGGATAATTCTCATATAAGAGAATAAATGTGTGGTCCTTGTAGATACTTGAAAAATTATTGTGAAATAATGTTAAATGAAAAAAGCACACAAAACATTCTGTGTAGGGAACATAAGAGTTTTTGGCATCAGTCTGGGGAGATGTCACTGTTTCATTCTCAGCCCTTGTAGTTCAGGTGAGCCTGACCTTACTCCAGAGGTGAACATGTGATCCAGGGACAGCCAGTCAAAATTCTCTGACTTCCTAGCCATGGTGATTGCTTCCAGTATAGACTTGAACACATGTTGAGCAGCGAATCTACATCTTTGTGTTAGCTATTGGGAAGTAAGTGTTTTCTGTGTGCTGTGATTATCAGCTCTAATAACAATGAAAACTTGGAGCTTCTATTGATTATCTTTGAAAATGAAACCAACACAGAAGATATGTTGGCTAAGAGGTGAAGGAAAAAAAGAGATCAATATCAGATGATATTTTAAAACTCCTGGACCTACCTAATTTGAGTTATATTTTTTTCACTTCTGAAAGGGTCCTGATTAGCATACAATCACACTGATTATAACTCTGTAGAACTTATATTTTTAAAATGAAGTATACATGAAGTCTTATTTACTCTTCTTATATTGATTAAGAACAGGGAATTTGATAAAGAATTTTTTTAATGGTGATAGTGTTCTTTTTTCCTCTTTCATTCAAGAACTGGAGTAAACAGTTAATAAAAACTAAAGTTCGTGAGTTAACTGAATTTTTCTGTTGTTTAAGCTTCAGGTTAATGAAGCCTTTGCTGTCAACAGTTTTACTGCTCTGACAAATTTAGAAACAGTACTTACTCTATAATTTTGTGTTTCGATTGTACAGAGAAATCGCAGTAATCCACTCCAATGTCTGTAAAGTCCACAAAGGTGGAGGACAGAATCTGGAATGCCCAAGGATTTTTTTCCTTGAGCTTTTGGCATACGTTAAATCCATCTACAATTTCTGAATCACCCCCAGTGACTGTTTGCTTTATGCAGTGCAGAAGCTGAACCTATGAAAAGAAACAGAGAACTATGTTTTAAAATGGTATGCACTTAACATTTTTGACAGTTTTAAGAAAAGATTCATAAAAGTTACTGAATTAAAATCAGCAAACCTTTTATATCTGTCTCTTTGGTGACAACAGAGAAAGAGGTTAGGGAGAAAAAGTTGCTTGTAATCAATAATTTATAGTTCAAACATTGTTATAGTTGAAGACAAGGGCACAGGCATATAATGTTCATTAGTAAACAAAAGGCACAGATCACAAGAGCAGTGATCTTTTGAGTGGGCACTCTGTGTTGACTTTACAGAGGAGGTGGGATTTAACATGGGCAAAGGAGGATGGATAAAATTTTGGATACATAGAATGGAATGGCAAGAGCTAATCAGGTGGCAGTGTTGATGGGTATGCAAAAATGCATACTTCACTGGGTCTCAAAAAGTTTGGCTGTGGTAGAGGGTCACAACTGGGAATAGTAGATCCAGCTGGAAAGGTAATCTAGGATTTCATCAGGAGAGTCTGGAATGTCAGATGAAAGATATTGGACTTTCTTGTGCACAGAGGGGAATTGTTAAAGTCTTTTGAATATGGAAGTAATGTAGTCAAGACTGAGTTGGAAATTATTAGTCTAGTGGTGTTGACAAGAGATACATTTTTTAAGGGGGGGGGAACTAGTGAGAGAGTAACTACTTGAGAATCTAATGCAGTAGTTCAAGCATAATGATAAGGGAATGAGGAAGGATGTGGCTATGAGGATGAATAAGCCCAAGGTACACTGGGAATGAGAAACCAAAAGGAATGTTAGTTACTTTTACTAAGAGTTAGGGAAAAATGTTTAACATTATTTCATTTTGAAAAACTAAATGTAGTAATATTTTAACAATATTCTTCTGAATGGAGTTGATTTGTTTTCCTCGGTTATATGATTCTTTTTGGTAAGTCAGCATGGGTGGGTGATTTTGAATACTTTTTTTTTTTTTTTTTTTTGCGGTACGCGGGCCTCTCACTGTTGTGGCCTCTCCTGTTGCGGAGCACAGGCTCCGGACGCGCAGGCTCAGCGGCCATGGCTCATGGGCCCAGCCGCTCTGCGGCATGTGGGATCTTCCCAGACCGGGGCACGAACCCGTGTCCCCTGCATCGGCAGGCGGACTCTCAACCACTGCGCCACCAGTGAAGCCCTGAATACCTAAATTTTTAATACCTAAATTTAGACAGTAATTTTTCTGCTTAAAGAAATTAACACTATTCAGCTTAAAGAAACTAATACTATAAACTAAAACTTCCTCTTTACTGAATAAAATAAAAATAAAAGCCAGTGTCTGACAGTTCTTGTAGAAAGGAAGAGGCAAATATGATCAAATACTCAGACTAGGGGGATATCAGTATAAGGGGGGAAAATATCTATTTGGCTTGGTTATCTCTGTAGATGGCTAGGGCAGTGCTGTCCATTAGAACTTTCTGTGTTGATGGAAATGTTCTTCTGTGCTGCCCAATATAGTAGTCCCTAGTCCTATACAACTACTGTGCACTTGAAATGTGGTTAGTGTGACTTAGTTAGCTTAAATTACAATGTAAACAATCATAGATGACTAGTGACTACTATATTGGATAGTGCAGATCTAGAACACAAATTCTGCCTCCTCCCGAGTCCACACAAAATTTCTCAATATTTAAAATTTTATACATACTTGATCTTAAATTATGATGTTATAATGCATATTTATTAATTCCTCACAACAGTCCTTAGAATTCGATAATTTCATCTCCATTATATAGATGAAGAAACTGAGAGTCAGGTGTAAACACTGGCCAGCTGGTAAGAACTCTGCTAATACATGGCAAAGCTAATGTTCAAACCTCAGCCTATTTGCTTCAAAGTCCTCATACAGCAAGTTCCTTTCCTGTAATAGGAGAAGTCCCTTTATAGTACTCTTACTAATTTGGTATTATGTGGTGTGTGTGTTTATGTGTTTTGTAAACTTAAACTTCCATTACAGGTTGATAATACCTTATTTTCTGCTATTAGGAGATAACTGATCTAAATGAATAATGGTTCAGTCCTTAAACTTATGCCATTTTTTTTAAGCTTGAAAAAATATGTGCATAAGCTGACCAAGTCATTGTAGAGAATTATCTCATCGCCAGGGTAATGAGGGGTGAAACAGCATGATTAAAAAGAAGATGAAATGGAAATATCAAACTCAAGTCTTCCAAACTCCAAGAAGGCAAAGCAATAGCATAACTTTGTCTTTGGGAGGATCTGAGTGTTCTTTAAATCCTTTTATACTCTGCCATAATGAAGTCACAGAATATTGCAAATACAAATCTTAAAAAAAAAAAGGTCAGCTGATGTCTTTTACATGTGTCAAGGCCAACTAATAATCTTCTTTTGTACATTTACATTTTAATGCCATCTTATGAAAGAAAAAAGACGATGGAGCCAGACAATACTTTCATCATGAATTCAAAAGGTAAATATACGCCTGATGTGTATAAAACCAAATTTGATGTCATGTAAGTCATTCAGAACCAAAAATATTTTCTTTTTAAATGTTACTTTATGGCAGCATGTGACTTTTGGCCCAGACAAAGACAGTGAAGGAAGCAACATCTGTGTTTCATTAAAGATGTCTCCTTATCCTCCCCCACGTGATTGAAATTGATCAAACTGAACTCTCAACAGGTAACTCATTATCCAGATCATTTCATCTGTACTGAAAAGAGCATTGATTTATTTTATTTGTTATAAAAGAGCGCAAACTTTGGTTTAATCCCTGAATAATTCAAAATGGAAATTTAAACAATAGCACAAGCAGGTGGCTACATTTTATTCATTATTTTTACCAGAATCTAGACATTTCAGGAATCATTTTTTTATTTAAAAATCTCCTATCAGATCACTTAGATTTGGATATTGCACTTGCTGGTAGAGATTGGTACAATTTTGTGGCATTTTTAAACCTCTTTTTGGAATATTTATTAAGTCTCTATTACATGTAAGGTGCTGGGTTAAGTCTTGAAATGTATGGAAGTATGATTCAATTCCTGTATTTTGAGAGTTTGTAATATATGACAATGTCTATAAATAATCAACATTTTATAGAAATTATGGTAATTAGAAAGTCCAACTCAAGATCCCTATGGTGTGGTGAAAAAACTTGATGGAGGCCTGGTTTCAAGTTCAAGTTCCCTATTAATCAGATGTCACCCTGTGAAAGTATTTAACCATGCTGGGTACCATTTCATCATTTAACATAAAAAGACATGATGTCTCCTGTCTACCTTAAAGGAATTCTAAGAGGCATCAAATAAAGCAATATAAGTAAAAATGCTTTGAAAAAATATAAAATGCAGAAAAAAAAAATAAAATGCTATGAAAATGTCAAGCCTTATACTTCAGGGACATTTATGAAGTCTTTTAATTACTTTTCCATAGGCTTTCAATTTTAACCCAGAAACAAACATAAACTCATAAAAAGCAGACAATTTAAAAATTCAAATAGAATCTAGTTTTCTAGTCTAATTTTTAAAACTTTATTCCATTTAACTTCTCCAACCTGTCTTTGGCAGATGAACTGAGCTGATTAGTTTGGCTTTTAACCCTCAGGGTTTTAGAAAATTTCTGGACCACGTTTAAAAGAAATCACATTGTGTGCCTTCCCCTCAATCCCTACCCAAAAAGGTGACTATTGTGGGTCAACTTCACTGTCGTCATTTAGTTCAGAGAAATCATGTGGTGTTTTACAATCAGCAAAATAAAATATGTGAAGTCAAATACTAGACTAGCTTAGTTAATACTGATGAGGACAATGGGTAACAAAGGCACAGGGAAAATGTGTCCAGTCAATATGATGAAAAACACAGAAATTTTGATTTTCCCCCATTTCACCTTCATTAGCTAGGGAACTGCCCCAAATTTCCATTTACTGTTGAAGATATAAATTTCTGTGTGGCTATTTCATTTAGTCTCATTTAGCTCTAAAAATAGGAACAAAATATCTTTTCAAAGGTAGTTTCCTGACCATTTATTTCTTGGTTTAACAAAATGATGCTTTTGTAAAAATGTAGCTGGTTTAGTAAAATGGTAATTTTGTAACAATGTAGTGGAAGAGGAGGCTTCCAGAAAATCTGGAGGATTTGTGGTTCCATTGTGAACATCTCCCTGCTCAATGAAGTATCTGATAGCTGGGAGAGTAGATGATTTCCACAACCAGACAGGGTTATTCTGCTTCTTGTATTCATACTCCTTTGTAGTACATCTTTGCAGCTTCTCCCATAAAAGGTGGCCTCTATTTCCTCACCCCTTGAATCTGGGCTAAACTCATGACCTGCTTTGACCAATAAAACATGGCAGAGATGACATTCTGCTGATTGAGGGGAGAGGATGACAGATCAAATGGAGCAGGGGCAAGTCATCTCAGCTACCACCTAGGTCAACCAGTCCCTAGCAGACTTAGCAACCACAGAACTACCCAGCTGAACATAGCCCAAATTGTAAAGACATGAGCTAAGTAAATGGCTGTTCTTTTAAGCTGTGAAGTTATGGAGTGGGTTTTTTTTTTGGGGGGGGGGGTTTGCAGCAATAGCTAACTGATATGAATGGTGGCCATGTGACTTTGTGGGAAAAACTCTACATTGTGTTCCCTGGTTTTATTTTCTCTTTTAACTCTCTTGGGAATGGTAAATGTTCAAAAAGACCTCAAGATGTACCACTGTGGTAAAATGTCTTGGCAAAGCAACAAATGCCAATAGTTATTTCCAGGGAGAAATGAAGAAATGTTAAAAAAACCCCAAACAAAACAAAACAAAACAAAAACATGAAAATCTTCTATTCCTTGGGAATATGAGGCTATTCAGGATTTAAATACAGAGATTTTCTGAGTTTGGATTGTGTTTGGAGAAAGATCTACATAAGACAAATTAGCTAGTGAAACATATAATCTTCTAGGCTCAAAATGTAGGAGGATATTAGTCCTTGGCCTGCCTTGTGGAAAATATGTTGAAGCTCACCTTACCCCAGGTGGATGATGGAGGGCTGGATAATCAGTGTGAAAGCTTAGCTTCCCAGTTGTGTAAGCCACATTGTTTGCGTCGATTTTGTCTTGCACTTGCCAAGTGTGTCTGTAAAATACAAGAAACGTGTTTAAACAGGCTGTCACTAAGTCAGAGGAAATGTGTGAGAATGAACTTGAGACATGGGGCAAATGGAAACTTCATTTTATGAAATAATTACCATAATGACTATGAGTCAGGAAAAGAGTCTGACCTTTCTTTGTCCAAAGTAACCGTTTCAGAATCAGCATCTCCTCATTTCTCTTCTCCTCTCCAAAAGAGAGTGCAGAATTTATAAAGAGGTGTATATGTGTGTAGGTTATGTTTTTTAGTAGCTTAATGCAGTTGAAAAAAATGATTCATTGAGGCAAAATTTACAGAACATAAAAGGAACCACTTTAAAGTGAACACTTCAGAAGCATTTAGAACATTTACAATGTGGGTAACCAACACCTCTTCCTATCTAGTTTCAAAACACTTCCATCACTCCAAACTAAAACCTCTTACCCATTAAGCAGTTTCTTCCCATTCTGTCCTCTTTCCAGTCTCTGGTAAACAACAATCTGCTTTCTATCTCTGTGGATTTACCTCTTTTGGCTATTTAATGTAAATAGAATCATACAATATGTGACTTCTTGTGTCTGGCTTCTTTGACTTAACATAATATTTTTGAGATTCATCCATGTTGTAGCATGTATCAGTACTTCATTCTCTTTCATGGTTGAATAATGTCCTATTGTATGGATATACCACAATGTTTCTATCCATTCATCATTTGATGGACATTTGTGCTGTTGCTACTCTTTGGTTATTGTGAATATTGCTGGTTTGAACATGTGAACATGTTCAAGAACATGCATTTATTTGAATAACTGTTCTCAAATTTTTTTGGGGGGGTAATACTTAGGAGTGGAATTATGGGATTATGTCATAATTATATCTTTAACTTTTTGAGGAAACACCAAATTGTTTGCCACAACAGCTGAACCATTTTACATTCTCACCAGCAATGTGTGAGGGTTCCAATTTCTCCACATCCTCACTACACTTGTTGTCTGTTGTTTTTTTAAAATTATTTATAGCCATCTTAGTCGGTGTGAAGTGGTAGCTTGTGGGTTTGATTTGTGAGAACCTAATGACTAAAGATGTTGAGCATTTGTGCTTGTTGGGCATTTGTATATCTACTTTAAAGAAATGTATTCAAGTATTTTTCCCATTTTAAAATTGTCTCTCTTTTTTTTGTTAAGTTGTAAGAGTTCTTTATATATCTGAGATACTAGACCCTTAGATACATGATTTGCAAATATTTTTGCCTCTTCTGTAGGTTGTCTTTTCATTTTCTTGGAATGTCCTTTGATGTTCAAAGTTTTTAATTTTGATGAAGTCCTATTAATTTATATTTGTTGCTGTTTTTGGTGTTATATGTATGAATCCACTGCCTAATTCAAGGTCATGAATATTTACCCCTATGTTTTCTCTTAAGAATTTAATGATTTTAGCTCTATAATTGATCCACTTGGAATTACTTTTTTATAAGTGGTGTGAGTAAGAGGTCCCAGTTCATTCTTTTGCATGTGGGTATACAGTTGTCCTAGTACCATTTGTTGAAGAGAGTATTCTTTCCCCATTGAATGGTTTCAGCACCCTTGTTAAAAATCAATCAGCTATAGATGTACGGGTTTATTTCTGCACTTTCACTTATATTCCATTAGTCTATATGTCTATCCTTATCCCAGTACCACAATATTTTGATTACTGTTGATTTGTAGTAAGTTTTAAAATCAGGAAGGGTAAGTCCTCCAACTTTATTCTTTTCAATATTGTTTTGGCTATTCTGAACCCCTTGCAATTTCCTATCAATTTGAGGATTGGGTTTTCCATTTATGCCAAAAGGCCATTGGAATTTTGGCAAGGACTGCATTGACTCTGTAGCCCACTTTGGTTAGTATTGATATCTTTAACTATATTATGTCTTATAATTCATGAATATAGGATGTCCTTCCATTTATTAGATCTTTAATTTCATTCAGCAACATTTTGTAGTTTTCATTTTACAAGTCTTTCACCTCCTTGGTTAAATTTATTCATAAGTATTCTTTATTCTTTATTATTCTTTATTATTTTATCTTTATTTTTTATTATTATTTTATCTTTTATTTTATTATTCTTTATTATTTTATCTTTATTCTTTATTATTCTTTATTCTTTATTATGTATTCTTTATTCTTTATTATTCTTTATTCTTTATTCTTCTAGATGCTACTGTAAATGGAATTGTTTTCTTAATTTCCTTTTCAGATTGTTCATTGCTGATATACATATAACAACTGACTTTTCTGCATGGATCTTGTATCCTCCAACTTTGTTGCATTCATTTATTAGCTCCAGTAACTTTTTTGTGCATTCTTTTGGGTTTTTTACATATAGGATCATGCCATCTGAGAAAAGAGATAGATTTACTTCTTCTTTTATCATTTGGATGCCTTTATTTCTATTTTTTGCCTAATTGCTCTTGTCGAAACTTCTAGTACAATGTTGAATATAAGTGGTAAAAAACAGCATTCTGTCTTATTCCTGATCTTAGGGAGAACTTAATGAAGTTTTAATTACACTCTTGTAACTTCACTCAGATCAAGAAACAGAACTTTAAGCTCAAACATATGCCCTGTCCCAGTCACCATCCTTTCTTCTCTAGAATAACCATGACTGTGACTTCTATATTTATCATTTCTTTGCATTTCTTTACATTTTTATTCCCTGAACATGTATCCTAAGACACTATGTTTAATCTTGCCCATTAAAAACAATTGTTATGTCTTTTAAGTCTCTTAATCTATATGTTTCTCTTCCAGCCTATACTTCTTACAATTTATTATTTGAAGAAATTAGTGAATTTGCCCTATAGAGTTCCTCACAGCCTGGACTTTGCAGATTGTATACTCATGGCGTACTTCAACATGTTCCCTGTCCTCTGTGTTTCTGGAAAATTGGCAGCTAAATGCAGAGGCTTGGGCAGACTCTCTCTTCTCTCTTGGACAAAACTGTAGATGTGATTGTGTTCTTTTATTACAAGGCACAGAATATCTAGATGTCTTTCTTTTTGTGATATTTGTTGCTCGTGCTCAATAGCTAGACCCACTAATTCACTGGGGATTCCAAATAGTGAAATACCAAATTAATAATTTCTTTTTTATTTATCAGTTGGAATACTTTTAAAAAGATTCATTTTCCCTCATCTACTATTTGTTTACCCCATATAATAGCTTAAATAGGGATGATGAGATAAATGCTTGATTCTTTCCTTTATTTACCATTTTGCTATGTAATGGGTTAGTTTTCTACCACTCCAAGATGAATAATAAGTTTTCTAAAAAGTAACATCATTGATGAAAATGGATTAAAATTAAATAGAGGTAATGGTTTCACAACATTGCCAATGTACTAAATGACAGAGAAATGCACATGTTAAAATGGTTAATTTTATGTTATGTCAATTTTACCTCTATTACCAGAGAATAGCTTGACTTAAACGTTATAAAAAGTTAATTAAAAAAATAACTAGAGATTACTTGCAACTCTGTGGCAAGAGAAGCAACCGTTATTCAGATTTTGTAAGGCTTTTCCTTGGAAGATTGAAACAATGGGTAATTGGAAGGAAGCTGTGTCTCAAAATAAACCAAAGCTGATTTGAAAAGATGTCACTATACATGCATACCATTTTATTGCTGTTATAATGTCTATTTGTTAATTTATGTTCATATTAAGTCATTTTCAATAAATATATATTGAAAAAACCTATTCTATTCCAGGTATTGTTTTAGCATTAGTAATATAGTAGGGAACAAAAAGGACAAACAAGTAATCACCAAATCTAATATCAGATAGAGGTAAGTGCTATAAAGAAAATAAAGCAAGGCAAGGAGATAAGGCTTGGGGTCAGGAGAACATCATGGTGGAAATGATGCTTTGGGAAATATCTAGAAAGAGCTGAAATTTTTCATAGAAACCTGAATTAAATAAGGGAAGGAGAAATGTGAATGTCTGAGAGATGTATTTGAGGCAGAGGACTCTGAAATGAAAAGGTTGGGCTTTTTCCCCATTCTCTGGGACTGAGAATGAAACTAGCTATTTTGCTCTGTTTTTTTTTTTTTTTTCTCATTTAAATTTGGGGTGGAAAGCCTGGTATAACTTTCATTAAAATTAAAGAGCCATCCATATGTGGGCATAAACTGGAAAGAGTCATAGTGAAAGGAGAAAAGGGTATGTATAGCCTGCTGCAACTCAAGTATGAGTCAGGCAATCCATTATATTGTTGTGACTATAGCCAAGAAATACATGTTCTCTATGAAGTTCGTGTCACTCCATGGTCCATATATAATACAGATTCAGATTATTGTCAACATCAGCATTCCAAGAACAATCTACATATAGGAAGGGATTTAGGTACAAAAAGAGTAATTTCATCAAATTATAGAATATATAATGTCTTCTAAGAAGATGATGCTGTCGACACTGTCAGGAGGAAATGACTTTATTTAGATTTTCTGTCCAAGAGTGATGATCGTTCTGCTTTGATCCATCTACATTCTCTTTCCTGGTTCCTCCTACGATCAAGGGTAAATGAACTGAGTTTTGCTGTGGCCAAGAGCTGGCTGAGATTCAAGGTGCAAGCTTTAGGCAGGGAACAGATCTTTTCTTTGACACTAACTGGCTTCTACAGGGATGGGGCTTGTGACTTGGCTTCTTCAAAGCAGTTCTCCAGCCCTCTGAGCTAACTGGCAGGGGATGGTAAACATTTTATAGCCCTAAAGTGTCTTAGGCACGGTATGGGATGTATAGCCTAAAAGTCTATGCTCACACATAATGATAAATCCCAGGAAAGTAGTTTACCAGTTCCAATCATAAAACCTTCTCTTAATAGTTATAGCATAAGTCTGGAAAAATCTTAGAAATGTCATTTGATTTACCTTTCTACCTCCTTATAGAAATGAGTCATGCCAGGAAGGCTTCTATGACTCTAAGCTTTCACTTATCCTTCTCAAATCCAAACCTCCAATGAAACATAGCAGAAATAAATGCAAGTATGATCCATTGGCCTGTGTAGAAAGCATTTTTAAAAAGTCCGCTTGTGGAGCCTTAGTGAGATTAGGGTGTACTTACATGCACCTCTTATTAGTGACATATTCTTAGGTTGTTCTAAGAAAGGAAACAACTCAAGCAGATTATCAGGAGCTGTCATGCAATAGAGGTGCAGGACCAGATTGTTCTAAAGAGGAAGAAGCAGGCTCAGTGTAGCATCTAAATCTGATGGTGTAGACTTGCTTGTAATTGTACTTGGGGCAGGTAATTGTCACTGTACAAATAATACTGCTTTTGCCAAAGATGTTATTAAACAAGCCTAAGTATTTTTACTGAGCTATTCATGTCATTCTCAACATTTAATTAGAACTTTCCCTATTTTTCCTCATCTATTCAAGAATTTTGTCAAAATCTTCTGTACATTAAAATCATGATGTTAAGGTAGCACTGTATTTCATGGAATTGGTTTGAATGCTAATTTACTAGATTCACCCTAATCTAGATGGCCAGTCATAGATACCATGGCATTTCATGATATTAATAGTGTTTTGTGACAAATTTGAATCCTTCAGTATTTATGGAATGCTGAAATTTTGTTTTCACTAGATTTTTTCTTTATAACCTGGGTGATAGATTTTATACTCTTTTGGTTAGTGGCTCACACTTGGAAAATCATGCTGAATTTATTTGTAATCTTTTTCTTTTTTGAAGTACTATTTATATGAAAAGATGTTCTAAACCTGCAACCTGGATTTATTGTTCCCAGCAGCTACAACCTCCAATGTTGACCTGCTGCAAACTCTTATTGTCAGATATAAGAAAGAATGCCTTTTTGAACATCATTACTTATCCCATTGTATCAAAAACATAATGTTCATATCTTATTTTTATTTTTTAAGTTTTAACATGGAAAACACTCTCCTAGCTAAAATAAACCAAAAAAATTTATAGTTAACCATCTAAAGGAATACATATTGCTTATTATTTCTAACTATAGTTGTGATGCTTCCACATGTGACTTGCTAGATGCAGTCACTCATCAGACATCCAGATATTTATTTTTCCATTATCATTTATTAGACACATACAATGGGCCAGGAACTGAGGATGCAGAAGTGAATAGAATAGTCATGGTACTTGCACTTCATGGAACTTACAGTCTATGCAGAAGACATATTAGTGTGATTTATCTTCCAAAGCTAACGTACAAGGTGTTATGAGAGTAAAGATGTGACAGTCAGGTGGAGAACTGAAGATTGAGTAGGATTTACTTAGAAGGCTAAAGGACATTGCAGGCAGAAAAAAATACCTTGTGAGAAGGCCTAGTGGAGGGAAAGAATATGATCTATCAGAGGATGTGAGAGATGAGCAAGGAAGATTTGCTCAATGGCTATTCTTGGCTTCTCTTCAACTTTCTGCTTCCCTATAGTCCTGTAGAGTCTTACAAAAAAAAAAATCTCATTACAGCAGGGAACTGAACAGCTCCATAAAACATAAAGATATGAAGTAAACAAGGAGGATTCTGGAATGTTGGTGGTGACAAAGTTTTTAATCTCTCTGAATTCTCTCTGCAAGACATCTAGAGTACAAACCCCAAAACTCAGTGACAATATCTAGTTAAAATTAGGTGACAAGTTATTTCCATGAACCCCCAAAATGAGTGAGTATAGAGATGGGCCTTCCAAAGCAACTGTGTAGGAGGAAGCAGAGGGAAGCAACTAGATGTCTGATGGACCAGAAAAATTCCCAAATTACTGACAGATATTCACTGGAAAGTGCAGTAGGGCAACTTGAGAATGGTAATTAAATCTGGGAGGGGATTTTGACATTCCACTATAGCTGAATACAAGAGGTCTATAGTAAGGAGTTGGAATAGTCTGAGCACCATGAACTCTAAAATCTTACTAAATTCCCTTCCATGATAAAGCTTCCTTCTGAGTAAAAGATCCTATGTTGAGCATTACAGGGACAAAGGAAAAACGTCTAGATGAAAGTAAAGGAGAAGGACTGGGAGGTCTTAGAATGTTATTGCCCATAATTTTGAAATATAGCTTAAAACCATAACTTATAAAAGGTTTCTGAATCACATCTCCCTTTAATAGTTAAGAAAACACATTTTATATAAAGATAAGCAACATACAAATGATTAAGGTTTAGTCTCATAGTTAATTTATAAAAGAGAAAGAAAAAATAGTGAAATAGCACACCTACAGAAAATACATCATTGATAGAAGGATATGCCCCTAAAAGATGAAAAATATATTTTTTTCTGTTTCTAACTTCTATTTTCTACTTATAGCTACTTCTAATGAATCCAGAAGACTTTGGTACAATATATGAAAGAATAACTTACATAAGAAGCAGAAACTCAAAAATGGGATGACATACTCAGAAAAGAAAAAAAAATTAAAAATAATTAGAAAATGAAAACTAAATTAGAAGAAATACAAGATCAAATAAGCATAACAAATAATGCCTTTGGATGACTACAGGATGAAAGGGAGGAAAATTTAAATGTCAAAAAAAAAAAAAAGAGAAAGAGATAGGGGACCTTCAAGGTGGCCTGAGGAGTAAGATGTGATCACCTTCCCCTCCAAAAATACATCAAAAATACATCTACACGTGGAACAGCTCCTACAGAACACCTACTGAACGCTGGCTGAAGACCTCAGACTTCCCAAAAGGCAAGAAACTCCCCACGTACCTGGGTGGGGCAAAAGAAAAAACAGACACAAAAGAATAGGGACGGGACCTGCACATCTGGGAGGGAGCTATGAAGGAAGAAAAGTTTCTACACACTAGGAAGCCCCTTCACTAGCAGAGACAGGGGGTGGGTGGGAGGGAAGCTTCAGAACCATGGAGGAGAGCACAGCAATGGGGGTGCAGAGGGCAAAGTGGAGAGATTCCTCCACAGAGGATCGGTGCTGACCAGCACTCACCAGCCCGAGAGGCTTGTCTGCTCACCTGCCGGGGTGGGCAGGGGCTGGGAGCTGAGGTTCGGGCTTTGGAGGTCAGATCCCAGGGAGAGGACTGGGGTTGGCTGCGTGAACACAGCCTGAAGGGGGCTCGTGTGCCACAGCTAGCTGGGAGGGAGTCCGAGAAAACGTCTGGAACCGCCTAAGGGTCAAGAGACCATTGTTTTGGGGTGTGTGAGGTGAGGGCATTCCTTCCCCGAGTGCCCACAGAAGGCAGAGCACTGCCTAAACGAGCTCCAGTGATGGGTGCGAGATGCTGCTATCAGCGCGGACACCAGAGACGGGCATGAAACGCGAAGGTTGCTGCTGCAGCCACCAAGAATCCTGTGTGCAAGCACAGGTCACTATGCACACCTCCCCACCTGGGAGCCTGTGCAGCCCACCCCTGCCAGGGTCCCGTGATTCAGGGACAACTTCCCTGGGAGAACACACAGCGCGCCTCACGCTGTTGCAATATCATGTTGGCCTCTGCTGCCGCAGGCTCGCCCCGCATTCTGTACCCTTCCCTCCCCACTGGCCTGAGTAAGCCAGAGCCCCCAAATCAGGTGGTCCTTTAACCTTCTCCTGTCTGGGCGAAGAAGATATGCCAGAGGGCGACCTACATGCAGAGGCAGGGCCAAATCCAAAGCTGAACTTCCAGAGCTGTGCGAACAAAGAAGAGAGAGGGAAATCTCTCCCAGCAGCCTCAGAAGCAGGGGATTAAATCTCTACAATCAACTTGAGGTACCCTACAACTGTGGAATACCTGAACAGACAACAAATCATCCCAAAATTGAGGTGGTGGACTTTGGGAGCAACTGTAGACTTGGGGTTTGCTTTCTGCATCTAATTTGTTTCTGGTTTTATGTTTATCTTAGTTTAGTATTTAGAGCTTATTATCATGGGTAGATTTATTTATTGATTTGGTTGCTCTCTTCCTTTTATATATATATATATATATATATATGTATATATTTTTCCTTTTTCTCTTTTTGTGAATGTGTATCTGTATGCTTCTTTGTGTGATTTTGTCTGTGTAGGTTTGCTTTTACCATTTGTCCTAAGGTTATGTCTGTCTGTTTCTTTTAGTATAGTTTCTAGCACTTGTTATCATTGATGGATTTGTTTATTGGTTTGGTTGCTCTCTTTTTAAACTTACTTTTTCATTTTTACAATTTTAATTATATAATTTTTAATTTTAATAACTTTATTTATTTTATTATTTTTTCTTTCTTTTTTTCCCTCACTTTTGTTCTGAGCCCTGTGGCTGAGAGGGTCTTGGTGCTCCAGCCAGGTGTCAGGTCTGAACCTCTGAGGTGGGAGAGCAGACTCCAGGACATTGGATCACCAGAGACCTCCCAGCCCCATGTAATATCAATTGGCAAGAGCTCTCCCAGAGATCTCCATCTCAATGCAAAGACCCAGCTCCAATCAACCATCAGCAAGCTACAGTGCTGGACACCCCATGCCAAACAACTAGCAAGACAGGAACACAACCTGACCCATTAGCAGAGAGGCTGCCTAAAATCATACTAAGTTCACAGACACCACAAAACACACCACCGGGCACAGTCCTGCCCACCAGAAAGACAAGATCCAGCCTCCTTCACCAGAACACAGGCACTAACTAGTCCCCTCCACCAGGAAGCCTACACAACCCACTGAACCAACCTTACCCACTGAGGGCAGACACCAAAAACAATGGGAACTACAAACCTGCAACCTGCCAAAAGTAGACCCAAACACAGTAAGTTAAGCAAAATGAGAAGACAGAGAAACAAATAGCAGATGAAGGAGCAAGGTAAAAACCCACCAGACCAAACAAATGAAGAGGAAATAGGCAGTCTACCTGAAAAGAAAGAGTATTACAAGAGACAAAGAAGGACACTACATAATGATCAAGGGATCAATCCAAGAAGAAGATATAACAATTGTAAATATTTATGCACCCAACATAGGAGCACCTCACTACATAAGGCAAATACTAACAGCCATAAAAGGGGAAATCTACAGTAACACAATAAGAGTAGGGGACTTTAACACCCCATGTTCACCAATGGACAGATCATTCAAAATGAAAATAAATAAGGAAACACAAGCTTTAAATGACACATTAAACAAGATGCACTTAATTGATATTTATAAGACATTCCATCCCAAAACAACAGAATAAACTTTCTTCTCAAGTGCTCATGGAACATTCTCCAGGATAGATCATATCTTGGGTCACAAATCAAGTCTTGGTAAACTTAAGAAAATTGAAATCATATCAAGTGTCTTTTCTGACCACAACACTATAAGATTAGATATGAATTAGAGGAAAAAATACACACACAGAAGCTAAAAAATACGTTACTAAATAACCAAGAGATCACTGAAGAAATTGAAGAGGAAATCAAAAAATACCTAGAAACAAATGACAATGAAAACATGATGACACAAAACCCATGGGATGCTGCAAAAGCAGTCTAAGAGGAAAGTTTATAGCAATAAAATTTTACCTAAAGAAAGAAGAAACACCTCAAATAAACAACCTAAACTTACACCTAAAGCAAATAGAGAAAGAAGAACAGAAAAAATCCAAAGTAGCAGAAGGAAAGAAATCATAAAGACCAGATCGAAATAAATGAAAAAGAAATGAAGGAAACCATACTAAAGATCAATAAAACTAAAAGATAGTTCTTTAAGAAGATAAATGAAATTGATAAACCATTAGCCAGACTTATCAACAAAAAAAGGGAGAAGACTCAAATCAATAGAATTAGACACGAAAAAGGTGAAATAACAACTGACACTGCAGAAATACAAAGAATCATGAGAGATTACTATAAGCAATGATATGCCAATAAAATGGATAGCCTGGAAGAAATGGACAAATTCGCAGAAAAACACAACCTTCTGAGACTGAACCCAGAAGAAATAGAAAATATAAACAGACGAATCACAAGCACTGAAATTGAAACTGTGATTAAAAATCTTCCAACAAACAAAAGCCCAGGACCAGAGGCTGCACAGACGAATTCTATCAAACATTTAGAGAAGAGCTAACACCTATCCTTCTCAAACTCTTCCAAAATATAGCAGAGGGAGGAACACTCCCAAACTCATTTTACGAGGCCACCATCACCCTGATACCAAAGCCAGACAAAGATGTCACAAAAAAAGAAAACTACAGACCAATATCACTGATGAATATAGATGCTAAAATCCTCCACAAAATACTAGCAAAGAGAATCCAACAGCCCATTAAAAGGATCATACAGCATAATCAAGTGGGGTATATCCCAGGAATGCAAGAATTCTTCAATATACACAAATCAATCAATGTGATAAACCATATTAGCAAATTGAAGGGTAAAAAACATATGATCTTCTCAATAGATGTAGAAAAAGCTTTTGACAAAGTTCAACACCCATTTATGATAAAAACCCTTCAGAAAGTAGGCATAGGGGGAACTTACCTCAATGTAATAAAGACCATATATGACAAACCCATAGCCAACATCGTTCTTAATGGTAAAAAACTGAAAACATTTCCACTAAGACCAGGAGCAAGACAAGGTTGCTCACTCTCACCATTATTATTCAACATAGGTTTGGAAGTTTTAGAGACAGCAACCAGAGAAGAAAAAGAAATAAAAGGAATCCAAATTGGAAAAGAAGAAGCAAAAGTGTCACTCTTTGCAGATGACATAATACTATACATAGAGAATCCTAAAAATGCTACCAGAGAACTACTAGAGCTACTCAATGAATTTGGTAAAGTAGCAGGATACAAAATTAATGCACAGAACTCTCTTCCATTCCTAAACACTAATGATGACAATTCTGAAAGAGAAATTAAGGAAACACTACCATTTACCATTGCAACAAAAAGAACAAAATACCTAGGAATAAACCTACCTAAGGAGGTAAAAGACCTGTACTCTGAAAACTATAAGACACTGATGAAAGAAATCAAAGATAACACAAACAGATGGAGAGATATACCATGTTCTTGGATTGGAAAAATCAACAATGTGAAAATGACTATACTACTCAAAGCAATCTACAGAGTCAATGCAATCCCTATCAAACTACCAATGGCATTTTTCACAGAGCTAGAACAAAAAATTTTACAGTTTGTATGGAAACACAAAAGACACTGGATAGCTAAAGCAACTTTGAGAAAGAAAAATGGAGCTGGAGGAATCAGGCTCCCAGACTTTAGACTATACTACAAAGCTACAGTAATCAATACAGTACAGTACTGGCACAAAAACAGAAGTATAGATCAATGGAACAGGATAGAAAGCCCAGAGATAAACCCACACACATATGGTCACCTTATCTTAGATAAGGGAGGCAAGAGTATACAATGGAGAAAAGACAGCCTCTTCAATAAGTGGTGCTGGAAAAATTGGACAGCTACATGTAAAAGAATGAAATTAGAACACTCTTTAACACCATACAGAAAAATAAACTCAAAATTTATTAAAGACCTAAATGTAAGGCCGACACTATCAGACTCTCAGAGGAAAACATAGGCAGAACACTCTATGACATAAATCACAACAAGATCCTTTTTGACCCACCTCCTAGAGTAATGGAAATAAAAGCAAAAATAAAGAAATGGGACCTAATGAAACATAAAAGCTTTTGCACAGCAAAGGATACCATAAACAAGATGAAAAGACAACCCTCAGAATGGGAAATAATATTTGTAAACGAAGGAACTGACAAAGGATTAGTCACCAAAATATATAGGCAGCTCATGCAGCTCAATATCAAACAAACCAGCAACGCAATCCTAAAATGGGCAGAAGACCTAAATAAACATTTCTGTCAAGAAGATATACAGATTGCCAACAAACACATGAAAATATGCTCAACACCACAAATCATTAGAGAAATGCAAATTAAAACTACAATGAGGTATCACCTCATACCAGTCAGGATGGCCATCCTCAAAATGTCTATAAACAATAAATGCTGGAGAGGGTGTGGAGAAAAGGGAACCTTGCTGCACTGTTGGTGGGAATGTAAACTGATACAGCCACTATGCAGAACAATATGGAGGTTCCTTAAAAAACTAAAAATAGAACTACCATACAACCCAGCAATCCCATTACTGGGTATATACCGTGAGAAAACCATAATTCAAAAAGAGTCATGTATCACAATATTCATTGCAGCACTATTTACAGTAGACAGGACATGGAAACAACCTTTGTGTCCATCGACAGATGAATGGATAAAGAAGACGTGGCCATATATACAATGGAATATTACTCAGCCATAAATAGAAACAAAGCTGAGTTATTTGTAGTGAGGTGGATGGACCTAGAGTCTGTCATACAGAGTGAAGTAAGTCAGAAAGAGAAAAATAAATACTGTATGCTAACACATATATATAGATTATAAAAATAAATGGTTCTGAAGAACCTAGAGGCAGGACACAAATAAAGACACAGATGTAGAGAATGGCCTTGAGGACACGGGGAGGGGGACGGGTAAGCTAGGATGAAGTGAGAGTGACATGAACATATGTACACTGGAAAATGTAAAATAGATAGTTAGTGGGGAGCAGCAGCATTACAGTGGGAGATTAGCTTGGTGCTTTGTGACCACCTAGAGGGTGGGATAGGGAGGGTGGGACAGAGATGCAAGTGGGAGGGGATATGAGGGTATATGTATATATATATAGCTGATTCACTTTGTTATACAGCAGAAACTAACACACCATTTTAAAGTAATTATACTCCAATAGAGATGTTAAAAAAAAGAGAGATCTGTATCAAATTACCCATTATATTTTTCACAGAACTAGAATAAATTATCCTAAAATTTATATGGAACTATAAAAGACCCAGAATTGCCAAAGCAATCCTAAGGAAAAATAACAAAGAAGGAGGCAAAACCCTCCTACACTCAGACAATACTACAAAGCTACAGTAATCAAAACAATGTGGTATTGTCACAGAAACATACATATGCATAAATTTTACAGAACAGAGAGCCCGGAAATAAACCCATACTCCTACGGTCAATTAATCTTCAACAAAGGAGGGAAGAATATAAAATGGGAGAAAGACTCAAAGCAAGTGGTGCTGGGGAAGTTGAACAGGAGTATGTAAATCAATGAAGTTACAATACATCCTCACACCATACACAAAAATAAACTCAAAATGGCATAAGATATGACACCATAAAACTCCTAGAAGAGATCATAGGGAAAACATTCTCTGACATAAATCATATCAATGTTTTCTTAGGTCAGTCTTCCAAGGCAATAGAAATAAAAACAAAAATAAAGAAATGGGACCTAATCAAACTTACAAGCTTTTGCACAGCAAAGGAAACCATAAACGAAACAAAAAGGCAACCTACGGAATGGGAAATAATATTTTCAAATCATGACCCACAAGGGCTTAATTTCCAAATTATACAAATGACTCATACAATTCAACAACAAAAAAGCAAACAACCCAATCAGAAAATGGACAGAGGCCTAAATAGACATTTCTCCAAAGAAGATGTACAGATGGCCAAGAGGCACATGAAAAGCTGCTGAACACCCTTAATTATTAGAGAAATGCAAATCAAAACTACAATGAGGTATCACCTCATGCCAGTCAGAATGGGCATCATCAGAAAATCTACAAACAATAAATGCTGGAGAGGGTGTGGAGAAAAGGGAGCCCTCCTACACTGTTGGTGGGAATGTACACTGGTGCAGCCACTATGGAAAACAGTATGGAGGTTTCTTAGAAAACTAAAAGTAGAATTACCATATGATCCAGCAATCCCACTCCTGGGCATATATCCAGACCAAACTATAATTCAAAAAGTTACATGCCCCCCTATGTTCATGTTGGCACTGTTCACAATAGCCAAGACATGGAAACAACCTTAATGTCCACTGACAGATGAATGGATAAAGAAGATGTGGTACATATATACAATGGAATACTATTCAGCCATAAAAAAGAACAAAATAGTGCCATTTGCAGCAACATGGATGCAACTAGAGATTATCATACTAAGTAAAGTAAGTCAGAAAGAGAAAGACAAATACTGTATGATATCACTTATATGTGGATTCTGAAATATGGCAGAAATGAACTTATATATGAAACAGAAACAGAGTCACAGACATAGAGAACAGACTTGTATAATTACCTGGCAGGGAAGATACCATGATCATGAGAAGAGACTTGTGGCTGCCAAGGGGGAGGGGGTTGGAGGAAGGATGGATTGGAAGTTTGGGGTAAGGAGATGCAAACTATTACATATAGAATGGATTAACAATGAGGTCCTACTGTATAGGACAGGAAACTATATTCAATATCTGGGATAAACCATAATGGAAAAGAATATAAAAAAGTATATATGTGTATTACTGAGTCACTTTGCTGTATAGCAGAAATTAACACAACATTCTAAATCAGCTATACTTCAATTTAAAAAATTTTTAAAAAAGGTAAGAACATTTGAGAGAAAGTAACAAATTAAGAGGATAGGCAAAGATGGTTTAATATATACATAATAGGTGTCCTCAAGAGAAGAAACTCAAAGTAAAGAACAGAACAAATACTAAAATCTACAACTCAAAAGAATTCTTGAAATTAAAAAAATGAGCTTCGAAACTGCACACTGAAAGATCAACCCATATACTCCCTGAAAAAGTTACCCCAGAGCAACCAACATGAAGAAATAGTCTATAAAATTATTGGTCTTTAAAGAAAATAAAATCTTTTGAGAATCTAGGTAAAAATATCAAATTATTTATAAGGAAAAGAAAATTAGATTACCAATAAAACCATACTGACATCTTAGAGATGCTGTGAGACAAGAATTTGATATTTAGCCAAGCTGATTTTCAAGTATAAAGGTCTTAAGTTGCTTTCAATATGCAAGAATTCAGAGAGTATTGTTCCCATGAGTTCTTCCTGAGGAATTTATGAGAGAATGGGCTTCAGGCAAGCGAAGTGAATAGAAATACATTGACATAGCACTGGTGCTGATTAATAAATTTATGTTTACAAATAGAACTGATTGTAGGTAAGGAAAAAAGATATCAGAAAACTAAAAAGTTGGGAAACCAAACTGTAGTGCTAAGGAAGTCACACTTGGGTGCTAATACTTTAAACTAGAAAACCATGTAAGTGAATATGATAGTGAATACCTTAAAGTTCAGGGGCGCTATTACATGTGGGGAGAAAAGAGAGGTTTGTGATTGGTTAGGACTTGTGGATGGGCTGTAGAGGGGCTGGCAATGTTCCATTTCTTGACCATTTCTTGACCTTAAATGGTATTTAAGGGTGTTTGCCTTAGTAATTCTTTAAGCTATACATTTGTTTTATGTGATTTTTCTGTATCTATATTCTACCATGAGAAGTATTTTTTGAAAATTTATTTTTAAAGGTTAATAATACCCCCAACAATAAAAATGAAGACAGGTAATGATAGAAAGATGGCAGCTGCCTCTAAAAACATAAAGAAAAATGTTACAGCAATTTGCTCCAAAGTTCCAAAGGCCTTCATTAGGAAAAACTTAGAATGTAGTACATTGCAAAAAAAAAAAACAAAACTATAAGATTTCCACATTTACCATATTTAATAGTTTTTCGGGGGGTGAAAGGAAAACTGTGCTTAATTTATTTCATCAGAACAAGAATTGGATGCTAGTTTAGATTATTAATGTGAAACATTAAAATATAAACTTTAGAAGCAAGAAAAACTACAATCCTGCAGCCTGTGGAATCAAAACTACAATGAGGTATCACCTCACACCAGTTAGAATGGGCATCATCAGAAAATCTACAAACAACAAATGCTGGAGAGGGTGTGGAGAAGAGGAAACCCTCTTGCACTGTTGGTGGGAATGTAAATTGATACAGCCACTATGGAGAACAGTATGGAGTTTCCTTAAAAAACTAAAAAGAGAATTACCATATGATCCAGCAATCCCACTACTGTGCATATACCCAGAGAAAACCATAATTCAAAAAGAGACATGCACCCCAATGTTCATTGCAGCACTATTTACAATAGCCAGGTCATGGAAACAACCTAAATGCCCATCGACAGACGAATGGATAAAGAAGATGTGGTACATATATACAATGGAATATTAGTCAGCCATAAAAAGGAACGAAATTGGGTCATTGTTGAGACATGGATGGATCTAGAGACTGTCATACAGAGTGAAGCATGTCAGAAAGAGAAAAACAAATATTTTAACGCCTATATGTGGAACCTAGAAAAATGGTACAGATGAACCGGTTTGCAGGGCAGAAATTGAGACACAGATCTAGAGAACAAACATATGGACACTGAGGGGAGAAAGTGGCGGGGTGGTTGTGGTGGTGGTGTGATATATTGGGTGATTGGAATTGACATGTATACACTGATGTATATAAAATTGATGACTAAAATTAATAAGAACGTGCTGTATAAAAAAATAAATAAAATAAAATTTAAAAAATTTTAAAAAAAGAAAAATAAATACAAACTTTATCTTCTCTTGTGACAAGTTATCTGTTTGTCAACTGTCATTTTCCCTTTGCATAAACAGTTGGCTATAATTTGAATTTAATAGAGGGGAAGGGAATGAATAGTCTGATACTGTCATTATGGTTTAGTTTGAGAACTTTCCACATAATCCTGTCAAATTATACCCTTGCATCTGGACTAGCAGTATGAGTTGAAGACACATTTGATAGTCAACAATTATTATGGCATTAGGGATTATGGGAAAATGTTAATATCAACAAACCACCGCAGTGGTGTGTTGTAAAGGAAAGATTACAGACTGTTGAGTCAAGTAAACCACAGTTTGCAGCTGATTCTTCTGCCTCAGTTTCTTTACTTTTAAAATGGGGATAATGATTCTTTTCAAAATCGTCAAGATTCAAGATCATGATGGTAAAGCATGGAGCTCAATACTTAGCACATAAAAAGTGCTTAATAGAAAATTATTTTCTCCCATCTCAATAACAGCAGCTGCCTGTCTTGGCTGCACAGAGTATAACCAAAGAGGTAATGGGGATCAGAGGGCTTGTGGAAAAGCAACTGCCTTAGTAGGGTAGCCTGTAAATTTCCTCAAGTGATTTCTAGAGGAGCATGAGATACAGAAATTATTTTTCCTTTCATTCATGAGATGACCTCATACTCAAGTGTTTTTGGTTGGCAGCTACTTTACCGTGAAACCCAAGATAACAAACGGAACTCCAGAGACTGGCTCTTGGCTGATAACGTAAACTGGGATTCACAATGGCCGAAAGAACACAGCTTGTTACTCTGCTTGGGAAACCCTAATACTCAGGAGAATACACGTTTTAAAGCTCCCCCAACCCAATCCTCAAATACTGTGATCAGTACTAAATCTAAAACAGCTCATTAAGAAATTTCAGGGTAGATTTTTCACAAAGTAGGATGAAATTACAACTCAATTCAGAACTCAGACAAGTTTTCTTCCCAAGTCTGAATTGCTTCTAGGTTAGTTTTTATTTTATAGCCATTTTTATTCAAGAAGGGCTGTGTGGTTTTCTCAAGCAATTGCTTGGCTAGAAACTTCAGCAAAATGGGTAAACTTGTTTTTTCTTCCCCTCTTCAGTCCCCACACTTCACAAATGTTTTCTAGTAACATGTATATCAAGCAAGTAGCTGTTTCAAAGTCAGATTTGGAGGAAGTACTAATGGTAGGAGCAATTTCTAAGGGGCCAGATGCCAAAGAATAATCATATTTTTCACTCATACATCCTCAATCTCTAATACAAGCTAATGTGTGAAGTGCTGCTGGGCTGGCTTACAGAAATGCTAGCAGAAATCCAGTGAATGCTGGAAAGGAGATATGTTTGTTCTCCCCAGAGGCTATTTCAATAATGTTAATTTTTAACTGGCTTGGCTGGTGCATTTGACAAACAGCCCAATAGAAACATTTGCTGTTTGACATTATTTTATTCATCTCATGAAGCCTGCACGCAAGGTACTCATGCAGATGCAAAACTCAGCAGTAATAGTAGCATTTTTAGATTTTTTCCAGCAAATTTTCATCCAAAGGCCTCAAAGGGCATGATAGGTATTAAAACACTCCTTTAGAAAGAGAAACAAGGCCTCAGTAGAGGAGAATCATAGAACTCTGGGAAACTAAAAGTTTAGACCAACTTCTCACCTACAAATAGCTGGTGGTGAAGCCATGATTAAGCTCTGCTTCCCTACTGGTCCCATGGGCAGCTCTCTGGGTAGTAAGGCAATACAGATGCTCTGGGGCATTGGGTCCTCAATTCTTCCCTAAACTTTATGGAAGGAAGTGTTTCAAAGTATTTATTTATTTTCCACTACAATTTGTGGCCTTATAAGTTTAACTTAGCATTTACATAGCTTTCATGCTGTCTCCACAAGATAAAATTTGACTACCACCAAGATTCATAAATTTCTTTGCTTTTACACCTATTCCTCATTGTCTTTCATCATCTTTATTTTATTCCTGATGTTAGTGTTTCAGAAAAATATATTTTTAAATTTTCACCTGATTATTCTTCTTAGTCTAATCCTTGTTACATGTGTTACTACATCTTGCTTGTGCTAGAAAATAAAATATTCTTAGAAAGAAGAAGGAAGAAGAAAGAACTGAACTTCTGGGCTCTGATCTGGAAAAGAGGAGTTTTGTTAGCTAAGGTTGAAATTTGTATTTTTCTTCCTCTTGACTTTCTGATGAGTTGTTCATGAGGTTAATTTTCTAAGGACTGATAAATGTCGACAATGCTAAGAAAGAATTTTTGATGTCTTGATCAAATGGAATTTCTCAATATCATAGCATACATTCCCTTTCATTAACGTTTCCTGAGAGATAAGTGTGTGTGGGACACCAAGCTAGTATTGAGCAGGCCACTGTTTCTGCCTGCAAAGAGTTCAATATGACGGTGGCAATGGCAATGAGATACACATGCCTTATTTTCAAAGATTATCCTGGCTAGTAGTCACAAGAAAGGTAACTAGTTAATACACAATATTAATGGTAAACACTAAAAAATACGATGTCGAACCCTCCTCTCCCACCCCATCTCTGTGTCACACACACACACACAAGTATATATAAATAGTAATACCCTGACCACACCAGTTAATTTAGTTGTCCAACTAATTAGAGAAGAAATTCTCAGGTTATGCTTTTGCCTTTTTAGGGAAGAGCATGTGAACTTCTCATTGTTGTCTTAATTACAGTCTCAAAATATGATGACTAGCAAATATTACTACAACCCAGCAAACTAACAGTAGTGGTATCTTACAACACAGTAGTTTATTTTCTTTCACACTGTATGCATTATCCCTAAAAGTGGAATCTTCCACAAGAAACAGAAATTGCCTAACTAGATATTAGGAATATATGGGAGAGAAGGGAATTTCCACCCCTCTTTCTGGATGGGCGGTTCAGAATGCAAAACTGGCTCCTAGGATGAGTAGTAAAGTACTTATTTTGTTTTCTTGTAATGCCTGGGCATGGGGATGTGGCGCTGGTAGTGATCTCACAGAGCTGAGGCTGGGAGAGGGGTTCTCTCCCTTAAAACTGCAGAGGCTACCAGATCAAGGGAGGATGTAGCAGGGATGGTGGTTGGAACACAGGAGGAGAAAGATTAATAGGTCAAGCAACTAGGGCACGAAAGGCCAAAAAGCAACCAAAATCAGAGGAGGACTTGGAACATGTTGTTTGTAGACAGGATAAAGGAGATGGAAAAGCGAGGGAGATGCATGCAAGAAAGAAGGTGTTAAGTTGGAAGGGAGGAAAGCAACCTGAGCAACGTGAGAAAGGAGCTATGGCTGTAGTTGTTCCCCACCAACTCTCTTTGGTGGATAAGATGGTTTGCATCTAGGGCTTCCCTGGTGGCGCAGTGGTTGAGAGTCTGCCTGCCACTGCAGGGGACATGGGTTCGTGCCCCGGTCCGGGAAGATCACACATGCCGCGGAATGGCTGGGCTCGAGAGCCATGGCCGCTGAGCCTGCGCGTCCGGAGCCTGTGCTCCACAACGGGAGAGGCCACAACGGTGAGAGGCCCGCATACCGCAAAAAAAAAAAAAAAAAAAAAAAAAATTGTTTGCATCTAAGTTGGGCTAGCTGGAGATGGGGAGGAGAAGTATAGAATTATATAGTCGTAATCAAATGTGTATGTAGTAATGTCACACCTGTTTATACAGTGGTAGCCTGTGTAAGTTCGAGGAGTCTGGCTTCATTCTCTCTAGCTGCCATATTGATAGTTGAATATCACCCCATCTTCACCTTGCTTTCACCAGGCTGGGAGAGTATCACCCTTGAGCTATGTGCTACCTTTTAATTACTGTTGGCATGTATTGACTATCTTTTTCCCTCATTTATAATGCCAAAAGTCCAGGGGTACTTTACAGTTTTTTCCTTGGTTTTATGGAATATTTATTGTTCCAGATTATCTATATGAAGTCAAATCAACTCTTTATATTCACCCATATACAGCAATCACCAAAGATAGTTTTGCATAAAGTAGAAACCCAGATCTAGTTCAGAACAAAATGCCTGGCATGGTGCCTTGCATGTGGTAAAGTATTCAAGGAATGGTTGTTGTATGGATGAGTAAGACGACAATACCACTGACCAGGACATTCTCTTTCATTGACAGTGACTGTACTTTCTTTAAGATTTACTCTGTGGGATGCATTGTCAAATGCATTATTCTAACTTGCATTCAGTCATTGAAGATGGCAGTGGAGTGTAGTTTACAATGACTATTTCCCATTGGGTTAAATTATGTCATAAAATTCAGATATTTTGTTCAATAAAGAAAGAAATGATCCAGAAAGCTATTTTCATTCCTTTTGTGAGGGTGGGGTGTGGTCAGGGACATGGGATGAGGCTTTTGGCCTCATTCTGTAAAAACTACATTGTTCCAAGTCAAAGGTTTAAATCCTCCTGAAAAGGTCATCTTTTTACATACTGCTCCACATGTATATGTATTTGACAAAATTGACAATGGGGGTTTCTTTACCAACTCTTATTCTTTTCTCCCAGGAAAGATTTCATCATTAAGGCAGTAAGGTTACTGAGCATTTCATATGGCTGCATGAAAAAATATTGCCTAGATGATGCACTGTCAAAAAATGTCAAGTATCTGAGAAAATACAGCTGTGGAAAATGATGTAAACATATATTCTCAAAGCTATTGCCATTTTGATAGGTGGACATAATTTTATAACATGAAATGCTCTAATAATTATTGCATTCGTCAGCTGCTTTATAGTCTTTTAAAAACTCGGTGTGAATTTATTCATTATATATTTATTCCTTGCCTACCCTATGCTAAAAATACAGAAAGTTCTGGAATCTACTGTTTTTGTTTATCCAACCAACAATCTAACAATGTAGATGACAGCGAAAACCCCAAAATAGACATTATAATTCTCACTTTAGACCCACACAGTTTAAATTCTCTAAACTAGTAACCCTATTTGAATGGAAAAGTACTAGGTTAGTTTCCCAAGGCAAGCACATGTGAAGTAGCATCAAGTTATTATTGTTTTTGGCAGCTAAGCAAGAGCGGAAACCAGGCTCCTTGAAAAATCTACCCGGAAAGCAAAGTTTACCTTTAACATTCCCCACTTTGCTTTCTCTGTCTCTTTCTTATTTCTGGCATTATTATTATTGCCTTCATTATTTATTGCCTTCATTTATTCTTTCTGTTCACTCAATCACCAACCAGTTATTTTTCAAACAAGAGTAAGGCCAGGGCTTCCCTGGTGGCGCAGTGGTTGAGAATCTGCCTGCCAATGCAGGGACACGGATTAGAGCCCTGGTCTGGGAAGATCCCACATGCCGTGGAGCAACTGGGCCCGTGAGCCACAACTACTTAGCCTGTACGTCTGGAGCCTGTGCTCCACAACAAGAGAGGCCGTGACAGTGAGAGGCCTGCGTACCGCGATGAAGAGTGGCCCCCACTTGCCGCAACTAGAGAAAGCCCTCGCACAGAAACGAAGATAAAACACAGCCAAAAATAAATAAATAAATAAATAAATAAATAAATAAATAAAAAGAGTAAGGCCAGTGGAGAAACAAAGATATGAAAGGGAGAGACCCTGTCTAAGGCAGCTACTGATTCTGTTCTAAAGTCACGTCCAGGCATTACCACAGTACAAAGAAGAACATGACAAGTGCCATTTAGTCTACATAATTGTGAGAGTTCAGAGGATGTAAAGAAACCAAGCTCCACACCTCCTGTGACCTGCCTTCTCTTGAACTACCCTTCCTCTCAACCAGAGGCTTATGACCTTTGCTGCAAATGAGCATCTCCTGAAGTGTTTCTAAAATTCCTGATACCCAGGCCAAATCCAAGTCCTGTTAAAAAAAAAAATTTCTGGAGATGGGACCCAGATGTCAGTATTTTTTAAATTGGTTATTCCACTGTGCAGCCTAGGTTGAGAAACATTGTCCTAAATATCTCCCTTTTTTTAAAATCTCATGTTACCCTGACTTCAGTATAGAAAAGGCAAGTAACTTCGGGGAAAATATTCACTTTTCTCATTCTGTTGACAAAATCCCCCCAAACAAGTAAGCAAACAAACAAAATCAAAGCTACTACAACAACAACAACAACAAAACTGTTCTCTTCGTTAAGTTCTTGAGGTAGGGAATTCGAAATTACCAAAAAAAAAAAAAAAAATTAAAAATTAAAAAAAGAGATCTTGGCAATTATTGGTGGAAGAAGCAGTAAGGTGGAAAGAAAGGCATTTTCTGGAGTGTAGTATAGTTTGAGAGATTTAGGGAAGAAATGTGATCAACTGCTGAAGGTGAAATTGTGTAGGTAAACTCTGTGGTCAGATGCAAAGATCTGGGACAAAGGGAATGGAAGAGTAGTAGGAAGTCTGATTTGTTTTGACGACAAACCTTTAGTATTCATTCCAACAAATTTCACAATATTAGATCAGCGGCCAAATTATTAAGCCTTTTTTTAGGATTTGTAACAACAAAACAAAATAAAACACAAGTTATAAATCAGGACTAAGAATCTGACCCTTAATGTGATGGATGGGGGTGGAAATTAGGGAGCCATAACAAAGAGCCCCAAATTTGGCCACTGTAATGAAACTGTGAAATGTGTTGGCCTCAGTGCAAAAAGTCTGTTGTCAGCAAATAAAAATGAAGTAAAAAGAACTTAGAAGATATTTGAAGTGTTCTGTTTACCTCCAGTGCCCTAAGGCATCTTTTCAATGTGCTTCCTTCATACTATGATTGATAGTGAGGTAGATTAGAAAGCCCAGGGATGGGACAGACACAGATTCCAGCTCTGGTTCCTTGTTTACTATCTGTGGAAACTTGGGTTTATACTTTAATTCTCTGGGCTTCAGCTTCCTCATTAGTGAACTCAGGGATAATATCTATTCCAGAAAGTTGTGAAAAATAGAGAGAAAATAATACAGTTGGGGCTCTTAATAATTTCAAAACTCTTCCTCTTTCCTTTGTCTGTTGTTGCTGCTGTAATCTGTTAAAGCAGCTTAAATTCTTACAGATGTAGGGGAGATAAAAATTTTGTATGACACAAACTCGCTAATGGTAAAAGTTTGTTCTTGGGATGGGGGTGGGGACTGGGTCATCCAAGCCTAAACATGATAGAGTCTTCTACCATGAATAAACATGCTCAAATCATTGAAGGCAAGTGACTGAATATTTTTGACCTTCTGTTTACCTACAGATGAGGTCTTACTCTAGATTAACAAACCTAAGGGCAAAGTCAAAGGCTAGCAGGTCTCTTGCAGGTCTGAGGTGGGAGTTGGGGGCAGAATTCGTGAAATTGGAGAGTGAGAATATGCTGTCTTCCGGGCTCAGCCTTTTCTTACCTCCAGCAGGTTGCTGGCAAGCCGGGGTTTAAGCTCAGTTGTTGCTACATTTGATTTTTCAAGAAAAGTCAGCTCCATATTTAATGTAAAATCTTCCAGTTTTTAAGTGTTGATCCCATTTTTTTTCAATATCATGTGAGCCAAACAAAACACATCTGAATACTGCCCGTGTGCTACCAGTTTGCAAACTTTGCATTTTGCAGGTCCTTTTCACTTTTAGTGCCCTCTACTCTGAGCCCAAGAATAAGTGTCTCCATCGCAAATGACAGGCTCACCCTAAAGATTAGAAATACAGTCATACCCCCACTTCCAGGTAGTGTTTCCTGTTGCTAGTGTTTTCTTTATCCGTAATTAATGTTACCTCCCAGGCAATTCTTATGCAAACAGCCTCTTGTTCCAAAGTTAAAATCAATTGTATTTCCTGTTACTTGTTAAAGTGCGTAGACTTAATTTTCTGCATGTTAGCTTTATTTAAAACATCTGGTGGCTGGTTTCATTTCCCCAGGGCCCAACCTAATTTTGTGCCAACTCTTGGGAGGTAAAACTTTAATGAACGTTCACATTTGTAAAGCTGAATATTTTTAAAAAGCCTTAGAGAAACAGTCTTCTATCCCACTTGGTATGGACTGAATTGTGTCCTCCCCAAATTCATATGATGAAACACTAACCTTCAATGTGACTACATTCGGAGAAAGGGCCTTTAAGGAGGTGATTAGGGTTAAATGACATCTTTTTTTTTTTTTTTTTTTGACCAGGGATTGAACCCAGGCCCTCTCCAGTGAGAGCGTGGAGTCCTAACCACTGGACTGCCAGGGAGTTCCCGATTACATGAAATCTTAAGGGCAGGGCCCTAATCCAGTAGGACTGGTGTCCTTATAAGAAGAGGAAGAGATACCAGGAGTGCTGGTACCCTGAGGAAAGGCCATGTGAAGATACAGTGAGAAAGTGGCCAACTGCAAGTCAGGAAGAGAGCGCTCCCCAAGAACCAACCCTGCCAGCACCTTGATCTTGGACTTCTGGCCTTCAGAACTGTGAGGAAATAAACTTGTATTGTTTAAGCCACCCAGTCTACGGTATTCTGTTGTGCGGCCCTAGCAAACTAATCCTCAACCTTTAACTATCCTGTCTTTGGCGTCTGACGTCATTCTCAGAGAAATTCCACTTTTAGATTCTCATCTGACTTCCTGTCAAGACATTGTGGAAATTTCTATATCATCAATCAAAAGAGTCCCTGTCTGGAAAGTATATCAAACCCTATATATGATGACAGAACACCAACTATTGGGTGACTTACCCATAAAATGTGAGATAAAGGAAACCAATCCTTTTCCCAAGTTTTAAAACTTCTCCTCGTTTGTCAGATGCTCCTGTGAGTCGCACTATGCCGACTTTCTTGAGCCTGGAGAGCCACCTGTATGCATGTTCATCATCTTTTAAAACATCTTCAAAATCCAGAGTAGGTAGCTGGAACTCTGAGCCCCAGTACTGACATTCTGTGAATTAAGAAAAAGAAGAAACCAGATGGGATTGCACTGTTTTTAACATACAATGAGAACCTCAGAGAAGGGACTAGTTCATGGAAGCTGACCTTTGTTCTATCATGGAATTGATTAAATTTCAGTCATATTAGAAATGCCTAAGTTACCAGCTCTTCTTCCCTGGACCCAAGCCAGTCTACTCTATGCTTTCTGCCTACAGCTGTGGAAGACCCATGACAGGTATTCACTATAGCACATTTGCCAAGAGAATGTTGTTTAGCTTGTGATGGCTCTTGATACATAGGTCCTTAGGGCTTCTTTGCCTGGACATTGCTTAGAAATAGCCTTGAAATAGTGTGTATTTTAACAGCTAAGTTATATTGTTCAATTCCAAATAGAGATAAAATCAGAATCATGTGCTAGAACAACGTATGCCTATCCCTGGGGGTCGGGGTGAGAAGTGTTTGCCATGGTAGGAATTGCTCCTTCTTCCTCTTGTTTTACCTGATAAGAAGCTTGCTCTAGGGTCAACTTGTTCACAGGAGTCAGCAAAAGCTGTCCATGGGGAGGAAAAGATGAAAGCTGTGCTCATGGCACGCACAAAGCTTTGATGACAATGCCACATGAGATAAAGTCAAATGCCTTTCTTTGTTTTCTGATTCCTCATGATTTATGGCTCATAAAAATGTTTACTTGAAAAAACAGAAAGGAAAACAAATGTAGAAAATAATTTGCTTACAAACCAGGCTCTCTCAAAGGAAGTAGAACATGGAGGAAACATAATTTTGCCAAGGAAAATAACTCAGATATTAACAACTGCATTCAGCAAAGACCACTCTAGCTAATCCACTTGATTTCTTCATTTTGGCGGAAAGAATTTACCTTAGGAAGGCAAGCCTTCCTAACAAGTGACAGAATGAGGTCTTATGATCTCAAAATCATCCTGTGCAATGCCTCCCTTTTCTAACTGGGAAATAGATGTCATGTTACAGAAAACAACCCCAGAGCCTCCAGTTTAAGACAAAAGATTGGGTCAGTGTTCCGTTGTAGTAGTTGTAGATTGGGAATCATTTCTTTTTTGATGTCAGCATGGCTGTTTCTGCAGAACCAAGGATGTCTCAGGAGTCAGATGTTGGTTTAGTAGTAGCAAAGATACTTACAGGTGCAGGAAGCCACTTCCTGATCTCCCATCAGTGAGTTGCATGAGGACATTCACAGAGATGAGCAGGTGTGTGTCGGGGCGGGGAGAGGGGGGGAGAACTAATCAGATTATAAACACATATACTGCCAAAGTTTGCATAATATTGCATAATGCATAATGAGGCAGAATTTTCAGGGCCTAAATTGCAAACTCTAAATGAGTCCTCCCTAGTGGTTGCATTCATTATTTTGGACAATGTTAATATTCTTCAGTATTGAATACATTCCAGGTGACTTACTGTATCTTCTCAGGAAGTCAAGTTTATATTCAGCCACTGGTTCCTAATTTTTGTTTTAACTCTTCTCTTTGTGGGACTAACCGTAACTGAAAGAACTATAGCCGTTCCTGTTCCTTTTTTTTTCAGTGTTTCTTATCAAGTGCTTTTAGAGAAAAACCTTAGAATTTACTATTAAACCAAGTCAGCTTGGCAAAGAGAAGCAGCTCAGCACATGGGCCAGAGCAAGTTGGCTAAAGCGATAACAATGGGGTGTGAAGGGTTTGGGATATAATCATAATTTTTTTGGAGGGTGGATGGTGTAAAATACATATTTTACCATGTCGTGAGACACAGTGATAGGCAGTAGGTTTTCAGGAACTCATAGTCTATGGGAGACTTGGACACGGAAACTGACAATTAATATGGTAGATGCTATAGTTGAAGTACGTTCAGGATACCATGGAGATATCAGATCTTCTGATCCCTTACCTAAGTCTCCTTCTACGATGCCAGCTGCTCTTTTATATGCATGAAGTTCCTCAGGTCTGTCCCTCATGCCTCAACTATTTCTTCTGAAGTCAAAGTTGGTTTTATGGGCCCAGCGCGGTTCTGCTGCACCACTCTGCTCTCTAACAAGAGTTGGCTTTATATGAAAGAGCTTTTGTTCAAAGAGGCTATCTATTTGACTTTGTTTTGAATATTGGATTATATGGTTGTTTGCTTTGCCACTCCCATTTGCCCTTCGCATTTACAGTCTCCAGATTGTAATATCTGATACTAATCAAAAAGGTCTGTGAAAGGAAGGTGATAAATATCATCAATATTACTTATTGGCTACCACGCTAGAAAAGTCATTTGGCTTCCAGTGAAGAGAAAAATTTCGTGGGCAGAATATCATTGTTAACGACATAATAAATCACTATCTCCTCTTTCCAAAGCTTACACCTAAGTAGACTACACCCAGAAACTTAAAAAATATTGAAAACAGCTTTAAGCTTGTTGAGCCCCAAATGAAAGTTATAGGTCCATAGCATATTAGAGGTAGATGAGAGGTGGAGACTCATCTTGCATTTTCACATTGGCTTTAGGATTTCCCATCCCCATGGGTTCTTATTATTGAATAAAAAGATCATCTAGACTACAGCGGAGGATTCTCCTAGTTCTTGGGCACTGTGATGATCTGGCCAAGGGCAAATTTTTCATTCCTGTGTAGACTGTTAGATGGATTAGCTACGATCTACATGGCCATCTATAGCAATGTGTTGTCTTTATTACAAAGGGTTAAGTCATTAATTGATGAGCCTTTGTTATAATATTTAAAAGAAAAAATTTGTTGTCCTATTGAGAGCAAACCAGCCTGGAGAGATAGTATGGTCTAGACTGCAATATTGTCAAATAGAACAGATGAAGGAAATATTCTCTCTCTGTACCATCCAGTATCATAGCTACTAATAACATGTGCCTATCGAGACTTGGCATATGTCTAGTGGAACGAAGGAACTAAATTTTTTCCTTCATTTAATTCAAACTGATTTAAATTTAAACTTAAGTAGCCACATATCACTGGTACTGTATGAAACAGGACATGAACAGAATAAAGAACATGGAGCTAAAGAGGCCTGGGTTTGAGTCATTGTCTTGCTTCTTACCAGTTTGTTTCCTTATTTTTTCTCTGATCCTCCAGATAAGTACGGTTATAAAATAACCGTACTTATATTTACCTTGCAGGTCATATGTTGACCATGCAATGAGATTATGCAAGGAGCTTGGTACAGTGCCTGGCACATAGTAGACTAATAATAATAATATAATAGTTAATATTTGCTGAATACTTTCTAGGTGTCAGGTACAGTGCTAGGTGCTCTCCATACCTTATTTCTTTTAATGTCCATAATAAATATATGCGATAGATGCTTTCAGTATTCCCATGTTACAGAGAAGGGAACAGAGATCCAAGTCTTTCAGCTAATGATTTGCAGAGCTAGTTAGGCCAATTCAGGTGACTAATTCCAAAGTCTGTAATTTCAACAACTACACAGAAAATAAACATTTAATGCCTTGAAATACTGTTGTTACATGTATTCTTAAGTCCTATGTCTGAATGTCCACGGCTTATTCTATCCCTTACAAAGGAAATCTACTTTCTAGATGAAAAAGAAAGCAGGGCAAGTTACAATTAGGAACACTCTGTCTGGACATGTTCAAGCATGAGTGTTTAAAGATAAACCTTGGCTCCCAGTCAGGATTTTAAATGCAGAAAAGGCTTTATGACTAGGCACAGCTCTTTGACAGCATTGTTATTCATTGCTTTTGTGAAATGAACCAAGGCTTAAAAATCAGCTAGCTTCGTTTTTTAAATTTATGCCAGTATATGTCAGTGATCCATGCCAGTCTGGTTTTACTTAAGGCCTTTATCACTTTCCAGAGAGTTTTGGTGACTGTGTAGCAGGGAAATGTAATAAATAGAGATGGAAAAAACACTTTCACAAGATGTAAATACTTTCAAAACTTTTGTATTTTGAGCATTTTGTGGATTCAAGAAGGCTCTGCTAAGGGCACACACTATATACATCTATATATAATTATAGCATATTTTAATGAATTTTTGTTTCTACATGAGTCATTTTCCCATTAGAGAATAACACACACACAAACACATGCTCTCAAACACACACGCACATACACACAAGATATTCTTTGTTTTAAAATGACAAAATGAGTTAGATTCTTTGAATAAATTTGTTACTCTTTACATGTGTAAAATTAACCATATTCACACAAAGACTCAGTATGAAACTCAGTATGAGGCTGTTCATATCATACATAGCATAGTCTGTCCTATACATAATTTCAAGTTCATAGGATTTTACAATCAGGGGTTGGTCACAATACCTTTTACGTTCTACAGAGTTTATAGTTTTCCAACTATAGCTCCTATTTTGGTGTGCCTTGGCAGGAGCTTTGAAAAAGTCAGTGACCAAGGGCCGCAACCCATCACAGGATCTGTTTCCTAATACGAGCCACTCACAGACTCAGTTATGCCAGTTGTGACTTTCAGAGACAGCACTATGACTAGCCAGTTTCCAAATTCATCAAAACATCCCCGATATAAAATACTCCAATCTTCCGGGAGAAATAAACTACATCTTCTTAATAAATCCACCAGTAAGATCATTCTATGATTTCTGTGCAGAAACTTTGACATTGAAAAAGTTATTTAGAAGCATTTTCCCTGTCTCCCCACAACTGCAAAACACCACTACTGGGGACCGTAAGAAAACATGCTGGCCTAGAGTAAATCATTTTTTAAGTGAATACATTAAAAGAAAATTTAAATTTCACACTTGGGTCTGGAAACATAAACAGTGTGGAAAATGACGGAATAGTTAAGGCATGAACCACCCTTTCTAATTTAACTTACGGACTTACTAATAAATGCTTCCTTGAACATGTGCTTCACACATCATAAAATTTATGAACAGGCTACATGCTGGCTTTCAAGACACCATTTGTACAAGGCTTCCTTTTCAGGATTAAGCCTCACATTCCTGGATCCTGAGTTGTATTTCAAAAAAGGAAAAGACACAAAGAAGCTCTTCAGTTAAAGATTCATGAGTACGGCGTGCAGGGTTGCAATGTGTTATTTCAAGAGTTTAGGACCTTCTGTCTACCTGCACGGAACTGTGCTGTTGGCTCTGAAACAGCTCATCTCATGTGCTGATGATCAGCTGATTGCTTACTGTCTTTTCCTATAAATATCTTGCAGGGGCCCAGCCATAATCAAAATCTGACCCCCAGATTTTGGGACCCTGATTCTCTTCTCTGCACTAAGGAAATCCTGCCCTCTTTGGAAATTCTTTTACCTCTTGCCTAGTGAACTCGACATGCCTTTCAAGATTCTGGTCACTTGTCCTTTTTTAGATTGAGATCTTCCAGAAGCTGACCTTGAGATGAGGATTTGAATGCAAGCAATTTACTAAGGAGGTCTCCCTGGAGGCACCAATAGGAGGTGGGGAAGTGAGAAAGGGAAGGGGGCCTCTGGAAGGTGTTTTAATGAACGGGTTACTTCTTTTGCAGCTGGGGCTCAGCACTGCTGGACCTCATGGCAACACTGTAGACTATACTCAGATACAGAGTTATCCCACCCAGGGGCAAGGAAGCTGAGATGCAGAGGCCACCCACACCTACCCCTTATTGGTTGAGAGCTGCTTCTGGGCGTTCACTCCTTGGTCTTTCTGGCCTTCCCTGTGTGTTGGTCAAGCATGCTCCCTCAGGCAGAGAGAACCCTCCAGGAGCTTGGCAATCTCGCAATAGCAAGCTGTTGGCAAGTATGGGAAGAGTGCTGAGGAGGTCTGATGGGGCAGTGACAGCCTCTGCAATGCCCACCTTCAGGATCTCCAAGACTGGGTTAGATGGCGATCTTCTGTGATCCCCAGCACCAGTGCACACCTCAGCCCCTGTGCTCACCACCTTAGGCCGAAAGGATCTTTCACTTACTCCACACGTATTTGCTGAAAGTCTGGCTATGCGAAAGAGGTTGCATTGGTGAATAAAAATAGATGTGGGGCTTCCCTGGTGGCGCAGTGGTTGAGAGTCCACCTGCCGATGCAGGGGACGCAGGTTCGTGCCCCGGTCCGGGAGGATCCCACATGCCGCGGAGCGGCTGAGCCTGTGAGCCATGGCCGCTGGGCCTGCGCGTCCGGAGCCTGTGCTCCGCAATGGGAGAGGCCACAGCAGTGAGAGGCCCGCGTACCGCAAAAAAAAAAAAAAAAAAAAAAAAAAGATAGATGTGATTGTTGCCTTTGGGATGAAAAAGTGAATAAACAACCAAGCGAGCAAATAAATACATAAAAATAAACGTTGTAGTAAGTGCTGTGGGCGTAACGAATGGGGTATATTGACAAATAATCATTGGGAGTGGGATGGAGAACTTATTTGCTTAGACATGGCGGATAAGAAAGCTGTAACTGAAAAGAAGCTTTTTAAGCCACATCCTGAGAGGTGAGAGAAGCCAGTCTCGCAAAGGGCAGGGAAAGTGTCTAAAAAGGAAAGACAGTAGGAAGAGGGGTGATCTCTTAGCTTGTTGGAGGAACTCAAAGTCACTGAAGCTAGGACCCACGAGACAAAGAGGTGGATGTCGCAGATGAAGGGAAAAAGCAAGCAAGTGTGGGTCAGGCAGGTCCTTATCTTTTTCCCTCTGCCACTGGACTGTACGGTCCTTGCAAACTATAGAGATCCTGTTGCTTATCTTTATTTCCTCACCACTGTTGCCCCCTTACTCTTCCTCCCCCTGATATATAGCCCAGGGCTTGCACCCAGTAGATTTTCAGAAAACTGCTACGTTCTGTATCCTAAACAAATCTTTGTTTATTTCCTAATGATGACTGGAAACAAGAAGCAACCCCTGAAAAAGTAGTGTCTGAGCACACTTTAGTATTTTAAAAGATGGAGAATTCCATAAAACCTCTCCTGTAGGTGATAATCCCACCAAATTTGAAAAGTCTCCCTGAGAATGTACAAAAGATGCTTCTAAACAAGTGTACGTTGCTTGAAAGAAGAGAAACACATTTTTGTTTTGAACTATTAAGTACCCGGTAATATATATATGCTCAGCCCCATATATATAATATATATATGACAAGAGTGATGATTTAGTTGGAAAAAACAAGAACTCATGAAATAATGAAGCAGCACTAAAGGGGAGTGTGTGAAAAACACTTGAAAAAATGAGAGTGAACACTTATTGGGCATTTATAATTCCAGGCACCCTTCTGAGCACTTTACATGGAGTGATGCCTGTAATCCTGACAACAACCCCATAATAGAGGTTCTGTATTATTCCCCCTTTATAGATTAGACAGGCATCAGGATCATACCTAAGTTAGGCAACGTCACACAGCTAATACATGTCAGGGCTGGGATACCCACACGAAGAGCTAGACTCTGGATATTCTGAAGAAAATTTGTCAAAGGATAACAAGCACCAAAGGATGTTGATAAGGGAGATTATTATCTCAGACTTCATTGGAATCGGCAGGACTAACAGAAAATTCAGTTTTACCCTCTGTCCTTGTTGTGACTATCCCCTCTGACATCTCTCAAAAGGTTATAGAACACCCTCTTGATGGCTTTTAATTCCAGAGCACACATCTCTCTACGGCACAGCCTATCCTGGTTCCAGACGGCTCCAATCAACACTATCTTTTTCCTTATGCAGAGGCACATCTACGTCTGTCACCTTCTTTTAGGCACTAATTCTGTGCTCCAGAATCACGCAGAATATGGCAGTCTTGGAGATGTGTATAAAGACAGGCCCTGAGCTGAGTTTTTCTTTCCAAGGCTAAATAGTCTCTTTCTCTCCCATATTTTTCATGTTTTATGGCTCCCAAACCCTGCACTACTCTCTCTGCTCTCCTCTGGGTGATGCTTTCAAGTTTGCTGATGTCCCACAGCAGCCTGGGCATCTCAGATCAGACATAACACTACAGGCGTGCCGGCACGGTGGGCTCGCTACTACATTTTTATTCAGGCCGCCTAAATCTAATTAACTTTTTTTGGCAGTCTCAAGTCTGTTGACGCATACTAACTTTTCGGTCAACCAGAATGTGTACGAATTCCTCCTCAGCCAGGTTTCTGAAGCTAGTTCACTGAGAACATACTAAGCACATACAGAGTTGAGGATGCGGGTCCAATGTGATAGGGACTTTGTGTCAAAATTCATCACTCAAGGTTTGAAGGTGACAGATGTGGATTCAAATCTGAATTCTGATACTTCCGTCTACGTGACCTTCAGAAAGTGATGCATTCTCTCAGTTCAATTTCTTCATCTGGAAAATACAGAGTTAAACAACCCGCAGGGTTGTTGGGAAATTTAAATGAGATGATACCTCGAAAGAACTTGACATTGTATACTTAATTAAATCTGCACTTGACCCAGAGCAGCTGAACATGGCTGGAGGAAAACATACCATGATGAGTGATGTTATTGCACATCCGTTAGTCTATAGTTAACTCTATCTCGTGCTCCCCTAGCTGACTGTTTCTCACGTTCCCTGTCCTCAAACTTCCCACGCTTCCTCCTCCTATTCATGCTTAGCTGATAACTTTGCTTCCTATTTCAGTAAAAAATTAGGACTCAGAAGAGACTTCCATACACCCCATCGCCACATCGACCAACCTGCCTGTGTCCAAGTCCTTATGGCCACTTGATGTAATGTAGATAAACTGGTAAATTTCACGATCTCTTTCTCTACCAAAATGTAAACTCCTTACAGATAAAGTCTACCTCTGTTTTGTTCATCGATGCATTCCCAGTACCTAGAACAGCGGCTGGTACATAGCTGACACTCATTAAGTACTTGCTGAATAAATATAATGCATGGAAGATGTTCAATAAATGGTACCTGTTATTAATATTAGCTATTTCGCTGGATTCCAATTGTCTAGTGGGGATGACAGTCAAATACACCGACATTGACCCTTCAGTGCAATAATTGCAGCGACACAAGAAGAGTAGCCGGCACCAATTGCTGCAAGCACAGAGAAGAGGTGGATGACAGAAAGGCATTCAGTAAAGCAGATGTTCTTCAGTCAAATCTTGGCTCTGTTACTTCTTTGCCTCTTTGATTTTGGGCTAGTTACTTACTTTTATCAGCCTTATTTTCCTCATGTGTAAACTGGTTACAGTGATGTTGCCTTTGTAAAGTTGTTGCTAGGATTAAATAGAGTAATACACATCAAGCATTGAGCTCTGTGCCTGGCAGATAGCAATGCTTTAAAAATATGAAGAAGGAAGACTGGGAAAGGAGTAGGGGAAGAGGGAGGGGAGGAAGAGGGCGTATGCTGTTGGTAGTTCAGATGGAGGGTTGGTGGTGGAGGTAGTGAGATGTGGATGGATTCTGGATTGTTTTGGTAATAGGGCTAGTAGATTTTCTTGACACATTGGGTGTGTGGTATAAGGGATAATGAGGAGTCTAGGGTGGTCCTGCTGCCTGAGAGATGGAGTTCCCATCAACTGAGATGGGAAAAACTGTGTGTGTGAAACAGGACCATCTGCTCCCATCAGAGGATTCACCTTTTCTCTGGTTTTCTTCATTTTTTCTTATTGCTCCAAGTAAATCACTTTATAAATCTCCTTTTTGTTTGTCCATCATATATTGTGCTTGACCAATTTATTCTGGGCTAGAAACTTCCATCACGTCTCAGTGAAGTTAGAGTTGAGAGACTCTGCTTCCTCCTTGCATGAGCAATTGTTCTCTTTAGATACCTTTCCTCTATCTTCCTTATTCATATTGTCTGTTTTCTATATGGTGATGAGACTGTATTTAGATGGGTCTGGAATTTTTTTCATCCAAGTATCTAGGTTTGTACATGAAATATATCTACTGAGTGCTGGTATTTTCATCTGTAGTGATCCTTGACTAACTAGTAGATAACTCACCACTTTTCCCCAAGTTTCCTGATCATCCCAGCTTCAGTAAACATTTTTACAACACTGATTGGAATTAGGGTCATAGTTGACCAGTCTTTTCATTGCCTTCCTTAGTATTATTTAAAGGAAACTATCTGTCAGGTAGGCAAAAATTTGGCCCAGAACTCAAACCAATGTCTGAATAACTAAAATCCTTTTCGTGGCAATAATTCACCTCTGAGTCACTCTCAAGTGTTTAATCGGATTATAACATGATTGTTCGTCAAGTAAGGGGAACTCACGCATAAGAGGTGATCATGCCACTGTTGTTTCTCTCTCCTGCCCTTACCTGAATGCTCTTTACTATGCCTCTGCTATGTTCATGGCTCTCTAAGTAGAAGGAGAAGGGGAGGGAAAGGACCTAACAGGGTCTGAGCATCCACAGTGTGGCAGGCAAAGTACTTACATTTTTCCATTTATTCTTCACATCCTGGAGCTGAGAGGCATTGCCTCTTTTACATATGGAAAAAGTGAGAGTCAGATCATTTATGACACTAGGTCAGGTTCACAGAGCAGAAAGTCAAAGCCCCTCTGCTGACTCCAAAGCTGTTCTCCTTTCAAAACACTGTGTTGTTTCACGGGGGGAAGCGCTTTCCTAGCAGACCACATTCTTTCACTTCTTCTCCTAACAAATTCTAACAAAATTCTTTTAGAAAAATATATATGCTTCCATTGTTACATTATAGCTTTGCATTTTAGTGTTACCAGTGAAATTATGTCCATTTCCTGGGCTTGCTTTCTTTCTGGTCTCTATTTTGTAGTTTGACTTGGGGATAAATATAAATATAAATATAGGGTAGGTTGGTAAAGGGCTTCTTTGGGATGTGAGTTACACCTTGCAAGATGGAAAGGTGAAGTTTGGCCAGACAGAAAGAATAGAATAAGTGATCTGAGAAACTAGGAGTTTGGACAAAAGGAAGAATCCACATGCTTGCTGAGGGGGCACTACATTGTGGGATGATTAGAAAGTCCCAGGGAAGACTTTGGACTTTATTGTGCTGCAGTGAAACACCAGAGCCAGGGGGGAAGAAAGATGATGGTGGGCATCGGGAAGATTACCCTGCAGAGTTGTGCAAGCTGGGAGTGAACACAGAGGATTCAAGTGTGAGATAATAAAAGGCTTCAACTAAGTTGTTGGCAAGAAGGACAACCTATACAACCTTTTCCCCCTAAAACCTTTTGAATGTCAGTCTTCTCTGGGCAAACAGGCGATGTGCATGGAAGCTTGACAGCTAATGGAATAAAGGAGAAAGAATTTTACTAATAGGATTCTACGTTTTTTCGTTTCATATGTTTCATTGAACAGTAAACACATACTGTTCAAGAAGCCTCTCAAGGCTGTTCTCTGTAGTTATTTACAACTGCTTTCAAGGGAAACTTGTGAAGATGAAGTGAGTTAATATGTAAAGTGAGACATTGTTTTTCTTTCAACATGGCGCTACTCAAGGTGATAAGTAGGTACCATCATGCAGTTAAAGATTTAGGGGCATAGACAGGTTAAGTACATTGCTCAAGATCACAGACCTAGAAAGACCTAAGTTCAAGAGCACTTTTAATTTCAGTGCTACACTGCTCTTTTGATTAAGAGCAAAGTTACAGATTGAGAAATATGCGGAATTTTGAGGAAAAGAATAAAGTTAGAGAATTCATTCAATGGAGCAGTGATTAAAAATTATTTACCTAATTTGCTCAGCTAGATATTAGGCAAATACACAGAATGGGTAAATAGCAACATCAAGATTCTTTTTAAAAATCAAATTTTTCCTACAGGGATAGAAAACTTTAAAAAGAAATTAAAAATCAATTTTTTCCATGGGCATATTTGAAAGTTTGGGACTGGAATCTTAAGGAAGAAATTTAAGTAAGATGAAGATATCTACTATCCCAAAACTATAGTTGTTCTGCTGTGTTCTGTCATCTTGAAGAACAAAGTAGAACCAGAAGTGAGAATAATTGTTTATAACTTATGTGTAGGTTTGGTAAAAGTGAAGCTAGCATATAAAGCAATCCAACTTTACTTCTTGAAATTGCCACACTTTGGAATTTTCTAAATTTATCAATCCTAAATTTGCAGTCCAACTGCCAATGTTATAAAACTTATTCCTGGGCTGCAAGAAGAAGTAAGTCTTGTTTGTGAGAAATGGAAGTTCTTCACTCACTGAAAAAAGCCCACTCTACCCTGTTTGAGAAGAAAAAGGAAGGAAAAGAAATAAATTTACTTTAGTGTAACTCTAGAAAATTACTTTTCCAAGAATAAAAAAGTTAGTATATTTTTCTTAATTTTTGATGTGGTAAGTATACTGAAAAAATATGAAAAGGGAATACAACATAATAATTCTTCCTTAAAATGGATTTGTTTTAGATTCTCAAAAATATCCTCAAACTTTTTCAAGTCTTTTAAAGATATCAGCTTTTGAAGACACCAGCTTTTCAAAATACTATTTCGCACTAACATTGGATGATGACACGATTCTTTGTTTTATGAAGTTGTTGAGTAATAAAAAATGATTTTTTAAAAAGAATATAATGTTTATTACCTAAAAATTTAAAAAAGTAATAGATGTAGTACACAGGCCTTTTTTCCCCAGTATTTCTGTAATGTATCTAGTTGTAAAATAGACATCTTTAATATTCGGTTGGACAAAAATTTCGTTCGGGTTTTCCATAACATCTTACAAAAATCCGAACAAACTTTTTGGTCAACCCAATACTTATCTCTGAGTATGTGGTTATGTATTTTCTAATTGGAGGTATGGATGGAGATGAGAAAAGGCAAAAGAAAAAGGACCTGACCTAGAGTTTACAAGTGGAATCAAAAACTAGGCAGATGGCTGTGGGAACAACCCGCAGATTTGGGGCCTCTGCTGGGTACACAGCACTGCAGGGTACTTCCCAGTCTTGGAATCTTGAATCTCCCATCTTGAACTCACTGACTCACAGCCCATGGAGGGATATTAGACCCTTTACATATTACGCCCACGTTTACCAAGTACAATGCAGAAACTGAGTGGGATAAATGATATGTAATTCAGAAAAGAACAAGACACGTTGGAAGACATCACTATGGCACAGAGAAAAAGTGAAGCAAAATATGCATTTGTAAACTCACAAGCATTTAAGATACCTGTATTCGTTTCATCAAAACCCCAAAGACATTTCTCTGAAAGTCAATAGGTTCATTTCACATATGGCAGGCAAAGTAGAATAGAGACTAGCTTCTGAAACTTACGAAGACTTTGAACCATTCTCCCACCTGTGCATCAGACAATGTGAGCCTGGATGACCTCAGGGAAGGAATTTTTATAAGGTCTTTCTTGGGAAGGGAATGTATTTTGGTACATAACATGGTGAATTGATTGCTCTAATGCAACTGATTTAACAGAGCTCTTCTGAAGCCATTCTGACCTGGCAGTTCTGATACAGTTGGAACGTTCTAAGGCAGCTTGAAACAAACAAACTCCCAGTCCTTTTTATAATTACCAAGTAATATGTGAAAAAAATGCCCTCACCCATCCGCGACATGCACTGCAGATTCCTACCTGTAGGGGTTTAAGAAAGGGGGAAGGATGGGGCAAAGCTTAGGGACATGGGTGAAATATTACATGGGAGTTAGGCATGTTTATTGTGTACATTACTTGTCAATTTTTTTTAAAAGATAGTGATTTTTTCTCTTTTGGAAAGTTTCTGTAAAAGTAGCCTGGGTACCAAACCAATTCTGTTCTTTGCACTATAATAGAAAGCTTCATCTTCAAGGAAACACATGCCCTCTGTAAGAAAGGGGGAGCTCTGTTTTTTGGGTTGTTTTTGTCACCATGTGCAAGGCACAGAGATCTTAGAGGGACCTTATATCTCCTTGAGATTTTTCACTCCTCTTGTGGCATATTCCTTTTGAAACAAAGGAGGGAGTCATAGCTATGTACCGAAGGGTTGTAGTCTGATAACGTACACAGGTGAAGACTTGCTCTGCTAAAGTGGAGCATATTGAAACAAGGGGAAATATCCTTTTCTGACAGTGCAATGTACTCACTCCCTGCACTGCTGAGAAAACTGAGCAGACTGCTTCCATAGAACAAAAGATTTTCTTCAAATTACCACATTTTAAATCTCAATTTGCAATGACAAATACTACTGATGTCAGAGAATAATATACAAACATTTCAGTACCAGTTCAAGGAGATAGATAGGAAAACAAGCATTCATTCTGCCTCTGAGTGTTAATAAGAAGAACAGATATTTAGGTTCATATATATATAAGATCATGCTATGTATTGATTTTTTTCCCCATTTTAGTCTTATCAATTTTATTTTGGGAATTTTGCATCATGAAGTTAGTCACAAAAAATGAGTGTATAATTATGTCAGTTTCACATGGAGGTTAAAAAACAATTACATTTAAAAATCTTCATATTTCCAATGTTTTATTAAAGTCTTCCATTTCATCCACCTATCTGGAAACACTCACATGCAAGGCTTCAACAGTCTGGTTTTAAATTGGTAGAGATTAGAGGGCCAGCAACCTCCTGTCCTCCAGGTCAATGATATGTTTCTCTTGAGTACAAATTCTACCCCCATCCTCTCTGCTACTTCCCTAGTTTAAGTTCTTAATGGCTCTTACAGGACAATTTCTAGGCCATGCTATGGTTACCTTGCTCCCAGGCACTACCCACGCCAATCCATCCAGCACAGATGACCATGCCCAAGACCTTTCTACAACACAGAACTGATCACTTCACCATCTTTAGTAAGATAAGTACAAACCAAGAACCAAAGGGGTACACTGGAGGGGGAGAGAATGCATCAAGAGACAAAGGAAGCTAAGAAGACATTCACAACCTTGTAGGCATTTACGAAATTACATGCATTTGGTAAAAATCAGAAAGATACAACTCTGAAAATATAAAATGCATCCTAAAGAAAATAAGTAAAGCAATCTTCTTAAACTTATAAAGACCTTAAACTCATTTCTCTGGAATTTTAGGAAGAGAATCAGCCTGGGAAACTAATGGAAGGAAACATACTTGACCTCTGTGCTGGGCAAACTTCCTTGCCTAAGGGTTTAGGGCTGAGCTTCTTAGTAGGGTACTTAAGCCACTTCCTTCCTTGTTGCCTAACAAGTTTAACTTCACCCATATTTTAAACTAATTGCAGTTTCCCGCACCTACCCTGCCCTTTTATGCTTCTCTGATTTTCTCCATGCCCTTTTCTCTGTTGAGAATTTCCTTTCCTTCTATCTTTGTCTGACAGATCCTTCAAAACCCAGCTCAAGTATTAGTATTTCAAGTATTTCTTCAGAGTCCTTCTACATTCTAATTAACCTTCTATGCACACTTTCATGTACTTAAAATGATGTACTATACTTATTTGTTTCCATACCTAGTGTCCCCTCTTCGACTGGATAAATCCTCTAGGGCAGAATCCATGTCTTTTTAAAACCTGGTATTTCCTTACAGCTTCCCACACGAGATAGGTGCGCGATATACGTGCAGTTGAATAGAAATTTATGACGGAATGATCGTTACCCATGCCTTCTTTCCAGCTGTGGCTGTCCCATGACAAGAGTTTTTTCTGGCTGATGTTTTTTTCATTTTTGAGTTCAACATCTAGTGCCAAGCAAAGATCAAGGAAAAGTGATCTTCATCTTGACGCCAGATTTTAAAAGTGTTTCCTCACTCTAAGGAAAGAGCAGTAGAGGAAACATTGCCACTGAGGACTAAAAACAAAATTCTTTGACAAATGTAACTGAGTTTGTTTACTTGTTCTGAGTATGAATGTTTGAAAATATGCGATGGCAGGGAAATAAGGTGTCAAATTCTACAGGCAAAAAGCCATAGAAGCGATATTTCAAAAATGGTCCATTAATTTCTTCTTTCACCTACCAATTGCACAGCTTGAGAATATATTTTCAAAATCTGATCTTGTTTTAAACCATTAAAATAGTTTCCGTTGTCTAACTAGCAGCCAGTCCTCCTTATATTATTCATGATTGCAGCCTGTCAGTGTGACTAGTTTTTTCCACTGTGTAACTGAATGTAGTATCATTTCCATCCTGCTACTGCCTGATAGTACTGAGAAATGTAAGCTATAAAACTGAACCCGTCAAGAAATATTAATGGAGGGAGTGGCCATATACTTTCACAATGCTTAAAAGCATAAGCTGTAATAATAAAAAGTTGGCTTTTATTCCCTGAAAATAATCAAAAGAAGAACTCGAAGGAAATTAGAGTAAAATCCAACGGGATTACAAAATTAGGGCAGAGTTAAGGAAAAATATTTTGAGTACCAGAAGAAATCTAAAATAAATAAAAAATAATAATATACTTGTGATATTGCTATTTGACCCAGACAGTTGCCACTCAGTTTTGTAATTGAAGACTCTTTGAAGAATCTAGCAAAGCACTCACTGGGGGGAAGGCAGGAAAAACATCTTTCCCTTGATATCCATCTGGATTCCACCAGCTAGCTGGACTAGATAAAGAGGAAAATGGATTCCTGGTGGTTTAGACAGAAAGCACTAGAGCAAAACATTGTCAGGTGTCAGAATGTTGAGATCAAGAGAATGGAGGAAGCTAGCTCTTGATAAGACTGGACTATGCTCGAACAGGAAGGGGACCACGTCGTACCCTATTGATAACCATGGGACAAGGTGAAGCTGTGGGGTTCAAGTTGGCTATTTAGTAACATCTCCACACCCAGTAAACTGCTGTAAGTCTAACATTGAAAACCATGCAGTTACCACACATGTTTGAGAATTTCAGATTCGAAAGGAGTAAGGTAAAATCTCTATCTTGGTGTATGACCCAGAAATCCCAGAAGAGGTGTGTATAAAATCCAACAAGGCTGGTCAGTTGCCCAAAGGGACAGTGGTCCAATATATCTGGTAAACAGCAGAAAAGAATGTTCAGGGAAAGTTGGCTTGTTAGTGTGTTTGTAGAAGTCAAGGTTCTAGTAAATACATATGAATCAGCATGTTTTCAGAATTTGAAAACATGAATTTGTGGGCCTTTGACCCACATCATCTTATGACACAAATCTTCAAAATACACAGAGAGTAAAGTATTAATACTTCCCACTTCTCCCCAGCACCTCTGTTTGAGCTGTATTACTGTGTATCTCCAAAAATCGTATTTAAAAAATAACTTTTTATCTATATTAAGTATTTACTTTATCTCTCAGATCAAAAATTAAGTCTTCTTCATAGAGAACAGACTCATAGTTGCCAAAGGGGAAGTGGAGGAAAGATGGAGTGAGTTTGGGGTTAGCAGATGCAAACTATTCTATATAGGATGGATAAGCAACAAGGCCCTTCTGTATAGCACAGGGAACTATATTCAATATCCTGTGATAAACCATAATGGAAAAGAATATAAAGAAGAATGTATATATATATATATATATATGTATAACTGAATCACTTTGCTGTACAGCAGAAATTAACACAACATTGTAAATCAACTATACTTCAATAAAAAAAGAAAAAAGACTGAAAGCAAATTTTAAAAAAAACCAACAAAGAATAAAGTCTTCCTTTTCCACCGAATCTTTTTACTGGAGATTTTCTAAACGTTTCTGTGTTCACAGATTCCCTTGGGATTCATATAAACTCTCCCCAAGCAATTTGCTGTGCACAAGCCTGACACACATACACACACACACACACACACACACACACACACACACACACACATGCTCACATGCACACTCAGTGTTGTCAATGTTGTGTATATCATTTCATGAGGTTCATAGATCACATAGTTTTATCTGATGCCAGGTTAGGAATTTCTGCCTTATTGATTCTGTGTGGTTCTGGCCTTAGATAAAATTCTTAAGGGCAAGTCTGCCTCTGGTTCATCCTGCTGCTTTGCAGGGAACACTTATGGATATCTACGGTGTGCCAGTTTTTGTGTTAGATGACAAGGATAAATATTTGCTGCATTTCTTTTCTTTCTTTCTCTTTAGAATGTCTAGAACTCCTCTATGTTTCTTTCCATCTCTACCTACATGATCTGTGTTGGTAAATCATTAAACGTTCCACATAAATTACAATAATACTTTAACCAAAGCACAAGGGTTTTAATTTGCTTCTGAGCAAATTTCTTACCAGACAAGTTTTAAAGGACATTGAAGACCATAGCAAGGTTACCTGGCAAAAATAATTCTCTCTGGAGCTTTTCTCTGGCCTGCTGTGAAAAGCATCTTTTCTTCAGCCAATCAGCTTCATATTCACTGTAGTGGTCGTTTGGCCACGTGATATGAACCTTATAATACAGGAAGCAAATATCACTTAAACGTTTATTATGCTTCTATGTACTTTGGTTCTCCACTCTTGCTGTTTCTGAATGTTATTTAAGGTTATCAGGGAATCGAATGAGCTCTTGCTCTTTTTTCTTTCTGTTTTTTAACTTATATACTCACAGGCATAGAATAAGCTTTTGGAAAACAAGGAAACTGAAAGCCAAGGGGATACAGCTGAGATCTGAGGCCCTTTAAATATCACAAAGAAATATAAACCTGGCTAGATCTGAGTTCTTGTTCTATATTCTGAAAACCTGTGGTCCCTAAACTTTCTGTGATGGTTAGAGATCAATTAATATTCCTGCCAAGAGTGTCAGAAATAGTAATGATGATGATGAGGCAGATAATAATAGTAAGAATAACACCATTTTGAGTGTATACTGTACAATGAGCGCTATAAACATAACCCACTTAGTCCTCATACAACTTGAGGGAGAAGCGATAGCTAATACTCACATTTTTCAGGTGAGCAAAGTAAGAGGAAATAACATGTCTAAGGTCCCACAGCTAGCAAGCACTGAACGCTGGGGGTAAAGTCCTTAATTTGAGATGGAGACAAGAGTGGGAGAGGATGACCTTGCTGGTCACACTTGCTCTTCTGATAACTATCTTAGCAAATTTGGAAGAGAGAAACACAGGGTGAGGCCACATCTAGTTTGTGGTTTTGAGAGCTATGCTCTCAGGAATCCCATACAAAGCCTTACACATTTACTCACGAATTTGACTAAAAATATTCATCAATACAAGTTTTTGAGCGCTCACCATATGCCAGCCACATGCTAAGAGTTTTACTCATATTAGCTCATTGAATCTTCACATCATCTCTAGGAACAAATTTTGTTAGTATCCCTCATTTCTAGATGAGCAAACTGAAGCCCAGGGGCATTCCTTTTATTACAGACATAGTTTGATTGTGTCTTCAAGGCTGCCACTCACTGAAGGAATAATGAGCAACACTGTACATTTTATTAAAATAATAGCAGTAGTAATAAAAATAGTAATAATAGCAGAAGCTTCCATTTAGTAAGCATGTGGACTTCGCACCAAGGACTATGCAATCACGGCTTTATTTATAAAATATGATCTAATAAAATATAATTCATTATGTAAATTATTGGAGACTAGTTCCTTCATTTAAGTTGAGAGAGAAGGCAGAGATAATTTAGAGATAGTTACCTTTTTCCTGTCAAACGTCAAGCCTTTGATACCGATGTTCACATCAAGAGCTTCGATGAGAAGTTTCCGTGCTTTTGCAGAATCCAGGTAGCAGTCGGGACACTGACAGTTGTCCCTCAGCCACACAGCGGGGTAGACAGACTCTACACCATCCTGCCAGAGGATTCGCATCAAATGAGCCCCATCCAGCGCTTCTGCCTTTTGGATGGCACAGTGCATGTTTCTGGTCCTTGAGGGTAAATCTTGTCAGCTACCTGCTATGACAAATCAGTGTTAAAAGGACTCTCAGGAAGATCGGCTCTGAACTTGACTTCAATTCAAATGGACTCTGGCTTCTGCTATTTGCTTGAGTTTGTGGTTTCACTTATCAACGCTAGGACCTTTGTTCTGATGAGAGTATTTCATGAGCTGTAAACAGAAACACAGTGACTGAAAGTAAACAAGATAAACGTGCTGAGTCAGGATCCAGATGAAAAGAATTCCTTGTTTTTCTCACAGTAATTTTAGATCATAAGTTCAGAACCAAAGACACAGGCACTTTTATGTTTGCATAAAAGCTCTGGAAATGTTTTAAGGGAGAAAAATACTCCACAAATTGAAAGTGTAATAATCATACCTGTGCTATTTTAACTGATGCCCAAGTACACTGGCTCCAGCCAAACTAAATATTTTCTATCGTTCAACCTCCATACTTTCAAATCTCAGTTCCTCAGCTCATTCTGCCCCCATTGCTTGGGATGACCTTTCACAAACTTTTTTGTGAAAGGGATGACCTTTCACAAACAGATAGAGCCAACCTATCTGTATCCAGATGATCTGACAAATAAAGGCTTAAATAAGCAAGGAGTTTATTTTTCTTGTGTGAAAAGAAGTCCTAACATGACTGTCCAGTGATGGTAATGTGATTTCACAGAACCATGGGAAGCCCAGGCTACTGGTAGATTTTCTCCTTCTACTTCTTGCCTCATGTTTGCAAAATGACTGCTGCATCACCGATACCACATCTACATTCCAGAGAGGAAGAAGGGAAAAGGAAAAACGTCATGTGGCAGCTAAGTCTACCTCATTTTAAAACATTTCGCCATCTAGCAACTTCCAAGTATATTTCATTGACCAGAATTATATCACAATCTAACCTTAGCTACAAGGGAAGCTGGGAAACATAGCTGTTTACTAGTCACATGCTTGCTCTGCAGAAATCAATGTTTTATTAGTGAGGAAGGAGAATAAGATAGAGTTAATATGCATTCAGCAGCATTGATCACACCCTTTAAAACTTACTCATATAGACATCTTTAAGGAGGCATTTTGGAGCCTTTCAGACAACTATCAATGCCATTTGTGCCCAGTCTTCCTTATTTTTTGTTTACTTTCATAATTATCTCACTTTTTTTTTGAGGTCTGAAACTTCATGGTGATCTTTGTATCCTCTAGTGCAGCAGACACATAGAAGATATTTAATATATATTTGAATGATAACTCTAGCTTTACATATGAGGAGGAAAAATAGAACTCTATTCTGTATTTAAGTAAGATTGTATCTACTGAAGTAAAAGCATGACTTACATAACTTGATCAAGGACAGGCAAAGTACCGCCTGTGGGCCAGAAGTTTTTGTACAGCTCATGAGGTAAGAGTAGTTTTTACATTCTTATAAAGTTTGAAAAAATAAAACAAGAACATGTGACAGGGAATGTATACAGCCTGCAGAGCCAAAAAATATAATATTTGCCCTTTTACAGAAAATATTTGCCAACCTCTGAGCTAGAGAAAAGTTTACTATGTTTATTCTTTTTGTTCTTATGTGTTGTATGCTATTTAAGGGTCTGGTTATATTATCCCAAATTAACTGGAAACATCCCTGCCCAGTGAAAAATCTATGGCAATTACCCAAGTAAACAGCAGGAGAAAGAGGTTGAGGAATACCAGAATACAGATGATACCATCTTAAGTTCTCCCAAGGAGTAAGACAATTAAGGAAAAAAACCTTCTTATTTTTATCGTTAAACTTTCATGTGTATCAGTGTATATTCTAAGCTTAACTCATTGTCAATAAAGTGTTTATTAATGAGCTTGAAAATGTCTTGGTAGAAAGGGTTTTTATAAATTTCACACATTGAATTTTTTTTAAACATTTTTATTGGGGTATAATTGCTTTACAATGGTGTGTTAGTTTCTGCTTTACAAAGCGAATCAGCTATACATATACATATATCCCCATACCCCCTCCCTCTTGCATCTCCCTCCCACCCTCCCTATCCCACCCCTCTAGGTGGTCACAAAGCACCGAGCTGATCTCCCTGTGCTATGCGGCTGCTTCCCACTAGCTATCTATTTTATATTTGTTAGTGTATATATGTCCATGCCACTCTCTCACTTCATCCTAGCTTACCCTTCCCCCTCCCCTTGTCCTCAAGTCCATTCTCTACGTCTGTTTTTTCATTCCTGTCCTGCCCCTAGGTTCTTCAGAACCATTTTTATTTTTTTTTAATTCCATATATATGTGTTAGCATATGGTATTTGTTTTTCTCTTTCTGACTTACTTCACTCTGTATGACAGACTCTAGGTCCATCCACCTTACTACAAATAACTCAATTTCGTTTCTTTTTATGGCTGAGTAATATTCCATTGTATATATGTGCCACATCTCCTTTATCCATTCATCTGTTGATGGACACTTAGGTTGCTTCCATGTCCTGGCCATTGTAAATAGTGCTGCAATGAACATTGTGGTACAGGACTCTTTTTGAATTATAGTTTTCTCAGGTTATATGTCCAGTTGTGGGATTGCTGGGTCATAACACATTGAATTCTGAATGGATACATTGTTTGAAGGGTGCAACCCCTACCACAATAAATACTGTTCTGTACTTAACTTGGCACTGTGCCAAGTCACACTAGCTGTTGAACTGATCACACCGATAGATGTATCTGCACTAACAGACACTAGTTACAATCCAACCTTCCTTTTTAGGCTTTCTCTCTCTTTTTTCTTTATTTTTCTTCTTCTGCTTAGCAAATTTGAACTGGAGAGGGAAAGTGCATTCCCAGGTATTAGGGGAACCTGAGACTCTTCCCCCCCGCCCTCCTGAAATGGCTGTTCTGAGGAGGGTATTTCGAGAGCAGTGGCCACATCAGGAGGGTGGTTGATGGAGGCTGCCTGAGGCACCTGGGAGAGGGTGGAAGAACTGGAAAGACCTGGGTGTTGCTGAAGTTAAATTGTTTGGGTATCTATGAAGGAACTTGGTGGGTTACTTCTACACTTCACAATTCCTTTCTCAACTTCATGACAAATGTGAATGGTCATCCAAACAAAAGCAGGGAGCAATGGGAAAACAGTTTCCCTCTTCAACTTTTCTTGATTTATTTAAAGCTGTATTGGGGCAAATGGGCTGAAAATTTAAACAGGGAGAAACCATCAAGGATCATCAGAACTTGAAAACAGATTCTTCATGAAAATGAATAGGCTTGTACGTGTGTGTGATTTGTTGAAATCTGTTTTTCAATTTGACTTGTTAAAATTGAGCCCTGTTATGGAGATCAGCTCAGAGCTTTGTGTCCACCTAGAGGGGTGGGGTAGCGAGGCTGAGAGGGAGATGCAAGAGGGAGGGGATATGGGGATATAGGTGTAAATATAGCTGATTCACTTTGTTATACAGCAGAAACTAACACACCATTGTAAAGCAATTATACTCCAATAAAGATGTTAAAAAAAACCTGAGCCCTGTTGAAGCATAATGACCATTTAGTTATTTGATAAACTATTGTGTTTCTCTGAAAAGAGAAAAAAGAAAAAGTTTGATGCTCCTAGATATGTATGTATATATATCTATATCTGTATCTCTCTCTCTTTATATCTATCTCAGTGTGACCTTTTTACTGAATTAAAGAGGTCCTATAAAATGAAAATGTTTATTTATTTTATACTTAACTATTCTGCTTCTTATTCACAAGTATAATTTAGTTTATGAAATATCAGCTTGACTTTTGTGGGAGGAAGTAGTTTTACCTGTCCTGGAAAATAGACCTTGGATTCAGGTCGGGGGGATTACTATCTGATGGGACAGATTTCTTTTAACTTCATCCCATCACTTGATGTGTATGTGTTGCTGTTTTTGTTGTTTTCCTTCCTAACTCACATATTTTTCCCCTTCAGAGTTATGGAAGTGTGTTTGGCACTCCTGTTTTGCACAACTAAATTGTTTCAGAGATCATCTTACTTAAGCCATGGGTGTGATTTTTGTCATCTTTAAAATTTTATAAACTCAAATTTTGTCAGCTGGTTTGGAAAATCAAGAAAGTAGCTCTGAAAGTTATCTTATGTATTGATCTTGGAAATAAAAGAAACTTAGAACTAGAAATCTCAGAGCTGGAAAGAAACAGTCTTCAATATCACTGGGTTAAGTGCCCTCTATTTTTATGCAAGGAAAGTGGAAGCTCAGAGATGTTGGGTATGATTTGTCCAAGCACATACTGCTGGCTAGAGGGAGAGGTTGCCCCAAACCTGGATTTGCCAGTCCAGTACACACATAGAAAGTGAACAACTTCTGGTTCTATACAAAAGAGTGCAAAAATTCCTCAAATGCGAATTACAGCTAATTTGAATCAGAGGTTTTAGTTAGGATTCTCAGGAAGTTGATGTAGAAACTACATAGTTACTATATTTAAAATTAAAATTGCTGGAGATTAATAATATGCACCTGAGAAGGCTGATTCATCTGCTAGATTACTCACCCTCCAAAATAAAAGGCCGTCATTTTTGGACTGATTTTTATAATGGAAGACCAGACAGAGTGGACTCATGTTATCAAATGTCAGGATCTGTTAATATCTATTTTCTCTTCCTCTGGTAAGTCATCAGACTTGCTGTCATAGAACAGGATTCTCTGTGTTTGACCTCCTGCTTTTAGGTATTAGGATCAAAAAAATGATCAAAATGCAAGAAACATGCAAATCATATGAGTAGGTGTGCGAGGTGTATCACAAAACCATGTATTTAGCGCTTTTTATGTTCTAGCTGCTCTAATGATGCTTTCGACTGCACAAACCTTATTTAATCCTCCAGAAAACACTGTGAGATCCGTTCCATCACTTCCCTTTTACAGATGATCTTAAGCTTCAAGAGGTAAAGAAACTGATTTGAAGGAAGAGGAAATAGAAATTGTGACCACTACACAGGACTACCTCATGGAGAATCTGTGGTTGAATAATTTTCCAGGCAATAACTTCAATTTACCAAAAAGGTACTGTTAAAATAGTAGCTAACTCTCATGATTATTGGTTGTTGATTGACCTCACCATCCGACATTTCATCATTGAAAGGAGAGGACAGGAAGAAGTTTTCAGACATTACACCATAAAGGCTTAAAATATTATTATTCCTTTATGCACAGCCTTTAAATCATAAAACTCAGTTTCCACTTGGTAAGGTAGAAGCTGACCAAACTGCATTTGTAGTGTGTGAACTTTAATATGGTTTGAATACGTACATACTCTACTCATTACATTTGCTGCCTAAGTCCTTTTAACTTTTAGAAGTTATTGCTTTTTTTTCTCTACCTTGATTTAATAAGTGGCTGAGTTACTTAATAATTCATGAATATACTCTCATGGGAATAATGAATTCTATGAAGCCATTAGTAAAACTGGACCATTCTCTTGAGTAGGTTTACCCTTCTGACTGCTCCCTTATTTAAAGTACCAGATTTTTTTTAAGGTATCACATTTTATGCAAACACTTCCTTCCTAAATTATAAAAAGGAAAATTTTAGCTTCAGTCTGGTGGCATTACTACATTCAGATTGAAACTCAAATTATCAATTCATTTGTTTACCAAGGTAAAGCAGAGTGCTGGGTCTAGATTTTAAGAAGGTTTCTAAATCTTTGCAACAGAACATATATTCATTATGAGAAATTCTATGTTTTCAAATAAAATCAATTCAAAATACCTGTCCTATGTCTTCTTGAGCTATATTCAGGAAGCAAAATAATTGAAAGAGGGCACAATAGCCTTAATTGACCAATATTCTAAAAAAGCATGTTACATTCAGTTTGGGGGCTTAACAAAGGGCCAAGGTGTAATATACAGTCACTTTCTTTGGGCTGGGTGGTGGATTAGTTAGTGAACATTTCCAGTTTCCAGCCAGAACCCCCCCTCCCCCTTCACCCAGTCTACTTTTTAGACAGTATCCTCTCTGTGCCCGCTGTATGCTTCCTGGATCAGCTTAGGGACTGCAAAGTAATTTGACTACGAGACTAAGCCAAACATAATTGGGAAAAGGAAGCTGCCAAGAAGCAATCAGATCCACTGCATTCCAAAATCAAGCCTATTCCTAATGCCGGATGGACCATCCCCATCTCAGCCCACATGGCCGTGAGATGCATGTGACTGGATTTCCAATTGGATACTCCCCCCACCCCACCCCCAATCCGTAGACCCGAATCCACAAGCCCTTCAAAATAAGGGAAAGTTGAGCTCAATTATACCTGTTCTCAGATGTGCGTTGTGTGCCAAGTCATGCAAAATTTACCAAGGAAAGAAAACATCAGCTTTGATCTTCAATGTCCTTTGGGCAGGTAGCCTCCTGATGCCCGTCACCTTCCAGATGTATCTGCCCCCAGTTTCCCTACGTCTGATGTACTGCTCTGACTTGGAAGCCTTTCTTCCTGTTCCTGGCAGCACCGCTGCTGCCCTGCCCCCAGACACAGCTGAGGTTTGCAAATGAGGAAGGATGTCCCAATCTGAAGGTGTAGCAACTCCTGACGGGAGCTTGGAGATTTAAAAAAAAAAAAAAAAAAAAAGTGAAGAGCTTTTATGGCCTAGAGGAGAAGGAGTTAGAAAGAGAAAATACTTTAACTTCTACTAGTGCCTAAAACCACAAAACCCCAGGACTCACTGCAATGCATTGCAGTAGTTAGAATCTTTCCTGGTAAAAGCAGAACAGTTCTCACCTGTCTTATCTCCTGCCCCTGCGCCAGCAGCAGCAAGTGAAGGAACTCCGTTACTCCTGTCCCACCTGTTCCCGGCAATAGCTTTATTGTTGAAAAACGCACTTGGAGAAAAGACATTGAGATGCACATTTAACAGGGAGGAGCTACTAGCTCCCACCTGAGCAGAGATGAGGTGGTACCTCCGTGCCCATAGAATATTCCATATGAGTCTCTTTGGAGGGAGCTTGACTAGTTCTCAGGGGCTAGTAGGAAGGCTGGGATGGTCCCCCCTGAGCCCGATGCCCTCCTTTCTCTGCCGCTTTGGCTGGAGTGAACAGTAGCGGCCAGAGGGCATGGGGCTTTTCTGCAGGCACCTGGTTGCCAAGTGACTTGACTCCCAACACACAGCCCTTAGGGCAACAAAAGGGAAAGACCAGGGTGGGCAGCCTGCCAGGGACCCAGAGCCTGGCTGCCGGGCCTTCAGTAGGTGCGTGCCCCGTGCAGGGGGAGGGCTGGTGGGCAAGTCTCAGGTCCTAGTTCTTAACGGGGGTCCAGATTCCATTAAAAGAAAGTGTGCAGGTGGCAACTGAAGTCCAGGAAAGTGACCTATGAGCCCTCTGCCCTCCTCTCACCAAACACCACCCTTCCCAGGAAGACACCCAAACAGCCTCAGCCCACAACTTGTTGATTCTTGCCTGAAGGACTCCACAGCTGTGAGACTCAGACAGGCAGCCACAAAAGAATTAATGAGAGAGAAGGAGAGAGAGAGAGAGACAAGGAGAGAGAGAGAAGGAGAGAGAGAAGGAGAGAGAGAAGGAGAGAGAGAAGGAGAGAGAGAAGGAGCGAGAAAGAGAGAGAGAGGGAGGGAGACAGGGAGGGAGGGAGGGAGACAGGGAGGGAGGGAGGGAGGGAGAGAGGGAGGGAGGGAGGGAGGGAGGGAGAGAGAGAGGGAGGGAGGGAGAGAGAGAGAGAGAGAGAAAATGCAGATCCACTCTCCGTGGCCTCTTCTAAGGTCTCCTGCCCAGGATAACTCCCTCCTTCCAGAACTGCAGCATCCCCTCCATTAATGATGCCCTGTCAGCTCTTTCACAGTAAAATTTAAACTGTGTCCTTTCATCAGTGGTCTCCTCCTCCATCTTCCTTCTTCCCTCCCCCAAGTTTCCAGGTCAAAAGACTGACACGCAGGAATCCAGTGAAAATCAGGCAGGTTTTGTTTCCCACATATGGGAGGAGAAGGTGTGTGGACATGGGGGTCCTCCATCAGTGTTGCCAGCACTTTAAACCCACAGTAACTGAGATGATAGGTATGCCAGAAGCAATCAGTTAATTATATTTTAAACATTAAGATGACATAATAGTGTAGAAATACACTCCACTGACTTTTTAAAATTTAACTTAATTTAATTTACTTTTTTATACAGCAGGTTCTTATTAGTGATCCATTGTCTACACATCAGTTTATACATGTCAATCCTAATCTCCCAATTCATCACACCACCACCGCCGCCCCCTGCCGCTTTCCCCCCTTGGTGTCCATACACTCCACTGACTTTTATTTCACACTTTGTGCTTTAGTAACAATTGCTGGAATAAATTAGGTAAATTCTGTTCCAGCCTTCAGAACATTGTTGAAAAACTGGGTTGCATGAACACGGTTTGTAACAGAAGAGTGAAAGAAAACAAAACGACAACAATAAACAAACCTGTTAAGGTTAAAGTTTAAACACCTGCACATAAAGAATTAATTCCCACATTGAAAGCAAACAGACAAATCCTACTCTTGACTGTGAGAAGCCTCTTTAAGATTGAAAAAAAAATAAAAAATAAGCGTTTCCCTGAGGCCTCTCTTCTATCTGTATTAACCCTTTACAGTTTTCAGCTTGCTTTCATATGTGGTCTCTCAGTGTACTATCCTGGCAGTGGCAAACAATGTTAAAATTCTGGGTTTCAGATAGAGAAAATGAGACTGTAGAGGTTCATGGACTACAGAAGGTCACAAAACGCGCAAGAGGTGACATCCGTACCAGAGCCAGAAATGTTGATATTTTGCCCATGTGTTTCTTTTAGGTTTAGGCTGAAGAAAAATTTATTTTAAAAGTTAATTCCATGTTAAGTACAGCTAATTGAACTTAAGTACAGCCAATGAGTTAGACATTAGAAACACATTGTAACTCCGTTTTTATTTTAAACAGAAATAGAATGAATGATGCCCTCATTTCAGTGAGCATGCACAAATGAAAGATGGTCTTGATTACGTGAAAGGCTTCTTTGGTGTCGTCCAAGTGGCAGAATTTGATGAGACTGAGCAAGATCTCACTTGCAGATTTGAAGGTGGGCGGTGTTTCCAGAGGAGGAAAGCCACTGGAGCCTGGAGACTCCAGTGGCAACATACCTGTATCATATGTAGCATCTGGTGATGCTAAAGAGGGTGACTTGGGCTTAAGAAAACATTGCTAACTGGCAGGACTCTTTAGTTTCAGTGAAATCTAGTGCCTATGGAAAGATTCTGCTGTTTACACCATTTCCACTTTTGAAGGAGGAAAAACTAACAGGATTTGCACATGATACTTCCTATACAGTCAATAGATAGTAGCATTCTTTCTGTTTAAATTTTAGTCATTTCATAAAGGTTGAAAACACACACACAAAAATTAATGATATTAAAAAGACTATAATTTATACATACTTCTCTATAAAGAAGAAAACCAAAATGACCCATAATCCCACTGACCTCATATTATTATTCAGAAAAATATGGAAATACAATCAATGAAAAGCCTTCCTTCTCTTTCTTTTGAATTACTTGTCCCAAAAGTAATAGCTGTTAAAAATTTTTTTTAGTCTACACTGAAGTATTTACCATACATATGTGTAACCCAGTGGTATGCTGGTAAGCACTGAAAAACCAGCTCTCTCTGCCCACAAGTTTCTAATTTTCAGGTAAATAACAAAAATACTTTCATTATCTAGGGTGATGGGACCCATGAGCAAGGAGCAAGCCCAGCCCAGAATCTGCAAAAGGACTCATTCAGGTAGGTAGAAGGAACACTTATATTGAGTGGGAAGCTGTCCTGAGTCCTTCCTCAGACATCATAACAAATACTGTGATGAAAAGTAAATATTGGTAATCATTTTGTGAACTAAAATCAATAGCCAAGCTCTGAATTTTTAGTCAGTCTCCAAGAACTTAGTAATTTCTGAAAAAATAGTCTGTCCATAAATAGTCACCATTAATCTTATGATTAATAGTCACTACTAATCTTAAAGAGGGGTGGTAATATAACCAATTTGATCTTGAAAATAATTTTTTTTAAATATTTAAATATTTGATATTTAAACTATTATATGTCCTCTTAGTGAAATATGAGCTCCATGAGGACTTTGAGACTTCTGTATTTAGTATCATTCTTAGAACAAACAATAGAGGACTCTATGCTGTGCCCTGTGTTTTAGGGGGCTCTACTCTGGCTCCTCTCCATCCATACCACTCCCCATAGGTGACTTCACATGGGACCAGGGGACCCACCTGGAGCCTGTACCATCCCTCCATTCTAGATGATGCTCTGTGAACCCAGACCCTGACATTTCAGACCTGCAAAGACTTGTGTCTGCTACCAGGGTCTGTAACCATTCTCTTCTCTTCTGCTAGGCCACTGAGGTTGTACAGCACCCCTGATATGAAAAACCCTAGGCCCAAGGGGTGGTCCAGGGGCAGCTCTGCATGTGTGTGTGGTGTACAGATAGATGAGCTTACATGTGTTTTCTGGAGTGTCCACATGATCTTCCTCCCAGTGAAGGGTGAAACTTGAGATTGATGAGAAGTGGACAGAGCTGTGGCCTCAGGTTGCCGGCCGAGGGCTAGAGTCTACGGGCTGGCTCTCCCTTCCCTGTCAAAATCTGGTGCAGAACAACAGGAATCTGGGAATTATAAATTCAAACTTGGCCTCCTAGATTATTTTGAAGGTATATTTTTCAAGGTTGGGGGATAGAACATATTTTATTCAACAGTTAGGTTGTCACAAGCAGTGGTATGTTGGTCAATGTTTAACAAGAGGCTCTCTGAAAACAACAGCAGCAACAACAACAATGAACCAATTTGTAGTGTTTTCCATTTGCCATGGTGTAAATTCTCCCACCACGGCCAAATTCAAACTGCCAATGCAACATTACTGAATGTGAATTTGGGAGGAGATGCATACAGCTGGCTGTATCCAGGACCCACCCATTCTTCTTGCATGGCCCTGCAATAAATCTTTCTCTGCTCCAAACTCTGATGTTTCAGTTTGTTTGGCCTCATTGTGCATAGGTAACATTTATATTTTAAATATTTAGTTTTGTAGTATAGGAGCCTCAATTTGTACTCCCATTCTTGGAACCCCCCCCCCCCCCACAGCCGAATGTTACTGATGCACCCTAGTGCATAGAAAAGTGCTGGAATATAGTAAACCTTAATAACTATCTCTTGGATAAGAGGCTTTATAGGTGCATGACTTTAGGTAAGCCATTCAGCTATAAATTCATCTGTACTTTACAGAGTTCTTGACCAAATGATACAGTTCATGTGAAAACATCTAGCACAGTTCTTGGCACCTTATATACAATCAATAAATGTTGTTGAAAGAATGAATAATAGACTTTCAATAAATTTTCATATGTTTTTTATTATCATATTTGGGAAAAATTCAAGTTTTTTAGTTTAAGCTGTTCTTAGGTTTTTGTAATTTTCTGCAGTTGTCTATAGGTCAAGACAAATGCCCATTTCTTTGAGGGTTTTTCTTGGAGAATCCTTTGTGATAGACATCTCATTTTCATACAGTTCCCAAGGGAACAGTGCTCACACAATGTTACTCATTTTAGAAAGTTTGGTAAAATTCCATTTGGCTACAAGTCTGTTATTCGAGCTCAGGGGAGGAAAGGCTGTGTTTTATGCTCTAACTTTGTTCTCAGCTGTATTTTGTATCCTGGGATAGTGAAGAGAAAAAGGGCTTTGAATTAGTAGTTGAGATTTAGTCATTCCATATACTATCCTCAGTGAGGAATTCAAGATGAACATGTGAGAAATAAGGAAGATTCAGCAGAGGCATTCTCCCTCTCATTTGCTTGGCTAACTGAATAAATCTTAATGATGAGTAATCACTTCTGCTGAGAGAGTTGTTACCTGTGAAACATAGTCCATTGACTGGTTGTTGATACACTTAGTTTAAGCGTTGCTTTTTCTCAATCATTCCTAATAGCAGATATTTTACTTTTCATGAGGGTGTTTTCTTCCTCCCAAAGTATTTCAGTATTTCTCCCATGTGCTCAATGAACCATTATTTCCCTCCTCAATATTTTTTAGCCGATAGTCATGTTTTCTTTCTTTTTTTTTAGGTGTAATTTTTCTTCCTTTCCTTTTTTTTTTTTTTTTAGCCATGTTTTCTTTTCATAGTGTCACCAATAGCTTTTTGTTTTACCTCCCAATTTCTATGAAAAAAGTTGAGTGAGCTCTGTTTCTATTATCTCAAAACTCTGGGAAAGAAATCTCTTGTAAATAGCAAAAATATGTCTGGGAATCTTCCTTTACACTATCAAAAAAACAACACAGTTCTTTCTCCAAAAGATCTCCAAAAAAGAATATCCTAGGATCAGACCACAAAAGTGTTGAAAACTCATCTGAACAGGCTGCTGAATGGAAACACAAATGGATCCATGCGCACATGAACCTAAAGGTAGCACTCAGGAAAATCATCAGTAAATGGAGAAGTACAATTGAAGTTGGGAAGAACCTTAGACATCTTCTGATCTAAAATCTTAATTTATAGATGGTGAATCTGGACTACTTCTGCAGGAAAGAAAAACCAGATAACATCAAGAGTGATATCATCTAGGTGTCCACTCTAGAGATTTTCATTTCTATGTTAGTGAAGATAGCTTGGGTTATGGTGCATAAATAAATAACTGCAAAAGCTGAATGGCTTAAAGCAACTGTGAGGTATTTCTCACACACATGACATGCCCATCATGTGTGGGCAGTGGGATCTTCTCCATGAACTTGGGGATCAAGACTGATGAAGTCTCTACTACCTGGCATATCACCAGATGCTGTAGCAGAGGGACAGTAAGCATGGCTAATTATGCCTGGAATTTAAAGACTCCTATCTGTAAGTGTCACATACCACTTTCACTCATTTTATTAGTTAAGCAAGTCAATCATCACACATCCCTTCAAGGAGGTAAAGAACTGCAATCCAACCGTGTTATTGGGAGGACGAAAATGGAATACTTTTGAACTGTCCCAATGTCTGCAAATCCTTATCACTCCTACAGTCACTGACAATTTTCAAATGTGTGAACTCACAGACATAGATTGTAAACATAATATATACTAAGGCATAATAAGACCCTAACAATAAGATGTTTTGAGAATACAATTATAGAAAATTAATTCTAGGAAATTAGCATAGAACTGAGTGGCTGAAACATTTCTTCCAACTCTCACCTGTCTGAATTAGTAAGACCCAAGCAGTTGCAAGATAAGTGATATTAAGATTATCTAAGGAAAGTGACAATCGAAGGCGAGGAAACATTAAAAACCAGGAGTTAGAAGAAGAAAGCTGATGGCACCCCTCCAGCACCCCCAAAGGATTTGGCAATGCAGATGGATGCATCAGTATCTGACAGCATATATCCAGTAACATTTGAGACCCACAAATAGTTCTCCTTGCCCACCAACATATTTTTATATCAAAATTTGGCTTTCACAGATTTTTTTTTCATAGAGGGGGAAAATGGACAGCTTAGGCTAATAGGAATATTTTCCATCTCAAAGTTAAGAGTTCTTGTTCTAATTCAACAAATTGGTCTCTAGTTTATATGCTTCAGTGTGGACATTGCAAGGCAGTCTCACTTAGTGTTATCAACTCCGAGAAACTGACATTTTTTGGGTCTGCAAGGCCAATACTTGATTAAGATAAAGTCACCCAGGAAACGCTGCTGGATAAGACCTTCTCCTCACCAATATCTGACCTCCCGTCTCACCCTCTAAAAGACAGTTCTTCCTTCTCCATTGGAAACACTGTCTTCAAACTATGATGTGCAGGGTGCTAGTTAACTTCCTTTCTTAACATGATCTCTTTTCTGCCAAAAGAAACTACACTAGTAATAGGCATCCCATTGATTGAAAGGCAAGCATCTTCTCATTAAGATTTAGTCTCTTCCTGAGATCTTTTCAAATGCAAATATCCTTTGAGAGAAGCACTACTTTGTCACTAATGTTTACTGAGCATTTCTTGTGGAGCAGACACTTTAATCAGTGTTTGATGCTCTATTTTGTTCAACCTTCACAAAACCCAGTGAGGTAGACATTATTATTCTTACTTTACAGGTGAGTAAACTGGAGTTCAGAGAAGGTTGTTAACTTGCAAAAGTTTATTCAGCTGGTAATTATCAAGGCTGGAATTCAAATACAGTTCTGACTTCAAAACCAGAGCTCCCCATCACTATGTAGCAATGAAGAGACTAAAAGTCATCGCAATATTCATTTACTCACTTCTTCAACAAGCATGTTTAAGAGCCCACCATAAACACTTCGAGATGCTCCTCAGGGAGCTATTATTCCACTGAGGAACATAGACAATAAGGAGGAAATAAATTAATGAGATAATTTCATAATGAGATAATTTCACCAGTTAGTGGTAAGTGCTATAAAAAATACTAAACAGGGAAATGAGGTGGAGAGAAATTTGAGTGAAAATATATTAGTTGTGGTGGTCAGGGAAAGCTTTTTTTTGTAATGCAGAAAATGCTCAAGCTGAGAAGCGAATGATGAGAGAACCAGCCTTTGGGAGAGGATGAAAAACATTGCAGGCAGAGAGAACAGAGGACAGGAGAGTATAAGAACATTCCAGGCAGGGAGAAGAGCAATGGAAAATGGTTTGAGAGAAGGGTCAGTCTGGTGCCCTTGAGGAAAAGACGGGCCACTGCAGATGCACATGGTGATAAGGGGAAGAACTGGAGGAGATGAGGTTAGACAGATGAGCGGGAATCATTTAGGGCAGAAGATGGGAGGCAGGGAGCAGCATCTGCTCTTGGATGAGAGTGAAAGACACGAGAGGGAAAAATTGAGGAGTCTTGGAAGACAGAGGTTTAAAAAAATATTTCTTTCAAGGGACCAGTCTTACTCCCAGAGAGTCTTACTTTGTACCCACCCTGCCAAGACCTAGTGACATGCACTACAGATTTGGATATAGCTATGCAAACCATTGCATTCCTTCAAGCACCTGTTGAACACAAGACACAAGATTGCCTATAACATTGAGCACAGTTAGGTCAAGCATGCATTATTACAAACAGCTGTTTGTAATTAAGACTGTCACATTTAGAAAGATGTGTAACACACTGATGGTGGTTGAGGTTAACACAAATAGCTGGAAATGGGACTAAATAAATGATACCCATGGATTTGAGGACATAAATTGATAAACATGCCTTCCTAAGATTATCAAATAGTTCCCAAATCAGCACTGTAACATGGGTCTGAATCCTATAGGTTCACCTTGAAATGAGGGGGTTTCTAAGGCAAAGGTTCAAGTGATCTCAAAGATGGAACATGTTTCTTATTCTGTGGCTAAATTCTAGGAGACCCAGGGGGATCCAAGGGAACTTTCCTTGTTGTTTTCTTGTGAGCGTATCTCCTGCATAAACCTTTTTCTGCAAGCCAGCAATCAAATTCAACAAAGTAACAGATAGTTCTGTTTTCTGATTTGTTGTTTAACAAATGAAGTGCTCTCCAGCCTGTTTGGATACCTCAACAAAAGACTTAAACATATGTGTGGGTAAATGGATTTAGGGTTTGATAATATACTGTGGAAGATGAATTTAGAATGTGACTGGAAGAAAATATATACTACACTGAAATGTCTTAAAGAACCTCGTCCAGTGTGTGCAATCTGTGGGCAGACTTGCACTTGAGAAAGTATATTAAGTGTCTTTTGTTCCCTTAACACTAGATCCTAAATCTCACATTCCTTTCTTATCCAGATGTATTTACAATACTTTAAATTTTTTCTTAGCTTTGTAGGGTTCTATAACATTCTTTGTTTTTCTTTCATGATCATTTTTCCAATTAGCTCACAAGGCTCTGATGGCATTTTTGGCAGAAAGAGGGTAACTCCTCACTCACTACATGATTTGAACAGTGGGAAACCATTTATATAAAACATTTGGGAAACAATGATTTGTGGGTTCATTATTTGTCTAGCCAAATTTCAATTTCTCAAAATACTCTATTTTTTCCTACTTCAGAGAATGTCATCTTGAGTATAAAGAGTCACTAAAAATGCTTCATCCAGACATGTGTCCTTGATTTGCAAACGTAGGAGTGAGTTTTAACTTTGAGATGTTTTTAGACAGATAGACTAGAGCTATAAAAACATCTCAATGGAAAGGCTTTACTCTTCTAATAAATTACTTAAAAGGGTTGGGCTGGCCCATTAATGGCTTTAAAAAAATTAATAAACACAGAGCTCTGAGACTGAAATACAAATGGAAATCTGGAATTCATTTGTTTTATAGTACACTAACATTCCAAATATTTTTATTATAACTTACCATATTTGATATATTACTAAGTTAAAAAACATTAATGATAAATACCAGGCACAAAAGAATTGTGACATGTCATATGAGTATACTAATTTATTGATTTCTTAGTGAGTTTGGAAATAAAAGAAATCATTAATGGAGATTATGGCTGTATAATTCTGGATAATGAAGATCTTTGTTTTATATTTAAGGAAATATTTTTATCTGTTTCACTTTCTTTTCTTATAAAATCTTACATGATCATAAAATTTTAAACAACATGGAACTATATAAAGTACAGGACTGAAGTTCTCTCCTTACTCTCTTGTCCCCAAATTAATTTGCCAGAGAGAATCATGGTAACAGTTTGGAGAATACCTTTCCAGATTTTTAATGTTTATATAGATTTACATAAAGGTATGCCTACACACACAGTTACATACATACATACATTTATACAGGAGACATGTATAAGTTCATACATGTATATAAGAAATGAGATTATACTATATACGTAGTTCTACAACTTGCTTTTTCACTTGGATTGTGGAAAACTTTCCCTATGAGCACATGGAGTAATGCCTTACTATCTTCAACCATTGATATTGAAAAAAATGAGACTTTGTTTTTTCCTCTCGGCTTGGTAAAATCGGAAAAGATTGTTAAGGCCTGTCTTTAGGAGGGCATGGAGAAACAGGCCCTCCTAGGTCCAGTGGGTGGGAATGTAAATAGTGATGATATGAAGAGCTCTAACAGCTTTCCAGGGAATTTAAGCAGTATATAACAAAGTTCTAGTGTGCAATGTCTTTGGCTCAGAAATTCCTCTTTAGTTTTCTAGCATATAGAAATAATTTTCATATGTAAAATGATATATTCAAAGAGATATTTATTGCAGCACTCTCTGAATTTAAAAAATTTGAGAAGGTAAACAACCTAATGCCTATAAATATGGTGGAATGGCTACATTAATTCATATCCATCCTTTTTTTTTTTTTTTTTGCAGTGGGTGGGCCTCTCACTGTTGTGGCCTCTCACTGTTGTGGCCTCTCCCGTTGCAGAGCACAGGCTCTGGACGTGCAGGCTTAGCGGCCATGGCTCATGGGCCCAGCCCCTCCATGGCATGTGGGATCTTCCCGGACTGGGGCACGAACCCGTGTCCCCTGCATCGGCAGGCAGACTCTCAACCACTGCGCCACCAGGGAAGCCCATATCCATCCTTTTATTTCTCACATTGTGCCAGTTGGTTGGGCTACAGCAGTTCTAGACTGGGCTTGGCTGTAGTTCATGAGTTGGGTTCATGTCCTCTCCATGGGTCTCCCATCCTCTTTGGACCAGTGACCACCTGAGACATGTTCTTCTCATGGAAAAAAGCAGAAGTACAAAAGGGCCAGCCAATCCATGTAGTGCTATTTGAGTTCTTGCCAACAATCCATATGCCAAAGCAGGTGCCATAGCTGAGCCCAACATGAATGCAGGATTCATGCCATTATCTTCCAGTCTATGGAGGAGGTCAAGGGGGAGGGAGTGACCATTTGCAAACAATCTAATGAAATCGAATAATCTAAACAATTTTAAACAGACCCCACAGGTTTCCAATAAATTTTAGGTACAAAGAAGTCCAATCCAGTCTAGTTGAATTTAAAGCTTCAATGTCATATTCAATTTACTGCTTATGTTCTACTCTTCTACATCCAACTTCAGCTTGATTTAAGGCTGGGGCACCTGTTAGATCTCTCTCTTCTTTATCTTCCTTTTCTTGTTCTCTCTAGTATGGAAAAAGACGGAATAGTACAAGCATCGCTAACTGAGCAGGTCTCAGCAATTCTCCATGTCTCTGGGCAATCTCTGAGTCGCTGGCTAAGATGGACTGGCTGCTGATGCCCCTGTAAGGCAAACATGCCGACTCTATTGTGGGGTACAAGAGGCCCCTTTGAGCTTTCCTTACTGCCTAGTTTTTTATTATGAGATTCTTTCTAGCTTAACTGTTTTGAACCCATGCACCGTGTGCTCCTGGCCGTTTATCCCACAGCTTCTTGATGCTCTTGATATCTCAATGGGTGCCCAGCCCTCTTGGGTGTGTTACCAGCAAGATATTTCCTGTTCAACCACCTTTTGACATGCCCACTTAACCTTGGAAATTTCACACACCTTTGCCAAATCTCACCATTGAAGTCCCTCTCTCCATGCTGCCATCTCTCTCCAGTCCCTTTGCCTTGCTTAAACAGGCAGATTAGCATGATTATTGCCTAAGCAAAGGTCCAACCAGGGAATGAGATAACAATTTCATGTTGCTGTGGACACCCTCAGGCTCTCAGATTGTCTTCTATGTGCCCTCCTCATTAGCTTTGGGGTGGGGTAAAGTTAGGAGGCACCTTTTCTTTCTCCAAAAGAAGCTGGAGCTGGGGAGTCAATGACTCTCTACTCCCACACACCGCTAGCTCTCTGTCTTTTTATTTAGGCTGGTTGTTGTGGCAGGGAAGAGAGGAAGATGACTCAGGTAGCTGAGATATGGTTGGGTTTGGAAGAGCCAGATCTACTGCTTCTAAATAAGCCTTGGAGAGAATTTGGCTCACCTTTGTTTTTTGCTCTTTTTAAAATGTGGGGTACTTGTCACTTCTTTGTCATCAGCAGAGGCCCCCAAGAGTCAATTCTAAGGAAATGGGAAAAGTTCATTCAATTTCATATTACTTAGTATATGTGAAACTGGGATTTCCAGTCAAGAGCAGCCATGCTACTAGGGAAAGTATTATACCTTCAGGATATAATTTCAGTGCCCTGGAAATATCCTGTCTTGGATAAAAATGCTCCATCTTAAAATTCTTAGTTGGTGGGATCCTAGGGATAAGCATTGCTTCCAAAATGACTAAACCAAGAGAACATCTTAATCTCTTCTATCCTCAGTTCAGCTGTCTGGCACCCTATGTCTGAGTGGGTCAGAATTGGGTGGCTAATTGGAACCATCCTGAGAGGCAAGATGCAAGGATATCACTTAAACTTACCATATATAGTACCAGCTGTAGCCTTCCCAGTAGAAACACTCTAATCAAAATAAGGAAATCATCATTCTTTTTGACACCTTGTGAATAACATTATTGACTCTGAGCTGGTCTTCTGGCTACTGATCATGATGGGGTAGAAGAAGGGTGTTGGAATCAGAGAGATCTACATTCTAATTCTGATCTACTCCTTCCTAGCTGTGTGACCTTAAGCAGTTAAACCAAGTTCAGGGTCTTCATCTGAAAACTGGGAATCCTAACAACGACCTGATAGCATTATTGTAGTTAAATGATCTAATGTATATAAAGCTATTAGCACACAGTATGTGCTTAATAAATAGCTACTCTTATTTAGAAAAGCATGAAAGCAGATAACTGATTGAGTTAGTATGACATATACATGCTTACTTAGAGAATATCTGCTACTGCCTTCTAATAACTTAGGCACACTCTATAGAAATTTTTAATTTTGTTTGAAAAACTCTCTCTTTTTTACAAGTCCTAATTCTGAAGAACCTATAAATAATATTGGTAATTCTTTAATATATCGGTCTCTAATGGACTAGCCAAAATTAAAAACAAATTTAAAATATGTTATATTTTATGAAGTAAAGCCCCAAAAAATGGTCTTGGATGACAACCAACATATACTGATTTTCAACATTATGATTGTTTACATTTTTCATTACTTCCTTGTATTCATGCCAATGCACACATACCCACTACATTAGTCAGTGCAGTTTCTCTCCTATAGTTACCAACTGAAGGATGGCCAACTCTATGTATAATGCAGTTGTTTAATATGCATCCATGGATTTAAGCATAAAGAGGAAGCACCTCACACAGCTTCGCTTGGGATATGTTTCTTTTATACTCTAGTAAAATGAATACATTTGTTCAGGGAGCACATGTGCCCTAGCATCACAGAACTTGTGGCTCATGGCCTGCCATTGTCTTCAAGGGAAGCAACCTGTTACATTGGAAAGATTGGAAAGAGCATGAGATCTGGAGCCTGTGGTGGAAGTTGCCATCTGTCCACCCAAATTCACTCTTCCCACATTTCCCAGCCCCCCTCACAGTTAAGTGTGCTCATGTGACTTCATTTTTGCTAACACAGTTTGAATAGGAATAATGAGTATCCTTCTCAAGCTGGCCTATACGACTTCCCCAATCTGTTCTTTCATGTTCTTTCCTGTACACGATGATGAAGATTTAAAGGGTTATAGAGCCACAAGACAGAGAGGTTTAGTCCATTGATGACCACATAAAGGAGAGCTGCCCCACTGACTCAACTGATGCTCCTGGGACACTTATGTGAATGGGAGGCTTCTATTGTGTTAAGCCACTGAAAGTCTGGGGACTAGTATCACTGCAGCTTAATCAAACTAATACATAATCAGGTAGACTTAAGTCCAAATCTGATACTTACTTTTATTAGATATTTGGTGTTGGACTCTTCACTTATCCTCTCTGATCCTCTCACTTTGTATGAAATATGGATACAAAAATAGCTACATTACAAATTCTTATTAAGATTTTAGAGAAAGTAGGTAAACCATCTAAGTTAAAGCTTTAAAACCATTTTTTCCTTCTATTTTAGACCCAGGAGCACAGGATTGGATTAATCATAGTCTTTAGCTACGAAGTACTCTCATCACTGGCTCATGAATGGTTGCATTTGTTTTGTTGTTTGTTTATAATTATTCGTTTATTTTCAATAATACAATAAACACTTGAGGACTCACCACAATTCAATATAAGAACTAGAATACTGCTTGAAACTACCCTTTGCTCACCCATTATGGGATAGATTACAGTTATTTGGCATAACCAGATGTTGGACTATAGAAGACCCTGGTTCTTGGGTTGTGGGGCTTTTAATCTCTATGGTTAAGGGTGCTCCAGCTCCTCTGCCAATGTGATCAGATTCCAGAATAAAATAGCAAAACTTTTAGTCCAGCCCTATCTTGCTAGTTGAATCTTCTCAGTAGAGGGTACCATTAGCCTTTCCCTTGCAGTGATCAGGAGGTCAGGGTCCCAATCTATCAGTTGCAGCTGTATGATGATGTGAGTGAATGGAAGAATTTGTCACCTGGCAAGAGTATTCATGTTCACAGAAGCACCAGTCCATCATGGGGCATCATCAGTGTGCTGGGGTCTAAGCCTTGAGGTTAACTGGGATTGATGTCACCTTAAGTATTTGACCAATGCTGGTTTCTATGAAGTTTTGCAGGAAGTCATCCTTTTTTCTGGGAGATCAGCCTGCAGTGGATTGGTCTCAGAGAGTTAATATGTACCTCTCGAACTTATTATCTAAATTCTTTTCAACACTTGGCACTTGTCAAAAATTATTACTACTATTATTATTTTGCCAATCAAAAGGGTCTAAAATGGCATCTTATGTTGTGATTTCCAGATATCTGATGATACTAGATCTTTCTGTGTGTATATTGGCAACACACATTTCCTTAATCTCGAGGTGTGTGCTCATGCCTTTGACAATTTGTTAGTGTGTTACTTGTCCTTTCCTTATGATTTCCAAAAGTTTTTTATATGTTGTTATCAATTTTTTATTGGTTATACATGTTGAAAATATCTTCTTCCAGTTCATAACATGTATTTTCACTTTCTTTAATGTGTCTTCTGATTAGCAAGTGGCCTTAATTTTAATATAGTTAAATTCATCCATTTTTTCACTTACATCAGCACATTTTGTATTTTAAGAAATCCTTTCTACATTGAGGTCAGAAAGAAATTCACTTATATTTCCCACTAAAATCTTTACTTTTGACATTTAGTTCTCTAATCCATCTGGAATTGATTTTTATGGGGCAGGCAGAAATCCAATTTTATTTTTCGCTATATGGATAACCAATTTGCGGTGGTCTTTCTATTACATCATTTGTACTTCAGGGATTTGAGTTTGACATTCTACCTGGGTTAACATCATGCATGATATAGAATGGGCCTCATTATTTCTTCCCTTAGATAAATTCTCCCCAACATAACTGAGTGGGAAAAGGTTCTGTCCTCACCAAGGCTAATTTTTTATTTTTTAATGAAGCTGATCAAACTGTTTTTTATATTTTTCTTAGTGGCAAAATTATTTGATTTGATTTGCTCTAAACCATTTCTCTTAAGTTCTTCCAACTGGGCCATATTATTGCCTCCAAATCCTCCCTCCCTGATCACAATCAGCGATGAAAGATGAAGCATGTGTGCCTTGAGTGTCTGGTCTCCTTCGGTAGAGGTTTCATCCAGGGTATTCAAGGATCACTTTGAAGAAAGTATAGGTTTGAGTGTTCTGAAAAGCTGGGGAAAGACACACTGGTTCAAAAGTGAAAAACTGTTGAGATGGTATGTTCTGCATGGCATATATGCACCCAGTATAAGTGTGTGGTGGTGTTTAGTGAGTTCCATGGCCTCATTGATGAAATTCAGATCTCTGTGGTCAGCAAGATCTGGTGGTTTCCAATGATGGTTCTCTCCAGGGAGAGAGGTTCATTTTCAGGAAAAAATAAAAATATTAGTTAACAAAGTTAGCATATAGTCTTGTTTTGGTAAACTTTTGAGCCACATAAATATGGACCACTTTTTTAAAAAAATCAAAGTCTATTCTTATTATTTTAAAAAGTGTCTTATTGCATAGGTTGCTTAAGAAGTGTTCCCCATGAGCATAACTTTGATCTCTTATTTTTCTTTAACAATCTTTTGCACAACTGCCAAATAGCATTGATCTAACGCTGGATAAGGGATGTACTATAGAAACCCAGTAACAGAGAGAGAAAACAATAGAAACCCAGTAACAGAGAGAGAAAACATTTTTTTTTTCTGAGCTTCAGGAGGAAAAAACCCAATCCATGTGCTGTTATCTGCAATTCCTATTCAGCATACATTACTCCATCTGATTCTGCAAACCAGTGTTGCCGTTGAGTCAGAGTCTGTGGTTAAACCAGAGCCCCAAACTACACTGCAGTCTGTTATGGCCACTTTACGATGACACACCACCTACAAACACAGGTAGTTGCTTTGGAAAAACATTTTACTTGGAAATCCTTGCCAGAAATCCTAGTAATGTAGTGTGACACGTAATTTGTCTGAGAAGTGTTTAAATAAGGGGTTCCTGAAACCTTATCTGTCAAGATTCCTGTGAGCACAATTTTCTGAATGGTGGTCAAATAATCTAGTTTTATAGTTACTGTGGGTCTGAGAAAAAGCCTGTCCATTCATTTCAATTTGATTCGATTCAGGGCAATTCAATTCAATTCAACTATAGTTGCTGAATAACACATAATAGTTCAATTATGCGGACTTTATTGAGAACCTATTATATACAAGGCAGTGTGCTGGGGGAGGTGAAGAGAGACCATTTTGCTGTATTCATTTTACACGAGGAGACTAAAAGCTCCTTGGTAGCAAGCAATACAAATCCCTCTGTCTACTTTAAGCAAAAGGATTTAGTGGAAGTGTTCAGGGGTCATAGAACACAGAATTATTATATCTGGCCATTTACAGCACTCATATAAGCAAATAGCCATATAAGCAAAATTCATACGACCACGGATGACTTAAATGTAAACTTATCATTGTACATTTGTCCTTATCTCCAGATATTCATTTTTGTGAGATATACAACAAAATAAACATCAAAAGTTTATAAAAATGGCTCTGACTATACAGATCCTTGTTTATGCCTTTTAGAATTTAGATTAAAAATTTTGAGAAAACGCGGGTAATGATGCATAAATGTTATTATCCTTGAAACTTTTTTTTTTTTTTTTTTTGTGGTACGCGGGCCTCTCACTGTTGTGGCCTCTCCCGTTGCGGAGCACAGGCTCCGCACGCGCAGGCTCAGCGGCCATGGCTCACGGACCCAGCCGCTCCGCGGCATGTGGGACCTTCCCGGACCGGGGCACGAACCTGTGTCCCCTGCATCGGCAGTCGGACTCTCAACCACTGCGCCACCAGGGAAGCCCCTTGAAACAATTTAAATACTATTACTGAAGGACTAGAGAATAGGGGGCATGTAGAAAGTTAGTCTTTTATTGTTTTCTTCTATGTATTAAGAATTTCATTGGTTTGTCTTGTAGCTAATGAGATAGTTCAATATGCAAAACTGAGTACAATATTGAAATAGTCAATGTGCTTGAGCTTGTGGTTTTGATTAATCCCATAGCTGGCCATGGTGTTATGTCAGAGAAACCTGACTTCTCATGCAAAGGGATTACCTAGCCAAGACCTCAAACTCAAGATTTTTATTGAAAATGTCCTTAAATGCAATAAAATGGTAGTAAGTAGACTAGGCTCAGGAACAATAGGAACCAATGTATAATATACTATAATATATAAGTGTATTATGTAATAATAATGTTATATATTATATACTGTATACATTATATAAAAATATGTGTATAATATATTTATCAATCGAGAGGCCAAAAAAATGCAGGAAGATTGGACCATTTAACAAATATCTCCAGCAAGACCAAGAATCTTGCATGCTGGTGATGTTGTAGTCATTGCCACTTCATCCTCCCCGTGATAAGAGTAATTGCCCCTCAAAGTTCCCAAATCATCTGATTAGTTGAGATTTGGTCACAGACCTATCACGGCTGAACCAGAGTCTGGTCCATAATTGGAGGTGTGCATTTGCAAGCCAGGAATTACCCTTCTATCAACTTCAAAAACAATGGGGGGAAGCTAATTCCTCCCAAAGAAGCTGGGTACTATTGAGAAAAGGGATGATGCTGGGAAATTCCTAGTGCAGGCAAGGTGGACTTTGTCACATTGCTTAGAGAGGAAGGAGAAGGAGGACGGAGAAGGAGGACCAAAAAAGGGCCGTTTAGTTTGAAGGTGTATTAGAAGGTCATTATTGTTGGTGATAAATGGGGCAACAATGAAGTGCCCTCTAAAAACACACACAAAATGAAATAAGATGGCCACGTGAGAATTAAACCATAACATGAACACTTAAGCTTTGATCCATCAGAGATGGTCAAAGCTACATAAAGAAGAAAGAGTGCCTTTCAGGCCAGTAAGACAGGACTGAAACTTGATTGAAGCAGTTACCTTATCTAAGGAAAGAATGTGTCATTTCAGAAGGGATTTTGACCAGCAAAGAGAAGCAGAGAGACACAAGCCAGAGGGGAGAGTGCTCTGATTAGATGGTATAAACATCCATTTCTCACAGGCAGATGCATCCTTATCCTGGAAGCAGACATGCTGGTGTCATTAAACATTCCAGTCACCAGAGTTGACTGCAAGACAGCCAGTTCTTGGCTGATCAAGGTACCTCCTGATAAACTGGCTTCACATGGCTTTTCTACAGGGAGAGAATGTACAACAGAAAGAGAGTGTCCAACTGTTCTATTTCTTTTTTAACACATACCCTGGTTTAGATATCCAAACCAGTACAAGTTGTCATCCCAAATATAATTAACTCTGAAAGACTGCTAAAGCCAACTTTATGGGTAATTTTTGAGAAATGAATCTCAATAAAGAGATGGTTAGATGAAGCCAGACTGCAGGGGATTAGAGCATGAAAGTGTCTTAATAATAACACTCCTCTATATTTGTGTAGTGTCTTGTAGTTTTCGGAGCACTTTCCCTTATATTATCTCATTTCACTATTTTGTGAGGGAAGCAAAGATTTCAAAACCTACTTGAAAGTAAGGATGCTAGTATTTAGAGATGAAATGATTCACAGGTGAGAACTGGCAGAGAGAGAACTATTTCTCCTACCAGTCCAGTGTTTTCCCATTGGTCTACGCTTTCTATCATTTCTTTTTTTTTTTTTTTGTGGTACGCAGGCCTCTCACTGTTGTGGCCTCTCCCATTGTGGAGCACAGGCTCCAGACGCTCAGGCTTAGCGGCCGTGGCTCACGGGCCCAGCCGCTCCGCGGCATGTGGGATCCTCCCGGACCAGGGCACGAACCCGTGTCCCCCTCATCGGCAGGCGGACTCTCAACCAGTGCGCCACCAGGGAAGCCCCTATCATTTCTTCAGCATTGTGCTATTCACCATGGACTTGGAAAAGGTAAGTGAGACACTGTCTGGCTTTCAAAGAACAGGCAGTGCTTCAAAGCTACACACTTACATAATGTATTTTGTATTTAAGCTTTAAGAGGTATCAATTCAGTCATTCATTAATCCAATCTAAGCATTAGAACTATGGTGAACAATAGGCAACTATGATCTTTGCTCCCATCAACCTTTCAAATCTGGAAGATATTGGTTGTCTACTTTCTGTTTGCTTCAAGGCCCAGGGACTTGGAACTCCAAATTATTGAATGTCTATGATGTGACAAGCATGATCCTGGAAACCTTATAAGTATTATTTTACAAAATCCTCTCAACTACATTATAAGGGAACTTTTCTTAAAGATTTTTGAGGAGATTCCCAGATCATTTATAATTTACTTTCCAGATGTCTCTTTCTTTGGTTAAAATCTAAACTCCATGAGGGCAACAGCTAGCTCTCTTGCTTCCTGCTGTAGTGTCAGAACCTAGCATAGAAGGTTCTTCAAGCATAGAATATTTCTTGAACTGAATAGAAAGAACTTGTCCTTTATTTATTTATTTTTTCCTGACATTAAAATTTTATATTATAGACATTTCAAACATATACTCAAGTAAGGAGAATAGAACAAAAAAGTCATCTATATCCAGTTTCAAAGACTGCTAACTCATGGCCAACTTTATTTCACCTCTACCCACATCCCCTCCCACCTCATGACCTTTCCTATTAGATTATTTTAAACCCAGTCTCAGACATCATATTATTTCATGCATAAATACCTCAAAACATTGAAAGAACCTGTCCTTTAGAGATAAAAGGTTAAGTAGTGCTCTCAGTTTCTAGAGATTGTAAGTGGTGGATCAAAGATTCAGACAATGGTCCAAATAAAGCCAGAGTCTCTGTTTACCTGTTGATCTGGATCTCGTTGTCTTTCTGTGCACTGAATTGATAGTATTTTTCTTTTCAAACTAATCTCAGAGTCTTATAACCATGAATTTCTCTTCCTTTCATGCTGTTTATCTTTTTCCATTAAAACAACCCAAACCAAGCTTTAAACAAAGATCAAAACAGTAATTAAAAAAATTTAAAAACAGATAGAAACTCAAGATACATGTATATATTTATAGATATGCATGCATGTATATGTGTGTGTGTATAAAACTAACATTTATAAAATACATACAACTATAAGGAAGAAAATAGGTTTAATTCTACCACACACTCCATATATATTTTACACACATAGCAAAATTGCTATCAGCTCCATCATTTCCTAACTGTTTTCATTTTTATCCTTTTCTCTTTCTGATCTTTTCTTATCTTCATCTTTTGGCTTTGAAGGAAGGGTCTCAGCTGCTTACTCACCAACTCACTCACAGCCCTGGAACTATGTGTCTACAGCATTCTGGTTTTTGGTTCATGCAACTCCAGAGTTCTTCTGATTTCCTTTTTCCCAGCAAGGAAACATTTTCCAGGAAGAAGGAGAAAAAAGATCTTTCCATGTTTCTCTCTCACTGATTCTCTTCTTTAAGAACTCTTTCTTTCTTCCTGTAAAGTTTCTCAAATGGACTCTACACTTAGGAAACACAAAATATACCTCAAAATTTCCTCACATTTAGAAAGAGGTACTTTCTCAAATTGAGGAAGAAGAATTTTCCCTTTCATTCAGATTTCTAGCAGAGGACTAGAGCAGATTCCACATCTTTTCTTGAGCAGTTTTTGTAAAATTAAATTTTTTATATAATTCAGGAGATTACTTACCTACTTAATATCTGGATCCTCAGAAGGTTGCTCTAAAAATATTTTGAAAAAATTTCTATGCTCTGCCACCATGGGAAGTTTAAAGTGATAATGTCACTTATAAGAGAATGATTAATTGAACAGTAACTAGAAAGAAAATAGCTCCTCTCCCACTCTCCTCCTGAACAAATCATGTGAAGGTTTTATCAGAACAAATCTCATCCTTGACTTCCCTGTCCAGGTCTAATTCCCTTATTACAAACTGTTTTAGCAACATCTACTTCTCAGTTATCTCATCTATCATAGTTGCAACTGTCCATCTATTCATTTAATCTACAACGCTTACTGAACATTCTGCTCTGTGTCAGGCATTGTTTTAGGCACAGAAGTTATCACAGGAAACAGTATAGACAAGGTCCCTGCTCTCACAGTTTTCTCTTGCTGGGGGAGACAGACAACAGAAACCTAAATGGAATAATTTTAGGCAGTGATAAGAGCTATAAAGAAAACAGGGTAATGTGATAGAAAAAGAATGTGGTGGAAGTCTATCTCAGATATGATGTGTTTTAGCTAGCTATTGCTGCATAACAAATGACCTCCATGTTTCTTGGCTTAAAATGATGACAATTTAAATTTTGTGCAATTCTTTTGGTTGACTGTGTTCAGCTGGGTGGTTTTTCTATTCCATATTCTGTGATGAGGTCATTCATGTGGCTGCATTCAGTTGGGGGCTCAGTTGGCCCTGTCATGTCCATCATGGCCTCTCACCTTCCCTGGTCTCTCTCCATGTGGGCTCCTTCATGCAGTAGTCTAGCCCAATGTTCTTCACACCTTTGTAGCTAGATTCCAGGGGGAAAGAGTGGAAGCTGCTCTTGGCCTTTTAAAGTTTGGGCCCAAAACTGGCACAGTGTCACTTACACCACATTCTATTAGTCAAAGCAAGTCACATTGCCATCCAGATTCAAGGGGAGGAACGTAAAATGCCACCTCCTGATGAAGGAAACAGCAAAGAATTGGGACTGTCTCTAATTCATCAGAAGGTAAATGATTATTTGATTAGTGATTCTTTCCACTAGACTTTAAGCTCTGAGAATGCAGGGATAATATCTACTGTTGCTCACTATTGTTATATTAATGTCTATAATGGGTACCAAAATGAATGATAATGTCAGTAAATGTCAGGAAAGGATAAGGAAAGAAAATACTTGATTTACATATTACCTCCTCCCCATCTTGTAATTTTAAAAGGTGCTGTTAATAGATCATAGAATTCTTTCTCCTTATATTGATAAACCTTTAATATCCTACCTGACACAGTGATCCAGGTAGTCTTTATTAATCACAGTTGTTATGCATTATATCACCATCGACAGGAACCCTAGAGAAGGCTTTAGGGAGGTAGTATGAGCTGGGCTTGGAAAGATATGTAAGAACTGGAAAAGCAGGAAAAAGAGACCACATTCTTCACTGGTTTATATTGTTCCTTTAGATGAATTAGAACAAGGTGTCACCTCTTGGTAGATGAATAAAAAAGAAACTAAAAAGCAAACAAAAATACAATGTTCCCCTTCTGGGTGGATGCATTCACTTGAGTTTGTGAGCAGACAGTAACTTGTGCATGAAGAAAAAGGAGCCCTGTTCTCCAGGCAGATATATTCCTTGTCCAGGGAACATGGCTTGATCTAATGCTTTGGTGGATTACACAAACTTCCCAGGAGTACATTGAGAGTGTATTTGGAGATGAGCAATCACAGGGCGACATAAATGAAGGTTATGCTTGAGTTCTTCCTTTTCAACTCTAGAGCTCCTCTTTCTTATAAGCAATGGTCTTTCAGGTTGAAGATTCATACCTACAATTCTTTATTTTAGGACCAGTTGAGTACCCTGCCATCAGCTAGGTTTACAATGATGACTAGCCAACATCCAACAATGATTATGTTTCCTCCATATCAAAACCACCAAGTGCAAAATGAAAGTGCCAATCAACCAGATGTTTTGTCTACATCATGCCAAACTATTATTTAGAAAAATCAACATCCCTCATCCCTTTTAATTGTCTTGCCAGAGTGTAGAGGAAGCCCTAATCAATGGAAGGGCCAGAAATCCAGTTGTCTTTTGAAGCCAAGGAGATAAAATTAGCCTCTTGATAGATGCTTTCACTTTTCAGCCAGATGTTAGGGCATTATAACCATGATACTATATAAAATACGTGAATTTGCATCAGGATGCCTGAAAGTCTCTAGTATCTCTGAGTGCTAATATGTTAGACAAACCTTTGTAATACAAATATTCCGAAATTTGTACTTTCTTTGTGCCTTGAATTCTATAATACACCCATTACGTCTGGGAAGAATTTTAACCTGATATTCAAGATCCTCAATCTAACTATCACATCCCTATTGTCTCCCTGCTGCCTTATGTCTTACATATTATAGACCAGGGTTTCTCGACCTTGGCACTACTGACACTGCAGGCCAGATAATTCTTTGTCGTGGGGGTTGTCCCATGCACTGTAGGATGCAGATCAGCATCCCTGGCCTCTATCCCTTTCCTTTCATGTCACACTCTATCCCCCTAATGCATGTGGTTCTTCCTCCTTCAAAACGTTTTTGTTGGGAAATGGGGTGGATCATGTGTCAGTGTGGTTTTTTCCTTTTGCCAAGAGCCAGGAAGGAGATAGGAGGAGAGGAGGGGCCAAACAGGTAAGGGACAGGAAAAAGAGTGTGGACTCTACCTTTATTACACAGCAGAAACGAACACAACATTGTAAGGCAATTATACTCCAATAAAGATGTTAAAAAAAAAAGAGTGTGGACTCTAGGTGTTAATCATTTTGATCCCATCGTGTTCATGGGACGAAGACTGCTTGCTCTTTGTCCTTTTAAACTTAATGAAATAGTGTAACATACATGCCAGACCATATACCAAGCTGGAGTCTCTCATTTGGTTCTCTTCAAAATACTAGGAGATAAGGACCATAATATCCATTTATAGAGAAGGAAACAGGCCCAGGGGGTGTAGTCATTCGCCACAGATAACCCAGATGACAAAGGAAGAGCCATGATTCAATGCAAGGCAGTCTGTGCCCAAGAGCCCCTTCTTAACACTCTGTTGAAGTTTATATGCTTTAAAAGATATTATCCTTGGGCTTCCCTGGTGGCGCAGTGGTTGAGAGTCCGCCTGCCGATGCAGGGGACACGGGTTCGTGCCCCGGTCCAGGAAGATCCCACATGCCGCGGAGCGGCTGGGCTCGTGAGCCATGGCCACTGAGCCTGCGCATCCGGAGCCTGTGCTCCGCAACGGGAGAGGCCACAAGAGTAAGAGGCCCGCATACCGCAAAAAAAAAAAAAAAAAAAAAATGATATTATCCTTGAGACAGTTTGCTTTGGTTTCATCTTCCTGTTACTGAGAGATGGATCACCTGGGAGAGAAAGCCAACTGAATTCCCATCGTCCTTGTGTATAGAAATTCCAGGGCTTTCATTTGCCTTTAATGACTTTCTCAGGTCTTTCTCTTGAGAGTGAGACCTTCCAGGGCTGAGCTCAGCCCAAACATGAAAGTTTTGGGAAAGAGTTAGGAAAGTCTGTTCAGCTGTTTTTGTAGCTGGTAAGGGGGTGGGGAGGGATACGATAGAAAGTACCTTTTCTCCCATTCCCAAAATAACTTAGTGTTTGGACTTTCAAATTAGCATGTGGTCAGACGTTTATGAGAAAGTCCAGAATTAGCTGAAAAAGATTTGAATTCAAGACTCCTCTTGTCCCCTTACTGAGCACAGCCATGAGCATGAACTACACGGCTTATCACGTGGTTGGTGAACTTGTGAGAGAAGGGCTGAGGATGTCCTGCACGGAAAGCTCACCAGTCGTAAGCCGTGGCAGCTTTGGGGTAATCATTCGGGCCTCTCCCCTTCATTCCTCCTTTGGCCTTCTCCCCAACAGGGTCTTCCCCAGATTTGCAATTCTTTCTATACAGCTCCCTTAACAATGCTGAATTTATACAAAGACCCAACCTGGGGTTTGTTCATTCATCCATTCAGATCTATTTGTTGAATTCTTACGAAGTGCTAGGTGTAGTGCTTGGAATTTTATTCATGTTATTTCATTTATTCACCCCAACAATCCTATGTTGTGGATATCATCATCACCAGTTCACGTAAAAGAACCCAGGTTATGGTCAGAATAAATAAACTGCCCTTGGATGTTTGTGTTGTAAATGTAAAACTGAGATTCAACCCAGAGGTTTGTCGGTTTGCAAAGCCCATGCTTTTAACCACTGTAAATCATTGCTTGCTGGTAATAAAGTGGAGCAAGGAGACCTTGGTTATTATGCTACAGAAGGAAAGTTTGGAGGCTATGGAGCCTGGCCAGAGGAGCTGCCGGGTCGTTGATTAAATTGATATGGAAAAGGGATAAATGAGGCTGTGGGTCCCTGAATGGTGGAAGCTCCATGAGGAGAGATTTAAGTTCAAACTACAGAAGAACTTTCTAAGAGTTGGAACTCTCTGACAATTGAATGCACTCCTCCAGAGACAAAGGAATGCACCACAATTTGAGGAGTGCAAGCATGTGGGCTGTATTATCACTTGGCAGGGCTGCCATATTATAATATAAGAAATTCAGGCAGCTGACGACTGACCAGGTAAATGGGATGAACTTGGCCCCTCGGGTTGTGATTCTGTGACATCCTGGCCTTAATACCATGAGTTTATATGACCTGGAATAAATTTCTTCACTTGTTTGGACCTCAGATTCTCCATTTGTGAAGGTTATTTCTAGCTCTGATGTTCTCAGACTGTGTAGCTCTCAGGGCCAAAACTGTATCTAGGGATGTAATTACAAGTACGGTTCTATTTCTATTTTAGCCTGACAGAGGTTAACATAATGTTGAAATCTTGGGTTTCATGATCAGGTTGGCTGGCTCAATCCCGAAAACTTGAGCTTGGGGTCAAGGTCTTCTCCTGCTAACTTTCTTTCTCTAACATTTCTTTCTCAGATAATCTAAAGTTTGTTTTATTTAACTCCCTGGATCACTGAGGAAGAACTTTCTCCAAATATTCCTGAACTCCTGATTTAAAGACTGCTCGATCCTCCCAGAATTAGCATTCCATTAGAAGGTAGGAGGGGTCAGATCAGGAGAGGCTGGTAGCCAGAGAGGGGACTCTGGCAAGGCTGGGGATCAGGGAAGAGGCAAGAAGAGGGGTTGGCATTGGCATTGGTGACCTTCTAGAAAGGTCATTGAGCAATTTACAAGCAAACCTTCTGAAGGGTTATTGCAAGGTTTACCTGTGTTAAATAAATGTGATATGCTCAAAATAGTGTGCTGGGCACATAGTAAGGAGTGTAAAAACATTGTCTATTGTTTTATTTTTATTATTATCATTATTATTACAAGTATTATGCTCTGAATCTAGTAAAGTAATTGCACATAGTAGGTATTCAATAAATATTTGTTGAATGAACAGAAAAATGAATGAATAGCCCCTCTGAAAAATAGTTGTTTAACAATGAATGAAAGGCAAAGTGGTGGCTTTGGTAATGGTCAAAGTTTTACAGAGTAAATGGGAGAGCCCTGAAAACCCTGACATCCTGGTACTATTACATCATTATTGCGAACTGGCAGTCCAGATTTTTCACTGCAATTCTTTTTATGACAAAACTCTTGGAAATTAGAGGGGCTGTGGAAAATGTGATTATGGGATAAGTATTTATCATTAGTATGGCCTTTGCCAGTTTCTGAGCCTGAATGAGTTTTTGTTTGAGCCAGTTAAAAATTGTTCTATTTCTGAAGTTTCCCAAGTGAACAGAATGCTTCTAGAATTAGAAAAGAACTGTTGCCTATTTATTCCTTAGATTTACTGCTAAATATATGCACAGATTAGTGTTCACTGGGCCACACGGTCTGCTTTTATACTGAAGAGGATGTAGATCCAGGTCTTCTCTGAGTGTATCTGCAGGGATCACCATGCCCTATCCTGAGTCGGTGTTCAACGGATCCAGGGCCTCTTCCATTGCAGCGCAGGTAGAGAGTGCATGGGGGAGAGGCAGGCAAGCTAGAGAATTACTAACTTCAGAAATTCTCACTTCAGGAAGTCTGCAAGCTGCATGCAAATGTCCCCGGGTCCTCTTAGTGAAGACCGCATATGTCCGAGCTGAAACAGGGCTTAGATCAGTACAATCTACCAGCCCTGGCAAGCTCATGACCTGGAGACTATAGAGTAGGGGTCCCCAAGCCCTCTTAAGAACTGGGCCACACTGCAGGAGGTGAGCGGTGGGTGGGAGAGAGAGCGGAGCATCCCCTGCTGATCCCCTTCGCTCGCATTACGGCCTGAACCATCCCGCCTTCCCCCCGCCCCACCAGTGGAAAAACTGTCTTCCACGAAACCGGGTCCTGGTGCCAAAGAGGTTGGGGACCGCTGCGATAGAGGACTACCAGGCAGTTAAGGCCAGTAAATCCCACAGCAAGAGTGTGGGTTTACATAAAGAAAATCATGCTCTCACCCTAATGCTTTCCATATTGAGATCACCACAAATGGGCTCTGGTTTTAGTCTGACAGGCCTGAAACTGGACTTGTCCAGGGTACCAGGACCAAATATGTAGTTAGTGCTCAGTAAATATTCGGAATTAATATTCTTATTCTCTCTCACGTGGTAGCCCTGTTGCCAAGGTTTGCGAGTTCTCTCACTGTAGCTGCCCAAGCACTGCAGTTCCCGAGTTTCTTTCATGTGCATCGTTCTCATGCTCAAGGCAAGAAGCAAAGGCACTGTTAACATTTGGAAAGGAAAGGTAAGCGAGTTTGCTAACTGTGATTTCCTGCAATAGCATTCATTCTCTTGGCCTAGATAGGCAGGAATGTTTGAGGTATACACACATACATGCGAAGGAGCTTCTCTTACATGAATGGGAACAAACACGTCTTTGGCTTCTGAGATGCCTGCCTAGAATGGGGAGGTTCATACAGGTTCATGACACATACATACAATGTCTAAGCCTTATTTGAAATACATCTTTTTCATTTTACCCTAAGAACACATAAGGTGTCCCTTCTTAAAGGAGGGTCTTCGATGAGCTACCCATGGCCAGACAGCATGGTTATAGTGGCATGTACCTGGGCTCAGTATTATAGTAAGTCCTCTTCATACAATGGCATATCAAGTCCTCACAAGAACCCTGCAAACTGTGTGTCATGATTCCCACTGTACAGAGGAGGAAACGGAGGCTCTGAGAGGTTAAACGATTTGCTTAGTTTCTGCAGCTAATAAATTGCAGAGTCATGATGTGAATCCGAATTCTGCCTCTACTTCCCATGCTCCTAATAGCAAAAGGAGAGGGAGAGATGGAGAGCAAAGGAGGAAACAGGAGAGAAAGAGCTTTGCTAAGGCAAGGGGGAGGGGAAATCAGGGCAGGAGAAAACAGACACTTGAAGGGTAGGCAAAAATGTACCTCAGAGCAGAGCGAACCCACTAGATTTTCTGCTCTTTATAATTTAATCTGTAGTCGAATCATGTGGAAAATGTTAGTGGTTGACTCAGTGGGACTGCCAGCAAAGCATACATTTTGAAAGTTGAGCGGAGTGCCTGCATTTAGAGTCGGGCAAAGATCAAAGCAAGAAAAGACATTCAGGAAACACATTTCCTTAACTCCTGCAGGAGGAAACTTTTCACAACTGAAAAATGCAAGCCATTACTGCCAATCCCAAAGCATGGAGGCTCTTCCTCATTAATCATAGCTGTCAGGTTCTGCTCTGTAAACAGCAAGCTATTGACACACAAAATGTCTTCTGTTTTTCGTGGAAAGGCAAAAATGAGACATGGTGAAATGTACAAGCCATACGAGTAAACACTGTGAGAGTCAAAATAGGATGCTCTGTGCCCTTATCGAGTACGAGGCAATGACAAATTCTGAAGTCATTTGAAAGCCTCAAAAGAAAAGTTATGTATTTAGATATAGCTTATCTGTCTTAAAACTCCTGTGAAGAAAAATGCAGAATAAATAGAGAGGCAGTGGTGATGCCTGAGCTCGTTAGTAAAGGGGAGATGTCTAAACTTTAGTGAGATCACAGTTATCTTTGTGTAATAGGCAATCGTGTGAGTCATGCCTGTGGTTTGAATGCAAATCTCCACCTTTACAGGTCTGTCCATTCCAGCCTAAAAAGTAGGGTAGACAGGGCTTGGGCTGGTGGGCCAGAGTTGGAGCTTTGAGTGGGAGGGGTCAGCTGGGGTCCGTATATTGCCTGAGGTAGCCATTCATACATATCCAGCCACCTTTTGGTAGGGGAAGGTGGTCAAGAACCTGAGGGAGCCAATGCTAGAGTCACATCCGAAAGGGGAGGAAGAGAAGTGGAACCAAGAGTTGGGAAATTGGATCAATGCAGAAGAAGGTTGGGAATAATGACACACACTCTTCTGCGGCAAAAGCAATAATGAGACATATTGGTAGAGGATCAAGGCCAGTTCCTGCTGTCTTTCCCATTAGCACCTTAGCCCAAGCCTTCGTCATCTCTCACCAGCATGACCTTGTAGCCACCTATCCAAGTGGCTTTCCTGCTTCCACTCTTGCTGCCCCACATATAATCTCCTCCCAACGTGGTCTCTTTAGTGTAAATCATATCATACTACTCCTCACCTTAGACCTCCAAATGCATTGAAATTTGAATAATATCCAAAAGGAAATTAGATCATTGAAATTTGAATAATACCCAAATATTATCTAATATTACATTAATTAATATCTAAATAGATGCTCTCCTTAGACTTCAAGTGCATTGAAATTAGAATAATATCCAAATTTCTTGTGATAACCATCTAGTTCCTATACTACCTAGTCTCAGTTCTCCTCTCTGACCCCAAGCTCTTTCTTTCTCTGATTTACTCTGCTATCATAAGACGTGTTATGATAGAAAGTGATAGTACATGTGAAACTGATTGGAAAAATGTCATATTTAGAGAGAAACCAGTTGTTCTTAGGCAAAGAATCACAGAGTGACACAGGTATAAGGAGATACTTGGCCCAATAAAATCAAGCAGAGAAAAAAGTTCTCTGAGAGAAATTGGGTTTAACTTTTTTTGGTTAAGGTAATCATATAAAGAAAATGTTCATTTCACAGGCCACATGTCATAGATCCTGGAATAGGCAGAGAGTTAAGAAATCATGTGTCCAGTCTCCTGCTTCCAGAAAGGAAAAGCATCATTAGTGGTTATGAGGGCAATAGAGAAGTCAGATTGCCTGCTTTTGAATCTTGACTCCACTCGTGTTTAGCTGCGAGACCTTAACCTCTTTGTGTCTCAGTGTCATTATACAAAAAGTTCAGAAACTATAACATCTACCTGAAATATGACCCCGTGAGGATTTTATAAGGTAATGTATGGAAAACACTTTGAGCTGTGCCTGTTCCGTAAATATTAGCTATTATTGTCTTCATTTTGCAAGCAAAGTGACTGAATTTCAGAACATTGAAGGGACTTCTTCAAAATTGCATAGCTAACATGTGTTGGGCCAAGATCTGAATCCAGAACTTCCACCTCCTGAAGCATGGTGGATAGATCTAAGCATTTTTAAAAGATTTATGCAATTGAGCCTATTTAACCTTAAACTTCACATTGGCTACAAAACAATGCATTATTATAATATCATTTTTTCTAAAAAAAAATACAATACATAGATATGTGTGTAAAGCACTACAAGAATGCACACCGAAATGCAAATAGTGAGTGTATGGCAGGGAGAGTTTGAGAATATGAACGATTTTGTTTTCTTTATGTTCTGTTGTTTGCCACGTTATTAGAATTCAGCAGGTATGGCTTATATAACTAGAAAAAAAGTTATTTAAAAAGCAAAACAACAACAATGAAACTCCTTTATCCCTTGAATATGTGGTTATACAAAATCCTTATTTGATTTACACTGTTTTACATTGTCCAGACAATTCTAGTTTAGGCTCTTGCTGGACCTTGTACATACAAATCCACAGTGTGCCAAGCTCACATCAGTTTATAGGTGTCAGTTTCCTCACATGCCTGAACACAGTTGTCCCTCTGTATCTGAAGTTGATTGGTTCCAGGACCCCCGTGGATATCCAAATTCAGGGATGCTCAAGTCCCTTATAAAAAGTGGCTTAGTATTTGCATATAATATACTCACATCCTCCCATATACTTTAAATCATCTCTATACTACTAATACCTAATACAACATAAATGCTATGTAAATAGTTGCCAGTGCACTATTTTTGCTTTTTGTTTTGCTTCTTGGAACTTTCTGGAATATTTTTTCTTTCAAATATTTTCTATCCGAGGTTGGTTGAATCCAGGGATGTGGAACCCGCAGATACAGAGAGCCGACTATACTATTTCTATCCTAGTTACCTCATATGGTGGCACTTAAAAAATGTCTGATAGGGCTTCCCTGGTGGCGCAGTGGTTGAGAGTCCGCCTGCCGATGCAGGGGACACGGGTTCGTGCCCTGGTCCGGGAAGATCCCACATGCCACAGAGCGGCTGGGGCCGTGAGCCATGGCTGCTGAGCCTGCGCGTCCGGAGCCTGTGCTCCGCAACGGGAGAGGCCACAACAGTGAGAGGCCTGCGTACCGCAAAAAAAGAAAAAAAGTCTGATAAATAACATATCCTTGGGGATTCTGATTCTGGAAATAGTATTCCTAAGGACCACCCTGATTCCAAAATTACTAAGATGATTTGCAGAATCTCATTCTCTATACTGGTGAATGATTGTTATGTATTTCTGTATTCTATTTCTAACCAAGATTTTTATGTCTCCAGTTGTTTTTCCTTTTATATTAAAACATTTATAAACCACATTTACCATTCATATTTCACACCCTAGTATTATTCTTTATCAAGAAGATTTTAATAATCATACTCTGAAAAATGTCCCAAGGAAATTTGTCCCTACCCTTCAGGGAGATTTCATATCTTTAGTAGTTTTCATGGATGCTTTTATTACTTGTTAAATAGTTTATAATTGAAGTTTCAAGGCTTCTCTAAGAAAGTTTTTTGTCTGTTTCCTTAGCAGAATTGTAAGTGAGAGTTTAAAAGACAATGAATGTATATAAACTGTGGAACAGCCTCTCCGTGCTGCCGTGCATAACACACCCACACCTGCCAGCTTCTCCGAGTGTGGCTTTGGTTTTTGCAGAGGCTAATGTGGCCTGGTGTCTTTTATCGGCAGACTATAGATGGACAGATATCTATGGAATTCTTCAAAGTAGGTATATAGCAGTTTTCACATGGTCAGATTGAGAGTGTGAGGATACTGCACCAATGCATTACATGGAGAAAGTATCAGTGAGGAATTCTGTTACCAGTGGAGCCACTCAGCTTCTGACTGACAGCTCTCAGGCATCTGAACTGCTGTAGACTGTAGGCTGCCTGGCCTAGAAGGGACAATGTTTGGAGTGGACAGCTGGCAGCTCCACTGGACCCTTACCCTCCACATTCTTCTTTTATTTGATCATATATCCCACTAGATAATCATCAGCTTAAAAAGTGAGAGAATAGTGAAGCAAATAAGACATCACTGTTTTAACCTTGGGAAAATTACCTAGGCTTTCTGGGCCTCAGTTATAAAAATAATGATAATAATAAATACAGTAAAGCAACAACTAACATTTATTGAGGATTCACTCTGTGTCAGGTACTATTCTAAGCCCTTGGCATATGTTAATTCCTTTTATATAATCCTTTCCTCACACAGTTTGTTGTTAGAATTAAGGGAAATACCCTGGCAAAGTTCTTAGCACAGGCTCTAACCAATAATGCTGAGTTGAGTTCTCAAAAAAGTTGGATATTTTGTTGTTGTTGTTAACAATAATAACAATGACAATAATAATAATAATAATAAATGTCTCCTACTCCAAATAAAAAAAAGCCCTAAGAGGTTTTTTAAAACTTTCAGTTAGTTGGTGTCCCAACACTTTGTAATATCTCAGAATTACCCACAACCTAACCTAGTGCCTGACACATATTGAGTGATCAACAAATATTTATTAAAGAAAGACTATCCTACATTGAATGTTCTTGTAAGTAGATTTCTCAGGGAAGAAAGTATATAGTTTTCTTCAGATTCTTAAAATATTTCATGGTCTAAAAAATAAAGAATCACTACTTAAAAAAAAGAATTTGTCACTGTGTGAGTAATAAAGTCTTAGTAAGAATAATAAGGAAGCAGAGAGGAAAGATCTGCGTGGGGCTGGCTCCCCGTCATAAGAGGATTTGGAAACTCCTTGTGATACTAGCCTCTGGGTTGATAGTCCAGGATGGCTTGCTTTCCCCACCTGGGAATTCCAATTTGCCCTCTGGGGCCATTTACATAAGACTCTGTGAGATTACTGGCATTACATCTGGCCTTGAATGGATGATTCAATGTCAGATAATTTCATTCTGGTTTTGTAGGAATCATAGAATGTCAGCACTGGAAAGAACCTCAGACATTATCTATTTTTGGGTTTCCAAATTTGTAGCAGATGTGTCACCACTCGCCTTCCTGCACGCATGGAAGATATCTCTAATTGGGTACAGCAATCTTTACATCTGTGTCATTTAAATCCTTTTTGATGTACTACTGTATGTAGTCATTCCCAACTGATTGAAATTAGCATCAAGAGGAAATCAGTTTTCCATTGTATCATGAGTCTAATATCCTTTTATTACAACTGGGAAAATTAAGGAGATGACATTTAATACGTCTGTGGATTAGATGTGATTGCTGTGAAGTGAGTGATATGAAAGTTTTGAGATAGGAAAGGTTGTGACTACAAACTACAATCATTTAGGTACCAAATATCATCTCCTTTGCCTCTGCTGTTACTTTTTTCCTCATCTTTCATGGAATAAAGATAGAAACCCTCTTAAAAGATCTTTACCTTTTTCCCACACACCAGTCTTCTCCCCATACACTAGAGGCGGCTAAAAGAAATGACAAATGATTATTTGAAGTATTATTCCATATTTTGTTCCTTTTTATTTTAAACAATGAAAGAGTTATGCAAAGCCTCAGGCCTCAAGCCAGTCCCTCTCATCTCTCAGCATCTTTGAAAAGAGCAGTGTGGGAAAGTCCCATACTTAGATCTAGGAGACTTGGTGCTGTTAGAACTAACTGAGGATCAGTCACTTTCTGGACCTCAGTTTCCCCTATTGTCATAGGAGGATGTTGAACACTTCAGAGGGATAGAAAACTGGATTCCTCATGCATGGGAGAGAAAAAATTGCGCCCTGTTGGAGAATAGATTATGAACACTTATTTCCCAGTGTGTGTGTGTGTGTGTGTGTGTGTGTGTGTGTGTGCATATGAATGAATGGAAAGCATATTTAAGGGAAGGGTGAGGATTGGCTGGGAAAAGGTATGAAATAAAGTGCATTTCCATTTTAAAAATCATTAATGAAATAACGTAGACCTGTCTTCAAAGTTATTAGACATCACTGTGATTCTTACAGCTTAGAATGGAGCCTTCCCTCTGCATTCTGAGGGCATATAAGCTCTGAGCCTTGCCGTACACTTTTCCAATTAATTCTAGGGGAAAACCAGAGAAACTTGGAGTTTTTAGGCAGACCAGCAGAGATCAAGTTTTGGCACAGCCTAGATTTTATTTTTTCCTTTTGAGGATGGTAAGGGTGGCCAGGGAAGGGAGGATTGTCAAATACGTAGTGGTCCCTCTGTCTTCTTTATCATATACTCTAAGTAAACTGGCTTCAATCCCAGCCTTCTCTTCTCTTTTGTACTGGCTCCTCTTTGCAGTATGAAAGTTATGAATATAAATTAGAAGATAAGCAGGTATTATATGAGAACATATTTATTGGCTGAATAATAAAACTTAGTTAAGGAGTTATGAGAATTAAAATTCCCTCTACTTGAAGTACAAATTTTCAATAAGCAAACAGAAGCAAAACCCTTAAATGAGAAAGAATACACTGGTAACCTAAATCACAGGCATTTGGGGGGGTGTCAAGGCAATCTACCTACTTCTTTGTAGTGGACTGCAGTGCTGATGACACAGACACACAATGAGAGACACAGCAAATCAGCATATCACAGGAGTGCATAATCACCACAAACCTTAGACTTCTTGAATGTGACCCCTTTAACTTACACATACCCACAGAGGCACAGCGGACATCTCCCTGCAAAAGGTGATTTGCATATAGTTTCTAGCCAATACTTAAGAAAAAACAAACCAAAAAACCCAAATCCAAAACCAAAAAGAAAACAACTAAAGACCATGGTTAATAAATAAGAAGGAAAAGGAGAAGAAACCGGCAACTTCCATCCTCTGCCAGGCATGCTGAGAAGCACCTCTGACCTCCTCTGAAAAACAGGCGACTTTGACAGCTTTCAGAGCCCAGGAGAGAAGGCTGAAGGCAGAAAGGAGCTGTGCACATGCTCCCTGGGTATTTTCACATAATCTTCAGGATGAGGAAGATTAAACAGTCCCTACTGCGTAAACTGTGTCCTTTCAGAGGTGGCTGAAACAGGTGTCTCTGCAGAGATATAAAGCCCTTCTAGGAAAGGCAGGAGACATGGTTTTAAATTCTTCTTTCCAGGTGACAAATCAATAGCGATCACATAAATAGTGTACAAAACTAAAACCACTCAACTCTCACTTCTTTCTTGTTAAGATCACATCAGATCACTCTCCAAGTGCAAATCTGGTTATAGAAAGTAATAAGTATATGGGAAAAAGCCCCGTCTCTGTCCCCCACCTTCCACCACGGGTCTGATGTGATTCCCTCTCCCTGGAAGTTTGCCCTTCCACCTACACTTTAAGATAATCGTTTTTCAGCCGACCTAGCCGGGTCCCGTGGCTTCTGATGGTGAGGGCCAGCAGCTCGTATTTGTCCCTGAGCCCCACGGAGATGTCGAGCGTTTCCTTCAGCAGGGACCTGGTGTGGACCAGCATCCCCAAGAAGTCCTCGTTGAGCCTGCTCTCTTGCCGGCTGTCCTGTTCCTGGCCCTGCTTGAACTTGCTTTCCAGCTCAGTGAGAGACTTGTCCGAGTTGGAGTAGGCATCCCCGATCTGGTGGGACTCCCGCCGCAGATACTTGCCGTAGCTCTGCTCCCCGTCTAGGTCGTAGGAGATGCTCTTACTGATGCCCTCCAGCACGCGTCCCGCGTCCTCCACCTGGCGGCCCAGCACGGTGAATTCCTCCCGCAGGGTGAGGCTCAGCAGACTGCTGGCTGGGCTCCCCTCCCCTTGAGAGCAGCGCCGTTGGTCACTCACCCTGAAGAGCAGCTGGCACTTCTCGGGGTCATCGTTCTCCTCGTAATCCCCGTCGGGCACAAAGTAGTGGTGCAGAGACCCATTGGACATCTCTGGATAGAGAGGGCCATCGAAATAGCCCTGACACAGGTGGCACAGAAAACCCATCCAGAGGAACTTCATGAACACCATCCTGGATATTCAGGATGACCGGGGACCCCTAGGAGAAGACTTTTCGCCCAGGCGCGAGGAAGGGGGTCCCCTAGGGAGTCAGCGCCTCCCTGAGACGGCGTCAGCCTCAGTCCCAGTAGCCTCGCTGCACCCTGGCACCCCCTCCCCAACTGGCTTCATGTGGCTGCGGCACCAGAGCCTGGGTAGCAGCCGCCGCGCCCGCAGCCCAGGATGCACCCTCGCTCTGAGCTCCTGCGCTCGCTCGGGTGGCTGGAACTCAGCCGGCTCCTTCCAGACGGGATCCCGGCACGGGTGGGGAACCCCTGCTGCAGCTCTCTGGCTGGACGCTGGCTGGCTCCGTTGCCCTACTCTGGCTCTCTGAGTTACCCCTCGCTCCTTGGGAAATGGAGCCTGTAGCTGGAGAGAAAGGTTCTTGCCCTCTGATACTATTTCAACTCCTGGACTGGGTGGGAATGCGGAGCTTTTCCTTTGGCTAATGATATCCTGAGGATCTCTTTGCTCTCAAATTACAGCTGGTTTCGTCACTTGGAAGCCAGGGAACAAGTTTGGAAAGAAACCTCTCACCAGGTCTGTGCTATTAAAGGTACAGGGTCTCTTTTTGAGGATTGGTAAGGAGACCCCGGAAAATAGAATTTAGCTTAAAGGAGAAAATGGGAAGAGGATAAATAGAATTCCCATAACAGACAGACTGTTTTGCTATTAACGAATCGGGAGGAAGGGTAATTACCCTGGAGAAATGCCATTTCACTATTTAAAATTGTTTCCAAAACAATAAAATAAATGTCAGTTAGTTTGCATTCGGTAGGTATGTCTATTTTTAGCATTAAAAAGTTTATGGCTTTAAAGGAAAATTTGAAGTGTATGAAATTGCAGTTTTGTTTGGAAATGGTTAATTAAAGTTACAATAACTTTAATACTTTGGTATAAATAGGAATATAGAAAACTGATTAACGTATGGTTGCAAGTATGTATAGGAACAAAAGCTGATAAATGAATTTTGCCAGTTTAATAAGTCAATGGGCAACTGAGATAATTGTTTAATTTCATGAAAGCCCATCCTTGCTAAGCTCCTCCATTGCATCTTTAACCTAACACCTTTACAGCTATTGCCTCTTTTGGGACACTTAAAAGTTTTTGAAGAATATGGGACTGGCACTGTTATCTCCAGTTTTCTGGGTGGAGAACCCAAGGGATAGAAAGTTAAACAAATTATTTGTTATCACAAAGATTGCAGTTCAGCCAGCCAGTACTCATTAAGTCACTGCGTCTTTTAATTTAATTTAGAAAAAAAGTATTTTTTTCACCAGGCCGTCTTAGTTTTTGATTTATGAATTGCTTAGCATATTGCCATCCTTCAGGCCATCTCATTTGTTCATCAAATGTTTATTGAGCATTTAGCATTCGCCAGAGTCTATTTTGTTCACAGAAAGAGCAGTGAACAAAAATAGAGAGAAATCCTTGCCTTCCTGGAGCTCACATTCTGGGACGTGGAAAGAAAATTAATATAAATAAATAAGAGATATTGTATGTCAAATAGGGGAGTGGAGGAGAAGACAGGGAAGGAGTGGGAAAACAGAGGCAGCGTCCCTATTTCTATGGTTATTTCCTCTTTCTGCCTTGAAATGTACCTGAAACACTCATGTGATTTGCCTGTGTTTATGCTTATCTCCCTCTCAGAATCATAAGGCACTGGTGTCATTTAGCGCCACAGTGCCATACTTGCTGCCATCACTTTCAATGACATAAACAACCCTGGCTAGACAGTGAGAAGTCCAGTTAAGTAATTGGATATTTGTTGATGCGATGCCACATGCGTAGATTTTGAGGAGCGTGTTGACCACACATTTTAATTTTTATCCAGAGACTTGGCATCGTGAAAACGTAGGTCACATGAGTTTTCTTAGGGTTTATGCTAACTAAAGACTATGACATTTTCACTGTGTTTCAGCAGAAAACTCCAACTTTCTCCATTTAAGAGACAGGACTCTTGGACTCAAGAACCATATTGCTTCATTCCTTTTCCCCTGGCACCTTGACAAATGACAACAGATGGATTCAAATTGGCCAGTCAGCCAAGAAAAGCAAGCAGAATTTACTCTGATTCACTCTACTTCTTGCACAATCCCTTCTCTGACTTGCTAACCAATTCAACTAAACAAGCCTATTTTAAGCACTTACTACTACTTGCCCCCTACTATGTGCAGGGCACAGTGTTAAGTTAGCTACAGATACAAATGTGTGCAATAAAAAGTTACAGCCTCCAAAGAGCTTGCTCTTTGGTTGAAGAGTCAGACGTGTATATACACACACAGTATTTGCTTTTTCCTGCAGTTACCTCCTTTAAAAGACAAACTGCATGTCACGAAGCTGGAAGGAATCATTCTGGTGCAAGTAACTGAAGGTCCAATTTAATCAGACTAAAGGCAAAGGAAATTCCTTGACTTACAGAAAGTCTAAGATTAGATTGTTTTCAACCCAAACCTGCCCAGAATCTAGTTTTTCTCTTACCATTTTTTCATTCTACTTCTTCAGTTTATATTCATTCTTGGGCAGTCTCTTTCATTTGTGGTTCCAAGATGGCTACCAGTGTCTTCTGGGGTTACAGACTTCTTTGTTCATGTCTAGCAGGAATGGCAGGTTAGATTTTCTGGTAGCTCAAATACAGGTCCTTCAGATCAGCCTCAGTGGCTACAGTTGGACTGATTTAGAAGATGAATCCGTCCTTGAACCAGGCTGATCATAGTCAGAAGTTTGGGATAGCCACTGGGCTTAAGACAATAAACCCAGTTCTGCAGCCGAATGCAAGTTACCATGAAAACTATACAGTTGGGAAACAGGAACCTGCTTAACAAGGGGACAGCATGAGAATAGATTCTGGGGAAGTAACTGCAAATATTCCCCCTTCCCCATGCTTTTGTCTTCAGTACCCACTTCTGAAAGACATTGGCGCCCTATTGCAGTGCTGTGCTGGTAAGCATTCAACAGTAGGCTTGAGGGGAGGAAAGAACCCCCTTTCTAGCATTTGCTGATTTCCATGGGGTAAATACTCTCACCATGGCTGATGCCATTGAGTGCAGAGTTAGAATGACATGGGCAACGACACATCATTATATAGCATTCCTATCATACAGATACATTAGACACAGATGACCACTAAAGCATAGAATATAGTAAAATGTAGTAAAATAATTAAGAACTGATGAGTTTTACTTATGCATTCCCTTTAATTTAGTATAATTTATTTAATTGTAAGTTTAGATAACTTAATTTTTAATAATGGTGATCAATGTTTAACAACTGACTTGCAAAATTCCTGAAAACCTAACAACTGGCTCTCATGAGCCAGTACCAGCCAGCTCCAGCCCGCTGTAGCCTTTTGCATTAAATGCTTCATTTCGTTCACTTTTTATAAACATTTGTTCATACATTCTTCGTATATGCCCAATTCCATCTTGGGTTGTTCTACCAGGATCAGAGTTAAGGTGGGCTTCTGAGGATTGGTCTAAAACAAATGGAGCCAGAGGAAACATCTAAACACAGACAAGCCACATAGAGGACTTTGAAGAGTAAAATCAAGAAGCACCATCTGCTGAAAGGGACAGCAGTTGAGTTTAGGGCTGAAGATTAGAGACAAAGTTAAGGGACAGGAACTAGGTGAATTCAAGAATAAAGGAGGAACTCAGGGTCAGGGGCCAGAGTCATATAGATGTCATGTAGATGAACACCGTTGCCCAGTACCAGCTTCTTATATGCAATCCTTGCTATGCAGTACCAGCAGGTTTGGCTAGCTTAAAACTTGCTTATCCCTTATCCTTTTCAGTGCACTTTAAAATCTTGCTCCTTTGGTCCAGTTACCACTTCATAGAAGGAAGGAGGAATTCAGGTTGGCACCCTGAGCCTAAAGACCTGTAAGATTTCTTAAGCTCTGTGATTTACCCCCGACAGGTTTTTTGTGATCCTCTGACTGTTTCTGATTATGGTAATGGTAGAACTTTTATAGAAAAGGGCCTTGTATGCATTAAGTATAAGAAAGGTTGGGGAGATTAGGTTCCACTGTATAGTCTTTTAGACTATATTTGGTTTCTAACCCGAAAGGAGTCTCTGGGAAGTGGAGGCTCCCCAAATCCCCCCGAAACTGTCAGGCTGAATTCACCCCTGGACCATGTCACAGAAGATAAATGAACAAAGGGAATTAGCCTGGGCCAGAATCGGGGTCCTGGGGTGTGACAAGAAGGGAAAAATAAAGGGGGGAAGATGAGGACACAATATTTAGCACTTTGGGGATTATGTGATCAATTAACATGTCAGTAGCTTTTATTGAGCAGCCATTGTTTACAAAGGGTGGGAAGGAGAGAGGAATAGAAATGGATGAGAAAGAAAGAAAACAGAGAAGTAGGGAATGAGGAAGGTAGCAAGGAAAGAAGGAAGAAAAGACAGAAGGAAGAAAATAAGGAAGAGAGTGGAATGCATTTTGATTTTCCAGTCAACTATTTGTCACATTAACTCAGTGAAATGGTCATTATTATTTACTTTAAGAACATTGGTTAGGGGCAGAGGAGAGTTAATTAACAAGAACAGTCACACAAAGTTCCCATCAAAATTAGGCAATAGGGCTTCCCTGGTGGGGCAGTGGCTAAGAATCCGCCTGTCAGTGCAGGGGACACGGGTTTGAGCCCTGGTCCGGGAAGATCCCACATGCTGTGGAGAAACTAAGCCCGTGCACCACAACTACTGAGCCTGTACTCTAGAGCCCACATGCCACAACTACTGAAGCCCACATGCCTAGAGCCCAGGCTCCGCAACAAGAGAAGCCACCGCAATGAGAAGCCTGCGCACCACAATGAAGAGTAGCCCCCACTTGCCGCAACTAGAGAAAGCCTGCGCGCAGCAACAAAGACCCAATGCGGCCAAAAATAAATAATAAAATAAAATAAATAAATTTATTAAAAAATAGGAACAAACTCACCTATGAAATCATAATTAGAATGGTTACAAGGAAATAAGTATAATGTGTGAAGAGAGTGATTAGTTCTCCCATCTTTCTCTATTAGTCAGAATAGGCATGATATGCTGTGGTAACAAGCATCACCAAATGTCAGCACCAAATTCAAGTCTTCTGCAGCTCAAGGTGACTCAGTAACTCTCCTCTATGTGGCAACTCTACCTGACCATTTACAACATGAGACCTCCCTGGTTAACGTGGCAGCGGAAGAGGGCTCCAGAGAGACACGTGCTGCACTTAAATGCATTGGCTCAGAAGTGACACGTGCCACTTTGCACACTGCCTATTGGCCAGTGACATGACCCTGCCTTGGTGCAAAGGGAAGGGGAGTCTAATTCTTTCATGTGCCCAGAAGGAGAGGAAAACCAGATGTGGAAGAACACTAGGTATCTCTACCACACTTTCCAGAAAAAAAAGCTGTTAGAAATATTGTAGAACTACCAAACAGGAAATGAGGATGTAGGTTGTGAAATAGATTCTACAATAATGCAAATATTTCTTATTTGCAGCTAGGTTAGAAAATACTCTCAAAGAAAAGACTATAAGCACTTCTTTTATTGTCACTACCAGATTCAAGGAATCTGTGATCCTATCCACCCGTTTCACCCATCAACACAGTCTATGCTAATCATAGAGGAAAGAGCTAGGGAGAGTCAGAGAGGTGGAGTAGGAGAGTCTGAAGGAAGGGAGGGAGGTCAAGAGTATGAGGAGGGTTTCCAGGAAGGTACAGGGGGAAAGCATGGTATCAGGTAGAGGACCACCCTTAGCTGAAGGGGATTCTGAGGACACAGGTACAAGAAATAATGCATATGGTGGTGGGGAAGGGAGGGGATGGAGGGGGGCAGTTAAATTCTCAGGGAGGAGACGCACCACTGAAAATAAGAGCTAGGGGGTCCAGAGGAGAGAAGGAGAGTGCTACTAAGAGGCTGGAGCCAGGGATCAAATAGTGTCTGTCTGTGCAGCACCATGCCATGTAAGCTAAGCACATTGTAAGGATTCAGAGTCATTTGGGAGGGATTTTATCCACCATTCTAGATGCCTCAATGGCGTCCCACTGCACTTTGACTGAAATTCAGCTTCCTTAGTTAGCCTACCAGGTCTTGCTCTGTCTGATCCCAGCTTCTCAATTTCCACCTTCTGCAATGCCCCACTTTGTTCACTATGCTTAAGCCATATGGGATTCTTGTTCAAATCTGTTCTCATCTGAAAGTCTTTACTCATTCTGTTTTCCCTGCCTAGAACCCTCTTACCCAACTCCTGTCCTGCTTCATGCATACTCTCTCATGTCTTAATTGTAATGTCATTTCCTCTAAAAGTCTCTCCTTGATTTCCAGATTTTACTTAGTTCTCTTGAACATTCCCTATCATACCACCCTGTTCTTTTCCTCGTGGCATTTTCCACTATTTATAATTGTACTTTATGTATTTATTTGTTCTAGGTTTGTCAGTCCAGCTCAACTTACAGCATATGAAGATAGGAGCTATGTTCACTTCTCTCTCCCCAGTGCCTGGCACAGTGCCTGAATCATAGGAGGTGCTTAATGAGTTTTCGTCAGCAAACCCCAGGTTAAGTTGATCACTTCCTATTTAGTGTTTGACAAAGTGTTTTTGTAGTATTTCAGAGGTACTTTTTCTTTGTTTTTTTGTAGTGTGTATTGCATTGCATTGAGTTTCTGTTAAACTGGTCTATCTCCCCTACTTAACTGTGAGTTCCCAAGTGTAAGGATGTGTTTTACTTACCTTTATTTTCTCTGTGATTAGCACAGAGCCAAGCGTATAGCAAGGACCAAATACTTGTTAGTTGTTATGATAGCTAAACTGTAGAATTCAAGGAATTCTATTATTTAATGATGGTCAGATAATCCATCTTATTTGAGCACATGTTTTATCCAGCCAACAGTCAGCCAGTGATGTCTCACACTTAATCTGGATGATCCTGGCAGGAGAGAAGGGAAGAGCCCTATGCATTCCAATATTCAGAACATTCAGAAGGGAGTATCACTCAGAAGGGTGACTTTTGACCCACTCTAAGTAAACTATGCAGCAGTCTGTACATGTGATCCTAGTGTTCTGGTCTATAAGCTTCAGAAGCATCAGACCACCCTGCAGGGTAGTTTGTTATTTGCCTGGTAAAGATTTTCTCTTTTCTGCTGTTGAAAGCACATGCCTGGGTTGTGATTGAACCGGGTTGGAGAAGAATCTGGCCTTGTTTATTTCCCCTCTTTAAGCAATGTTTTTATTTTTCCTTATTTTAATTCTCAGGTCCGGTAGAATCGGGGGAGATGAGAAAAGGTAGAGACAGAGTATGAGAGAGTAAATTTATTGGTCTCACTTCAATTCTGCAGGCACTTTGTTCAGCAGCCCACATGGGGAAATAGGAGGAGTAGATGCAGGTCTACACTCTGTGGAGGTTGTGGGAAACATGGATGCAAAGAGTCCGCAAATTGAAGTGTACAGTGAGGATCACAAGGGGGTCCCACAAAGACTGTGATGATTTTAGGGAGTTGAATCTCACATCTGATTGGGAACAGGACAAGTGTCATGGAATTTTTAAGCCAAGAGCCACTGACTGAGGTTACTGATGAACAAAGGGGCTGAGTCATTCCCCTTATTTAAGGCGTTCTGTTGTTTCTGGTCTCAATAAAACTTACAAAGGAGCCCATGAAATGGCCAAAGAGGTGCCCCTCAGAAATCAGCCTGGGCAGGAAATGGAGGGTTGTGGCAGGGTTAGTATTCACATTGTTCTTTCTTTTCTTTGTTAGAAAAGAGGAATATCTTCCACACTTGCGTTTCTTTGTTCTTGGCTGCCTTTTCTTTTTCAAGATCTTGAGGACTTTTAAAATGTCCTGCAGTGAACAAGTCCTTGATTATGCTTTAAATCCAAATTCAAATCTAATTTTTAATTCTAAAGAAATGCAGTTGGAAGAGGATGATAGAGGCTATTTTGAAGGTGAGTCAAAAAGGGGCTTGTCATGACTGCCTTTAGGAGAAGAAGTCTGAATAGACTTCACAATGCTTATTTCCAGACTCTAGCTCCAGGCTGGACATGATTTACTCCACAACGTGTTTTGCAGCTTTGTTTATGCCACCTAATGACCCACGCTTTGTTTCTCATTTTTTTCACCTACTCCTCATTGGACCCTTATCGCTAATGACCCCAAATGTCAAACAGATGGAGGGAGAAGAGCCAGCCCATCTAGATGTTTGTCATATAACAAGTCACTTAAATATGCCTGTTAGGTATTGAATCTTAATTTAGGGCATGTGCTTGTTTGAAACTGGGATGCTTTTCAATCTGACCATGTTCAGAGTAGGTGCTCAGCAAATATTTGTTGATAGAAGTATTAAACAAATGATCATGAGATAAGTGAGCCTATCAATTTAATAATGACCATATGTTTTGAACTATGGCTGTAAGAGGACTCAGTGGTATAGATTTGAGACACGATTCATTAGGGTGGTTAAGACTCTTCAACAGAATTTACATAACATGTAGCTAAAGATGATTTAGACTGAGCAAATATTCTCATTTACTGATGAACTTTTCCTGCAAAATTTTGTTCACAACAAACAACTCTTGATTTGTTGGGAGTGAGTCTGAGTCACAGCTTATCTTATCTTTAGCATGCTATTGCAGCTCTGTAATGATCAGCAAATAAAACAATGTAAGGAGCTATAAAAGGAAAGTATGACATATTTGGTTACATAAAAAAGTGTACGTAAAAATTATTATATAGTTGATAAGGGGCTAATATCCAAAACATATAAAGAACGCATACAACTCAATAGCAAAAAAGTAAACCACCTGATTAAAAAATGGGCAGATCTAAATAGACATTGTTCTAAAGAAGACATATAAAATGGTCAACAGGTACATGAAAAGATACTCTACATCCTTAATCATCAGAAAAATGCAAATCAAAACCATAATGAGATATCATCTCGTTAGAATGGCTATCATCAAGAAGACTAGAAATAACAAGTGTTGGGCAAGGATGTGGAGAAAGGAGAAAACTTGTGGGCTGTTAGTAGGAATGTAATTTGGTGTAGCCACTGTGGAAAACAGTATGGAGATTCCTCAAAAAATTAAAAATAGGACTCCCATATGATCCAGCAATTCCACTTCTGGGTATTTACCCAAAGAAAGCAAAAACACTAATTTGAAAATATATATGCACCCACATATTCATTGCAGCAGTATTTACAACAGCCAAGATATGGAGACTAAGAGTCCATCAATGGATAAAAGAATAAAGAAATTGTGACATGCACATACAATGGAATATTATTCAGCCACAAAAAGAATGAAATTTTGCCACTTACAGCAACATGGATGGACCTCGAGGGCATTATACTAAGTGAAATAAGTCAGAGAAAAATATGCTCTCTCTTATATGTGGAATCTAAAAATATTTTTTTTTAAATTTAAACAACTAAGCTCATATAATAGATTGGTGGTTGCCAGAGGCAGAGGATGGTGGGTGGAAGAAATGAACGAACTGCTGTTGTTGTTTTTAGTTTCAATAAATTGACTTAAAATTTATTATAGTTGTAATTAAATAAATTGGGACAATATTTACAGCACATTTTGATAAGAAATGCTGCATATTCTTCGTGTGTATTGTGTTCATAGAACTCAGTAAGAAAAACACTGTCACACAAGAAGATAAATGAGCAAGTGACATGAATAGGCAGTTTTCAGTAGAGAAAATTATAGACCTGTTTAACATATAAAGTATGCAAGCTTGCAAGTAATGAAAAGCCAAAAATTAAAATAACAATGAAATAATGTTTGTCTTAATACCTTAGTATAAAATAATTATAGTTCTTAATGCTTTAATGTCACAGAAAAACAAGTATACTCACATACTGAAAGTGGGATATTAATGGGTTTGACTTTTCTGTAAAGCAATATGGTTATTTTTATCAGGAGATTCAAAGGTTTTCATATCCTTGGACCTAGTAATTTTGTTCTTAGAATATATATCAGCAACATAAACAGAAATGCACAGAGAGATTTATGAGCAAAGATGTTCATCACTGCATTGTGTCCAAGAATAGGCACCTAGAAACAAGCAAGACATCCAAAAGAGAAAAAGTTAAATACATGGCACACCGTATGTTGGAACTATTTTGCCTTTTCTGAAAAGTAAATTTAAAGATTTTTTAATAAAATGGGAAACAATCATGATACCATAATCTATTTATATATTTATATAGAGTATGGTATCATGATTGTTTCCCATTTTATCAAAATGTTTAATAAAGAAAACAACAACAAAAGGAACAACACAAAGTCAAGATGGTGATATGACGAAAGGTGGCATGTTTATTTCTATGGAGGGATTGTAGGCAATGCTATGTTCTTCTTTAATTTGGTGTGCTTTCTTCACATTTTCTACAATAGGAGATAGTATGAATTTTGGGAAGAAAAAGAGAAACAAAGAAAGGAAAATAGAATATAAAGGTAGAAAAACTTGAGCTGCATTCTGAAAGCACTTGCCTCCTGTAGCTCCTGACTTCTCATTCTTTAGGCAGAAGGCTTCCCTGACATCCTCATCCTGGGTCTGCAGCCTGCAGACTCTCCCATGCATTTGACTCCTAAACCACTTGGCTCTGGAGCCAGATACCCAAGCCCTGTGGATTCGGGAGCCTCTGGTAGATTCATTCCACTGTCAAAATAAAACACAGCATGTTCCATTACTGTAGACTTTGAGGTTAAATTCCTAAATTTTCATGGATTGGAATTTTTGTTGGGCTGGAGGGCAAGGTGAGGGATGATGCAATTCCTATGTGTTGTAGAGTATTATTTTGTGATAAAGCCTCTCTATGCTAGGCTAGATGAATAGCTTCTAACCACAAATCTTAAAATCCAGTAATTAGAGTCAAGATAAATAATCCAAGAACTGGATTTTCTTTTCTTTCTCACTTTCTGGTCTTTTGCATATTTATTAAGACTGCTGCTTTCCAGATTTTTCCTCACACCATTACCTAAATGGAAGGGATTTCTGTTAGGTAGCTTCATAGCCTAATTGTATCCTGTAATGTACATGAGAAAATGTTAAAATCCATAACGTTATATACCATATATTTTTTCTCTTTCATTTCTTTTGATATAAATGAAGGTTTCTTTCAGGAATGTTTAAGCCAAGTTTGAAGATGTGTAGCTGTCTAGAAAATGTGGTGTTGTAAAGAAAATGGGGGAAAAGTTATAATTTCTCATTTTCAAATATGAAAAATAAAGAGAACATGTTTTAATGAAATTTAACAGCAAAATTTGTCTTGGTTTTAACACTAATTATGGAAAATACCCTTTGAAGCTTTTTATTTTTCAATGTTGTGAAGTAAAAAAAGAAAGTTTGGATTTTAAGAAAGTTTAAAAATAAAGTGTGTACTGCCAGGGAGGTCTGTCAAGTATCCAAGTAACATGATGTTTAGAAAGACTCTTAACAGTATAAAAAGATAGAGCATCCTTTTTCCTTTCCCCTAAGTAGACTAGTGTCTGGTACAAACTGACAGCAAATTATAATTTATGAATAGTGGAAAAACTTGTGACTTATAATAACCCTGTTGTGACAGCACAGTAATATAATAGGGCTGATGATGTTTAATACAGAGAGAGCACAAAATAAAAACGTTCTCAGGTCTTCCCTGGTGGGGCAGTGGTTGGGAATCTGCCTACTAATGCAGGGGATATGGGTTCGAGCCCCGGTCTGGGAGGATCTCACATGCTGCGGAGCAGCTGAGCCTGTGCACCACAACTACTGAGCCCGCACTCTAGAGCCCGTGCTCTGCACTCTAGAGCCCGTGCTCAGGAGAGGCCACCGCAATGAGAGGCTCGCGCACCACAATGAAGAGTGGCCCCTCTCGCCACAGCTGGAGGAAGCCCGAGCGCAGCAACAAAGACCCAACTCAGCCAATAAATAAATAAATAAATAAAAATGTTCTCATTGTTTTCTTAGAGATTTTTATTAGCATTAAGGATACTGAGCCACTTCACTGTGGGGTATGTCACTGGAGTGCATGTATGTTTGGGTAAGATGAGAAAGAGGCTTTCTGCCTAGGAAAAGCCATCTTCCTTTTTTCTCCTCCCAAGTGGTTTATTGATAATGGCTTTATCTCAAAAGCAGGAGCCAAGGAAAAGGACAAAATGATCCCCAGAGAAGAAAAATATTCCTTAGGAATTACAGAAACAAGTTTAAAAATAACTAAAAGTGATTTGTCATTAAAAATTTGCTTTCCACTTGTAGAATTGTTTTTAAAATTTTCAATTAGAGGAAAATATTTCTTATTTTTAACCTCTCGGGCCCTCCTTGGCTCAGGTACGACTGCATTCCAAAGCTGCTTGAAGAGAAGGGATTAGCTTTGGAACAGCGAATTCACTGTGGTTTGTATCTGTGGATGTGGAGGTCCAACAGCTGACAGGAAAGAGAAAAAGTAAGCACTCAAATGTTAAGCCTATATGAAACCAAACATTAGGCTATTGGATACATTTTGGATGTTTGGTAATATGTAGGCAAAATACTTCTGTGTTTTGTTCTTACTCTAGATATTTCAATATATTGGGAATCTGGACTTAGAATCCTAAACACGTAGAGATTTATAGATATTTTAATTTGAGGAAGAAAGACTGTTGATTGAAAAATGCCATCCCAAATAACCAAAACCATAATATGATCAGACTATGTAAACTCAGATATTATAGGGAAACTTAACACACTAAAAAAATACCACATTGATCTGTGCTTCTGGCCAAGATGGTGTAAAAGAGTTTGAATGCACCCTCCAACTTGAAAATAACTAAAACACCAGACATAATACATTAAATAACAGTTTTCAAGACATGGGGCATTGGGCAATGGAGGAGAGTGACCCCTGAGAGAGAGGAAACCAAACATGAGTAGGGAGGGAAACCAAGGTGAGTCTTGAAGTCCAGGGAGGCTAGGTTGGCTAGAGTTCACAGAGTAGAGTCATGGAGAAGATAGAACTGTATGCAGTATGAGCACCAGAAATATGTAGAGGATCTCCTTGGAGTCTTCAGCGGAGTGTTAATAAGCATGGGCATGTGAGAAAACTACCAGAAGTGGAGAAAGAACCATCCAAAAGAATTAGAGGGCATAATCTCTACAGCTCACACAGAGCTGGAAAGAGGTCTGGTTCCATCCAGGCAGAGTAGAACATTTCATAATTCACTGAATGTTGGGTAGATTACTCAAGAGAATTTTGCCTCAGTAGTGGGGAAATGTTAGTCATATCCTAAATGCTGCTCTATAGGCTAAGAAAGTTCACAAACCAAACCTCTAAAGATCAAAACTGTTTCCAGGTAACACACCCAATACCAGAACAAAACTCAAGAATATTCATAAGAACATAAAGACAGCCAACACCCAACAAGGTAAAACCACTCATGTCTAGCATTAATTAAAAATTACTGGGGGGCTTCCCTGGTGGCACAGTGGTTGAGAGTCCACCTGCCGATGCAGGGGACACGGGTTCGTGCCCTGGTCGGGGAAGATACCACGTGCCGCAGAGCGGCTGGGCCCGTGAGCCATGGCCTCTGAGCCTGCGCGTCTGGAGCCTGTGCTCCGCAACGGGAGACGTCACAACAGTGAGAGGCCCGCGTACTGCAAAAAAAAAAAAAAAAAAAAAAAAAAAAAAAAAAAATTACTGGTTATACAAACTTACTAGGCACTCCTCATCTAGGGAAACAGAGCCCATGATGAGGAGGAAAATCAATCACAACTGACCCAGAAATGGCACCAATAATTGAATTAGTAGACAAGGACATGAAAACAGCTGTATAACTGCTTTCCATTTATTCAAAAAGCTAGAGGAAAGGCTGATGATATTAAGGAGAGATGTAGAAAGTATAAAAAAGAACCAAATCACTTATAGATATGAAAATTAAAACATCTGACGTGTAAAAATACAGAGTGGATTAAGGTAGATAACACATGCAGGAAAAAAGATTAGCAAGCTTGAAGACATAAAAAATCCAAAATATAAGTGTATTTATATATTTATAAAAATATATAAATATAAAACAGAAATACAAAAGATCAAAAAAGTATGAAGACAGCATCAGTGAGCTGTGGAATGCCTTGGATCAGACTTATGCATATGTAATTGCAGTTCCTGCAGGAGAAGAGGGGGAATAAATGAAAGAGTATTTGAAGATATAATGGCCAATATTTTTCCAAATTTGCTGAAAACTATAAACCCACAGATCCAAAAAGCTCAAGAAAGCCAATAAAAGAATCATGAACCAAACTGCTTAAAACTAGTGATAAAGACAAAATGTAAAAATCAGCTAGAGAAAAAAGGACAAATTTTGAACAGAGGAACAAAGATGTGGATAGCAACAAATTTCCCTTGTAAATAATGCAACCTAGAAGACAGTAGAGCAACATCTTTAAAGTACTGAAAACAAAACAAAACAAAAAAACCAAACCAAAACAAAAAAAAACCCAAACCTGTCAACAAAGAATTCTTATCCAGCACAAATATGTTTCAAAATAAAGCCATGGAAGAGGCAGCCTGGACATAGGATCACTCTTGCTAAGATGGTATAAGTCATCAGACTTACAAATAGACCACATGGTAAATCCGGCAGTAGGATGTTGCTAGAGTGAGATGCCAGACATGGTAAGGACACTAGAAGCTGTAGTCAGCATAAGGTTGACCATTTGCCTAAGCATCCTTACTCTCTCTTTGTATGCTACAGTAGCATGAAAAATTCTGAGGGTCTTTCTGTCTTCCAGTACCTCCAGATGCAACTACCATACCTACCACCATATCTACTACAGCTCTTTGCAAGTGTGGGATATTTCTATAAGATGCTTATCATTTTTCTGGGCTGCACCCAAGAAAAAATATTCAGGAATTTTCTACTTTGGGGTTTATGTTTTTATTAGAAGTTCTATTGTTTTCCCCTATTCCCATCCCAGGGCTCTATTCTTGGAGTGGAAAATGTGTAGGCGTACCACATTCTGCCTAACTCTTTCACTTTCTTTGAAAAATTTCTGTCTATCTCCTCCAGCCCTTAGAAGTTCTATGTATTCTCTCTGCAGTAGGAAATTCTGGCTAGCTAATTATGCCTGCAAATCTTTTGTTTATGCCAGGATTCAAACTGCTAGGAGCTTAAATTCACGAATTAAGTTCTTTATGTTTATTAGCATCTCTCCCATTGCAACTCTTCACAAATAGAGTCTAGGGGACAAATACCTCACGCACTCAAGTTATCAACCCATTAGTTTTGCCAATATTTTCTCCTGTCATATTGCTTATGTTTAACTTTCTGTTACTCTGTTATTAGCCAGCTGAGAGTCTGAATGCTACTGTGTATGTGTGTGTGTGTGTTGTGTATGGGTGCACACCTACAATGAGTAACTGAAGGGGAAGGAGGGTAACACTCAAGACAAATTTATATGATGGGCAATCCTTTCTCAAGGGCTGTCCCTGGTTATGACCTTCAGAACCCTCTCTAGTGCTTTCCATGGTCTAGAGACTATTATTCATGTTGGGTGATCACAGTCCTGGCAGGAAGTTCACTGGGGAAATATCTATTGAATCACTTTTTGGACTAAACAGACAAATCAGTCAAAACTGTTAACCTGAGTGTTAACAGCATGCATTTGAGGCTTGCAGAAGTATTACCAAAAGCTCCCCAGGAGAAAAGTCACAGATTACCAAATAGTACTTGAGATGAAAAAAATAAGTAAATGGCTGAAGTTTTAATACAGTTATTATTTATGTTATCATGAGGCTCTTTGTTGTTGTTGTTGTTGTTGTTTTGGCTGCGCGGCATATGGGAGCTTAGTTCCTTAGCTCCCCGACCAGGGATCGAACCCGTACCCCCTGTACTGGAAGCACAGAGTCCTAACCACTGGAGCGTCAGGGAAGTCCCTGAATTTTTAATTTTGTCTAATTGCTTGGTCATTGTTTTACATATTGTAAATTGGACCCTGATAGGTATAGTGCAACATTGAAAATGTAAAGTGGCTATTTTTCTATCAATAAATATTTTTGAGAGAAATGTTGCTAACATTATGAAGATATAACTATACTGTAGTAGCTAATCCTTTCCATATTTCATCCATTCCAAGATGTTATCAACTTTGAGATGCCTTATTGCTTTGTGTACCAAAAGAAAAAAATGCTGTCTATTACACTATAACATAATGCTATTGTAGAATTTTTTAAAAAATTTTTATTGAAAGAGCCCTTTTGGACTTATGTAAACATAGACCTTAATCATTTATCACTTTTGGGCATACATTAAAAGGAAAATATAAGAGAAATTAATTTGTCCTTCCTCCCTCCCTCTTCCTTTTTTTTTTCCCTTCCTTCTTTTTGTCTTCATTGATAATATATCTCTGGAATTTAAATTCAAAGTTAGAAGGAAATTTTTCATGAATTCTTGTTTAATACCTTATCACTTGTCCTGTGTAAAATAAGAATTGGTCTTATCAGCCTCTCATTTCTTTAAGATTCCTTTAGCTCTTTCAGATATCAGTTTCTCCTGTCTTTAGTTCTGTTGCTTGTTGTGTGATAGACAATCTTTTTGTAGATATGCAGGCAAGAAAATGTTAACAGCTTCATTTACTTGTGGGTATTTTACCTTCTTAGGTCCTGTTAAACACTTGATTGTTGCTTTGCAAGAAAATATGGAATTTTGGTGATTTCTCAACAATGATATTTGTGTACCTAATATATCAATACTCAAATATCTCAATGTCCCAAACGTCTCAATACTCTTTTCCTGTGATCTCGAAGATACATAATAACTTTTGTTTCAACATGGAATCATAGCATAATCTTTTAAAAGACATCTAAAATGCCAGTTACACTTAGCACATATGGAAACAGCTATGCACATACAACAATTGTGCATAATTGTGCACAACTGCAACAATTGTGCAAAAGTGACAAAGATGTACTCATCTGTTATTGAAATCATGCAAGCACAGAGAATGACACATACCTCATTAATTCTACCTGGCCAACAGGGATTATAAACTATCTTGTTTGGGACTGGTCTCTGCCTATCCATAATGATACTATCATTACTGGAATAGGGCCCCTTTCAGGGCCTGAGAGTTTGCTCTTGTCTAACCCTCGGTAATGAATTGTCCAAGGAGACACACGTGGTGAGAGAGCAAAAGACTTTATTGGGAAGGGGGGCCCTGGCAGAGAGCAGCAGGGTAAGGGAAGCCAGGAGAGCTGCTCTGACACATGGCTTGCAGTCTCAGGTTTTAAGGTCATGGGGTTAGCTTTCCGGGTTGTCTCTGGCCAGTCATCTTGCTTGTGTCATATTTGGTCGGACTCAGGTCCCTCCTGGTGGTGCATGCATCTCTCTGCCAAGAGTCTAATGCAAGAGCTTCTGGGAGGTTGGCCCATATTATGGGCTGGCATCTCCTCCCTCCTTTCAACCCCTCACGAATTCTCTCATGGCGCCAGCACTGTGTTCCTTATGGGACCTCCTGTTGTGAGGTAACTCATACAAGCCATTGTTATCGTGTCTGGCCAAAGCGGGAGGTTTTGATCAATGGTTCACTAAAGCTATCAGCTAAAAATGCCTGGGAGTACACACCTACCATAATAGACTACTAGTGGTGAGGCTCCACAGACATTTCACTAACCAGACCCAGTGTATGGTTGGTCTGACCCTTGTGATTCTTATTATGATTGCAAGACACACCTCAACAACATCCATCAGGGAACTTTGAAAAAAACAAGGTTCATTACTCACAAGTCCTAGAGGGTACATGGTGCACCCAGGACCACACAGAATGGTAGGTGAGCGGGGCAGAGAGAGAGTGACAGAGAGAGTGAGAGAGAGGAATTGTGGCTCTGCCTTTATTGGGATCAAGGGTGGTGTGCTTAGACTTTTGAGGTTTCACTCTTTATTGGTGAATTTAAAACATAAGAGTGGGAATTAAAGCACAGGAAGGGAAAGCAGGGTCAGTCAGTCAGTTATCTAGGTCAACTAGGGCTTTCTAAAAGGGAAACTTCATGGGTGGAGCCACCTGGCACTTTATCCAGTTGTGTAGCTGGCAATGTGTTTATTATAGATGGATGTCTTTGAAATGGATGCCTTGCAATTAAAAGCTTAATGTCAGGCACTTACATTACAATCAAGAAAAGCAATTGTCAGACACTTACACTACACATCTATTAGAAAACACTTCCTAATTTCGGAGATGTTAAAATGCTACAAAAAAAGTGCATCTTAGAACCAAAAAAGTGCAACATTGATAGCATATATCATTGGCTAAGTGCTTTGCATACTTTACTTAATCCTTACAATGGGCATAGGAAATCAGGATTATTATTTTTCATCTCTACCTTTCAGGTGAGGAAATTGAGGCTCATAAAGGTAAACAACTTGCCCAGGGTCATATAACTAGTAAATTGAGGAGCTGAGATTTTCACACAAATCTGTCTGATACAAGTACCAACACTCTTTACCATTATTCTAACTTTCCTTTGGGGGCTGGAATGAGTGAGTCCAAAGCAGCCTCAAAGTTTGTGTGGCTCTCCAAAAACACTTTGACATTATCTTTGTTCTAAATTATCTGCTTGCTCTCAAAGTAAATTTTCTTGTATAGTTTAGAATAGGTGTGTTCACTATACATTTATAGAGTGTATGAGAGCTATTTTAATCTGTTATGAGTATGGAATGTCCATAATATGCCAAAATTATGTAATAGGAAAAAAGAACTTTTTGAGAAAAGACTTGTAATGGGAACTTATTTTTATGAAGGATGCATGGAAAAAATCCAGGTATTTCTGACACCCTGGGTGTCCAATGGTGTTGTCCATTACCGTTATATTAAAATATATCAAATGCTGCTTAAAAGCTACTACTTAACAGTCAACAAGTATAGACTGTTTTGTAATCAATCTTACCTTGAATATACTTTTTCTGTCTGTCCGTTATATTAAAGGCAATGAACATAGATTCCCATGCTCAAAAGAGAGTGAATTAGGCAAAGGAGAAGGGCTGAGTGAAAAGGAAAGACACATTTGGACCTCTGGTTCCTTATTGTGAAGATACTAATACAGTAGTAGGTACATAAGGACTCTTGAGAGGATGAAATAAGAAAATATTTATAAAGCATTTAGCATTGCAAGTAGCACATGGTAAGCTCTCAATAATTTTGGCTATTATTATTACCCTAAATTCTAATAACAAGAATTTTTCTCTATTAAATTCAGTAAAGCTACTGGAATTTTGAAGAAAAAAAGTGGCCCACAAACAGTTTTATTTTTCTTAAATTATCCCTTGTGCCAAAATGTTGCTCACTAACGGTCAAGCATTGTCATCACCTAGTAATTGTTACAGATACAGAATTTCAGAACCCTCCCTAGACTCACTGAAGTAGAATCTGCATTTTATCAAGGTCCTTGGTAATTGCGATACACACTGGCTTTGGAGAAGCTTAAACTCGGTGGAGGGGTCATGACAGGTGCTTGTGACTGAACAGATTTATTTTCATTCCTATTCATGCTTCAGGTTTTGGCATATTATCGAATTTGCTATCCTATTCAACTTCTCAGTTTTCCATAATTAATTTTCAGAAAAAAAAGAGAACAAAACAGAGTAGCAGAATCTAGAATGGACTAAGTTGTCATCCATTTCATCGTGTCAAGTTCCAACCATGTGTCATCCATATGTGTGCTTTGTCTCATTAAATCTATTTAATCCATATAACAACTATCCCAGGTAGGAATTATTATCTTCATATCACAGGAAATAAAACTGTCTCCCTGAAATGACAAATGTTTTAAAAGGACACTGAGCCAATAGGTGGAAGAGCTGGATTTGAACCCAGGGTTTTTTTGTGGTTTTTTTCAAAATTATATGATATTTTTTCCCTGATGCATCAGTGTGTCATTACTCAGTTGCATTACATTTCTGCTCTGTAGTTAAGTAACCAAAGAGGTGGCTTTTCCTCTTTTCCAATAGATTGGAAACACAGTATTTCTATCTCCTCAAGAGTATTTATGCTGACACATTAGTCCCCTCCCCCTCTTTTTTATTGGGTGCACATTTAAAATGGTGCACATTTTGCAATTGAGAATTATTGAGCCAACATATGGTTTCAGTTGAACAATTCCAATATATCATTGTGAAAAAAAGAGGGAAAAATAAAGCACAAACTAACCTTTGTACTTTTGCAAATGTGTTTTAATAAAAATCTATAAAGTGAAAGCTCTAGAGTTAAGTAGAGACGCATTTATATTTGTTTATTTTTACCTTCCGTGTCGATCACACCTAACAAGCAGAGAGCTTTAGGACACAGCTTTCATTCAGCTGCTTTTATGATTTCCCCGAAGTTTGGGGCACCATTTACCAGAATTTCAGACTATAGCTTACTGTGTCTGCCTATGGCCATGTGGTGGCTTAGGAGCTGCCAGCTTGAGTTGGATCTTTGTTCCAGAAAAGATCGTAAGGATTTCACACACTGGTCTGATTTTAATGAAAGAGAGATTCATATCCCTGAGTCGTTCTTGCCTCTGAAATGCTTCAGATTAGGAATCACTGAATTTCAATTAAATTGTTGTTATCTGCACCTAAACCAGTTTGGTGAAACCTGCTGTGTTAATTTGGAGGCAATGGTTGGGGTAGGTTATGGGAGAATTCTAACTCTTCAGAAAGATTTGGCACAAAGTAGAGGAGTCTCTGCATGTGACTACAATGAAAACAATTACTGTCATAATTTATGTAGGGATCCCAGTATATTCATATACACTATGTCATTTCATCTTCATTATGGATCATTTCAGATAAATATTATAATATATTAATATAGAGGTGTGGGCAGTTCATTTCAGGGAAGTTGTGACTTGCCTTAGTCATGGTTGGTAACTGATGCGATAGATCATATATGACACTCTTTTCGAGGCTTTGCTTGGCTGTTGTGACATCAAAGTCTCCTTGTTCTTTTCCTCTTCGACCTGTCACACTCAATGACCTTCTCATATTCATTTTCCTCTTGTGGACTGGGTCTCCATAAATTGAGGTACCTAAGGTATGTTCCTCTAGTGATTTTTCCCTCTCTATTTTCTTTGTAGAAGATCTCATTTCTTCACATGTCATTAAATATCATCCGTATTCTGATGACTCTCAAATTTGAGCAGAAGAGATTTGTCACTTCCATTCCACGGTAGATAAAACAGTTGTGAATTCTTCATAGTCTCTCTCTCTCTCTCTCATACACAGGTTTGAAAATAAAGAACTCCAAAATGACAGCGTTGCAAGATGGAAGAAGTCTGGATTCCTGGGTCACCACTGGAAGAGAGCACAAGGAGACTTGTGGGACCCATGTTAGACTGAGCCATGAAGAGCAAGTAAACCTGTGTTGTGTTAAGTCCTTGATATTTCAGGGTTCATTGCTACTACATCATAGTTTATCTTGACTAGGGATTGGCAAACTTTTTCTGTAAAGAGTCAGATAGTAAATATTGATACTTTAAACTTTGTTGGTCAAGAGGCCAAATTAAAGATATTGTAGGTACTTATAACAATAGAGGAGACAAATTTCCCTAAATTTTTATTGAGGAAATAAAAAATGTAATAATATTATTATTATATTATATTATATTAGAACTACTATACTCCTTTTTGTAATATGGATCCACTAATGAGATAAATGGAATTCTATTTTGAGGGGGGATAATATTTTGCCTAATTGAATTTCAAAGGTAGTATTTGCTATTAACAGAATCAATTGCAAATTTTCTTCTGTTAATGTTGAGTTGTAATATCATGTATAAAAGTACATCTCATCTTTGAAAATGTCTTTTCACAAAGATAGATACTACCAAATACTGATATCAATCCATGTGTCTATGATTTTAGTTGAGCATATTCATTGCTTGGAAGGTATTGATAGGATTCCATTAGATTCTTCTCCTGATAGTTGCTTTTGAGCATGTGAAAACATTGCAAGTTAATCACTTTAAATTGAAGCTTAGGTGGACTCTCTTGGATAACACAGTTAAATGGATTTTGAAGTTTGAACATCTCTTTTGTACTTGCATTGAAATACGATAAAGGCTCTTGGAACTCTACTTTGAACATAGAAAATATAGCTATTGCAAATTTGTGTCAGAATGGAGATCTCAGTTTTTGTTTTGACAGCACAGGAAGTATGTAAAGCAGATTGACATTACTATAATTTAAACATTATTGCCATTGAAATAACTATTACAAGTATCTTGAATAAACATTGTTTTGCCTCATAATTTTAGGTCGAACTCATAAATAAACATTGTCAAGTCCACAGCAAAAAGTAATTTTCAAAGTTGTTCAGTGTCTGATAATAGTGTTTGGGGTTCATTTTGTTCAGAAAAATTCCAATCTTGGTTGTGAGCTCCAAAAAATAGCAATAAAATGTTACTAGTGCTAAGTCACTAAACTGCTGTGTGGTGGACTAAGTCATAACATTCAGCTGCAATTCACAGCTTCGATTCATAAATTCCCAGAATTGGCAATGATTAAGTCCATGAGAGCAAGCAAAGCTCACCATTGACACTACTGGAATAATATCACATGATAACTAAAAATTTTCTGCAAATATCTGCTGATGAATAATACAGCAAATAACCATAGGCTATAAAAACTATACTTCTCACAAGCTTTGTAAATTTGCTCAGCTGTGATTTTCTGCTCCATCCACATTTTTACCGTTATTAGTTGTAACACATCTTAGAAGATTCCACTTCATGTTATATTGAATTATGTTTTCTCAACTTTGAAACTATTCCTGCCTGTAGTTATTCCACACAGATCACTCAGGCTGATTCTTCAGTCACTTCAAACTCAGCATTAACTCCTTGAATAAACAACAGCTGAGCAGTATTGGTAACATCTGTTGAATCATTAAGAACCATGGAAACACTCACAATCATTTGTTTTGTTTTAAATTGAATATTGATATTGCCCCTAATGTTCTCAACTCTTTGAGCAACTATTTTATCTGAAAGGCTAATAGTCTTAAGCAAGTTTTGTCTGAACACATTTCTTTGGCTGCTGCAATCATGCATGATTTATTTAACTCACCAACTACTGTTTGGCTGGGTAACAAATGAGCCACTTAGAAATTTACTTTGGTTGTAACCTTACTTTTATTTATGTTTGTGTGAAGAAATTCTGCTGTGATGAGATATTCAGTTTTAAAGTTTCTAGTAATTTTTCAGACTGTTGCTTTCCTGTGAATTGGGAATATTGTGATAAAGGCTTAATCTGGTAATGTCATCACATATTGTATTCTAAACTATAGTGTCATTGCATGATGAACACAATGCTGTGCTATCTAATTCAATAATAAAATCATCTACACTTCACCGTGCCTTAAAAACATGCCATTCAAAGTCCACCTTTTCTCTTTTACTGACATGATGGGATGCACTAGCAAGAAAAGTTACATAAAATAAAATTGTATGACAATATGTGTAACACTTGACATACTGTTGAATAGTAACTATGAACTGTGATTTATAGTGCACCAAGAACAGTGTGAAGAAATTAATGCCACATATGGTTTCTGTCACAATTGCTCAACCTTGTTACTGTAGTGCAAAAGCAGCCATAAACAATCTGTAAATGAATGAGTGCAGCTGTGCTCCAATAAGCTTTATTTATTGAAACTGAAAGTTAAATTTTATATAATGTTTGCATTTCACAAAATATTCTCTCTTTTATTATTTTCAGCCATTTATAAATGTAGAAACTATTTTTAGCTCACAGGCTATACAGAAATAGGAAGCCAGCTGGATTGGCCCAAAGCCCATAGGTTAATAACTTTTGATCTTGGCTAATACAGTGTCTATAACTAAATTATTGTTTGTACTTTCCAAACCTATTATTTCTCTAACCTCTCCACCTTTACGTATAGTATCACTACCCAAATTTCTCAAGGCAAAACTTTATTTCAATCCTTAACTTCTCTTTTTTTTTCAACCTAGAAATATTGACTGTATTTTGTCTTTTACTTTTAATCTGGTTATATTTTTATATTTAAAGTTGATTTCTTGAAAATAAAACAGTTATTTTTTCTTTTCAGTCTTACAAGCTCTGCCTCTTAACTGAAGTGATTAGAACATTTACATTTTATGAAATTCGTGATGTGATTGAACATAAATCTGTTATCTTCCTACTTGTTCTCTATCTCATTTGCTTTTTATTTCTGTTCCTTTTTTCCCCTTTTCATAAAATTGAGTATTTTATGATTTAATTTTATTTCCATATATTTTCATTATATCTCTCTTTAAGTGTTTGCCCTAGGGTTCCCAGTATATATCTTTAACTTATAATGATCTACCTTTAAATAATGTTATACCACTACATATTTAGAATAAGAACTTTAACACATACCATCTAATTCTTTCTTCTTATCCTTTGTGTTATTGTTGGCATACATTTTACTTCTACATATTTTATCTACCCCCAAATCTATTGCTACTAATTTTCACTTGGCCATCAATTATCTTTTAAAGCAATTAAAATTAAGAAAATGGTGTTTTAATATTTACTCTCTTTTTGAAATTTCTGGCACTCTTCATTTCTTTGTAAATCCAAATGTTCATCTGGTGTCTTAATTCTTCTGTTTGAAGAACTTTCTTTAACATTTCTTGCAGTGCAGTTGTACTGGCAGTAAATGCTCTAAGCTTTTGTTTGTCTGAAAGACATTTTTGTTTGATGTAAAATTCTGGCTTGGCTAATTTTGTTTAAGTCCTTGAAAGATGTTATTCATTTTCTTCTGGATGCATATCTGCTATAAATTTTTTTTGACCTATAAGTAATATTTTTTTCTAACCACCCTCAGCGTATTCTCTTTCTCTTTTTTATCTCTTTAGCTCTGATGTATGCATGGGTGTGTGCATGTGTGTGTGTAATTATCTTGCTTACAGTTCTCTGAGTTTCTTGGGTCTGTGGATTGCTGACTTTCATTATTTTTTGGAAATTATCAGCCATATCTCTTCATATATTTCTTTGACCTTCATTTCTTCTGGGATTCCAATTACACTCATACTAGGTGGATATAATCCTACAGCTTGGATACTCTGTTCTGTTTATTTCTCTTTTCATCTGTTCTTTTCTTTTCCCTTCTCTTTCTTCCTTCTTCTCTACCCTCTTCATTCTTCTTCCTCTTCTGCTTCTTCCTCTCTCTCCTCTTTATGTTTCAACTTCAGTAGTTTATAATAAATTTCATATCCACTGATTCCTTTCTCAACTGTGTCCTGTCTTTTGATAAACCTGTCAAAATAATTTTTGATATCCATTATTGTGATTCTTATTTCTATCATTTTAATTTGACTCTCTTTTATAATTTCTTCTAAAATTCCCCATCTGTCGGTGCATTTTGTACACCTCTACTATATCTTTAAAAAATTGGTCATGGTTGTCTAATATTTCTGTTTGATAGTTTCCACACCTCTTCTGTCAGGCTGTTAATGTGGAAGATTGAGTCAACTTGATCAGAGGTTGAGCTCAGTTTAGATTTTATTGTTGCTAGAGTCACCTTCAATGAAGAAAATGCTTCAATTTACTTCAACTGTGGGATCTTGTTATTTTGCACTTATTTATGTCTTACAAATTTATTGTAAAGAAAAACAATGGAATAATAAACACAGGATTTAAGATGGTGATTACCTTATTTAGGGGAGGTAGAAAATGACTTGGGGTAGGAATAAATGGTTGATGTAGGGTACATAATGGATTGAGGTTTTGGATAGTAGATTCTCTAAAATACCTAACTAACTATATAGACAGACAGACAAACAAACATAAATAAGTGGGCCACACATGACCTGATGATGAGAGGGTATTGTAAACAAGGTTATGTTTAATCCAATCCAGTGCACCTGAGTTTAAAAAAAATAATTGTGATAAAAGATAGATATCTATGCAAATAACCTAAATCTACTTCAATTTATGAATAAAGAAAATGTGATATAAGTAATATATATTTAATATATATGTAATATATAATACATAAGACATAAAATATATGTATACACACACTATATATAATGAATGTAAATAATAATGTATGTCTACTTTCACTATTCAGATGCACTTGTTCTTCAGAACTAACAGACTGGAGCATTCTATATTGTTCCATTAAGAGTTGGTATAGATTCACATTTAGGAACTTTTGTTCTGCAATTAGAGAAAGCTAATCCTGAATGTTGGCTCTGTTTTCTGTGAGTGTGAGACTTTGGTTGCATTCATAAGCTGGGACAAAGTGAGAGAGTGGCATGGACATATATACACTACCAAATGTAAAATACATAGCTAGTGGGAAGCAACCACATAGCACAGGGAGATCAGCTCAGTGCTTTGTGACCACCTAGAGGGGTGGGATAGGGAGGGTTGGAGGGAGATGCAAGAGGGAAGAGATATGGGGATTATATGTATATGTATAACTGATTCATTTTGTTATAAAGCAGAAACTAACACACCATTGTAAAGCAATTATACTCCAATAAAGATGTTAAAAATAAAAGAGAATTTCTAATTCAAGGATTGCTTCAGGTGTCTTGAGATAACGTATGTAACTAATTAAGTATGCTACTTAGCACAATCACAGAATAAGTGCACATTATTATTACTCCACTCTGTCTTTTTAAATGTTGTTTCTTTTCACTTGACAGTCTTCATCCCACCCTTTTTAGCAACCTGCCCCAAATCTGGGTGACACTTTTTTTCTGTGCCACATACAGAATAATCTCATTTATCTATTGTATAATGAGAATAAAGCTTCAGGTCATCAAAATTAGCCAAAGAGTTTCTCACACTTTTAATTTCTCTATTAAATACAACAATCAAACATTATTAGATACAGCCCTCATTGTTTTTAGCCTTTCTTACGTGCGAGATTGTACTCTCTCCCGGTGCTCTTTGCCCCAGAGTAAGCGTTCATAAGAGTGAATGAACACAGAGGAGTTTTTGGACTTTATACTGGAGACTCTGCAGGCTTCTGGCCTTCTCTCCATCACCTGCCTCTTCCCAACCCTTTGGAAAAGGTGGAGTTTGTGGTCTCTCAAGGCTAGGTCACAATGGACATTCTATAGGCAATTGTGTTACACCTTAACAAAGAAACAAGCCTCTTCCCAAATGCATTTGATAGAGTGAGCAAGCAAGGCTAGCATGTTGAATTATGCAGTTCGTAAATGTTAGGTATTTTTTTTCAGTGCAAATATGCAGATATTCTACATAAAATTGTGTGGCTCACTTTGGTGCAACTTGTTTAACAAATATGGTCAATGATATTAATATTTTATGATATCACACATAAAAAATCATACACATGATTTGTACCAGGAAATTTCAAAGGGTTATTTTTCCTGTGACTATAATACACCTACAGTTTTCTACTGTTTACCTACACAACTGATATGGCATAATTTATGTTACCTCTAGTATTATGTAATTTTAATGTATTTAGGAAGATTGAATCACTCTTCTATTTGTTCCTTAAATGTACCATATCTGTTAGTGTGTATAAATAGATAACATATTTCATCTTTGTGATTCTAGCACATAGAACAGACAATGGCATATAGTTGGCAAATTCCCATCTGTCCAGAGAAAGAATCAATGCTGGAAATCTGAGGCTTGCAAGCAGTTCAGTTTAGAAGCTGCCCTGTCCTCTCTGTGCAAAGTTGATTTTACATCTTGGGCCCCTGGATCTGGTGCTTTTTGGGTCTGCATATATTTGAACTGAATCCAGAGGGTGACCTCTTCCATGTATTCTCACTAGCCATTGAATAGTTCCCAGAGAGAACAGGAAATCTGGCACTGCCAGATTTGATGACACATTAATGACATGATGTCTGGTTTCTATTAAAAATAGAAAAGCAAAAGATTTGATGCCAGAGACAAAAGTATAGACAATGTCATATATAAAATTAGTATATTGCTTAATATATGAGACAATCAGACTTGAGGATCCCACTGGACTATGATATAAAAGGCCTAGTCAAGGGTGGAATAGGCAAATACCACAGGAAACCATAGCCTTCTTCCATTATTGCTTTTTTGGATTTTCTATAAAATAGTCCCAGTGAAGTTAGCTAGAAAGGTGGTAACCACCCAGTTCAACACAAAGTAATTTCCCAGTAGAGTGTCACATATCTCTTGAATTCAGAGTTTTGAAATAAAATAGACCCATTTGCTTAAATTTTGCACACATGTATAATGCATCCAAATTTGCCACATGTAAGAGGTGTAGCTTGGCCCCATACAGACTCAGGACTTAGTTGTATTTGTGGTTTTTTTTTTTTTTTTTTTTTTTTGCATTATGCGGGCCTCTCACCGCTGTGACCTCTCACCTTGCGGATCACAGGCTCTGGACACGCAGGCTCAGCGGCCATGGCTCATGGGCCCAGCCGCTCCACGGCATGTGTGATCTTCCCGGACCGGGGCACGAACCCGTGTCCCCTGCATCGGCAGGCGGACTCTCAACCACTGCGCCACCAGGGAAGCCCTGTATTTGTGTTTTGATTTGAACTATGTCCCAAGGGTTCCTATATCTAAAAAATAAATAAATGAGTATATTATCTAGCAAGGGCTAGGCTCTGTATGAGGTTCTGGAAATAACATAAATAAATAAGATTAGTGTTTGGCTGTCAAGGAGAGACAGACATGTGACTTGCAAACGCAATTCAGTATAAGAAGAGCTATGATTGGGGATGTACAATGACAAGACACCTAACAAACTGGGGAAAGAGTCACAGGCATTTTCAGGAAGAGATGATGGTGGTCAGAATCCAGATGTTCATCATTAGTTCATTCATTTTCTCATGACCCAGGAAGTGGAGATGTTTAAGATGAAATATACCATGTGGGCAGGTGTTATGGACTGAAGTTTTGTGCCCTCCCTGCAAAGTACATATGTTGAAATCCTAGTACCAAAATGATAGTATAAGAGGTGGGGTTTTCGGGAGGTAATTAAGTCATGAGCGTGGAGCTATCACGAGTGGGATTAGTGCCCATATTAGAGACCCCACAGAGCTCTCTAGCCCTGTTTCAGCCATGTGAGGATGCAGCGAGATGATGGCCATCTATGAACCAGGAAGAGTGCCCTCATCAGATACTGAAACTTCCAGTGCTTGATCTTAGACATCCCCACTTACAGAACAGTGAGAAATAAATATTTGTAGTTTAAGCCAGCAAGTCTATGGTATTAGATTATAGCAGCCTGAACTAAGATAGCAGGATGAACTACTGATGTCACAAGAGAGAGCAGAAGTACCATGAGGTCACACAGATAGGAGAGTTTTTTTTTTTTTTTGCCAAGAGGAAAGGAGGAATATTAATATTTATACATTAATATCTAACACTTAGTCTTACTATGTCTCAGGAAGTGTTCTAAGAATTTTACATGTACCATCTCATTTAATCCTCTAACAATCCTATAAGTTAAGTATTATCTTGAGAATGAAAACCTTCTGGAGAAAGAGAGGAAAAAAGTTGTAGACCAAGGCAAGTGCTCCATTGTAGAAGACAGAGTAAGGGGTAAAAATCAGAAGAACTCTAGAGAAATCATCTAAGAGAGTGTCCCACCCAGTGCACGTATTTCTTGGACTAGAATCTGAGGCAGCATAAAGATACTGAATGTCTTAAATGGGCTGGATGGAAGGGATGATGGGCACAGAGGGGCCAAGTGTGTAATTAACTTTTTCTGAAAGTCTGTTTCAAAATCTGGCCCTTACCAGTTTGACAGGTCATCTATTCTCAGATTTTTACTTTCTGAGGAAAATAACTTTCTCTTTCTTTCTTATGGATGGAAACAGATAAAAAAATAATAGTAATTGGTAATTCTTTTAGAGGGTTTACTATGTGCCAGGAGCTGTTTCAAGCACTTATCTTGCATGATTTCATCTAACTCAAGTAAAAACTGTATGAAGGATGAACTATAATTGCTCCCATTTTACAGAAGAGAAAACTGAGATTAGGGCAGTTAAGTAACTTATCCAAGGCTCACATCTCTTAGTAAGTGATTGAGCCAACATTACGAATCCAGCAGGCTGATTCCAGAGCCCACACTTTTCATTCCAAACCAAGGAAAGTGTTAGATTCTAATGTAAGACAAAACAGTTCAGCTATGGTGGAAAAATCAAAGAAGTAAATTGTAGCAAGATGTGTCCTTTCGAAATTAAAGTATGGTTTAAGTATTTAAAGATTTTTTTGCTGTGAGGCATTACAGACATCTGATAAATGTGCACCCTATCAGGCAGAGATTGGAAGCAATATGGCGAAAGCTTTGAGTGCTCCTCTGTGGTTTCCTGCAGCTGTGATTTTCCATGGATGCAGTTTTGGGTTATCTTGTCACTAGCTTCTTGGTGCCAGAGCCATCTGAATGCTGACGTTCCTCTCCATTGTTCTCTTTATTTCCTGAAGACTTGACTATCCCCGAATCATCTAAAGTTATGACTGGTGGTGTGCCCTTCATTTTGCTAAAATCTTGCTCCTGAGGCTATTTTCCCTTGTTTCAATTGTCTCCTTCATTTTTCAAAGTAATTTTCATCCTGAGAGGAAAAAAAAGGGGGGTGTCTGTTTTTTGATGATCTTGTTGACTTTTCATTGGAAGAAATCTGCAAAAAGCTTTTCAAAACCTTTGCAGTGGCAGCAAACATTCTGTGTTTAAATACAATGGAAAAATAAGGGATTCATGAGGAAGGGGTTTTCAGGGAATTTGCACAGAAAAAAATGTTCAAACTGTTGAAAAGGCAGCTTTGTCCACCAGAGTGACTATTCTGGTCTAGTTACACATGACTCTTCTTTCCCAGGAGCTCAGGCTCCAAAGGTTTTGAGTTGCTGACAGCAGACAAATGCAGAATAATCAAGGCAGCAGAGGAGAGCAAGCAGGGACGTGGGCAAGCAGACCTGAGGCAAGTTTCTGAGCTTTACCTCAGCCAATCTCAGTTTTCTCATCTGTAAATTGGGGATAATGATGATAATTATCTCAGAGTTGCAGTGAACATTAAATGATATGTATAAAGCTATTTGCAAAACGCTTGGTACCTATTAAGAGCCGAATACCAGAAGATGTTATTACTGTTATATCTTTTCTTCTACTGCACTGACATTAATGAGACAACAGTAAGAATATCTGGGTGTTGGGATTGACTCTTCATTCAAAGGAACCCTCGAAGACTTCAGCCTTCATCTGATCCAGCCGCTACCAGACCAGAGAACCCTGCCTCCTTCTCCTAGAGGCAGCAACAACGTGCTCATTCCTGCATTATTCATCATTCATGAACGCCTCAGTCTTTTGTGCGGTAGCTCGCTGTATTGTTGGAAAACAAGCTCAGACTCTCAGAAATTCCCTGTTCTAAGTACTGCTGTCCGGTAATTTCTACCTCTTAGCCTCAGTTCAGCTCCCTAGGGCCGCCTGGAATGGGTCTAGTCCCTTTTCCTTATGACAGGTCCCCAAATACAGGAGGACACACGGAGGAGTTACTTAATCACTCTGGGTCTCAGTTTACGCCTATGTAAAATGGAGATCGTTTCACCCTCAAGGGAATTTCCTGAGGGTTAAAAATGTGTGTGTTTGGGGGGCTTCCCTAGTGACGCAGTGGTTGAGAGTCCGCCTGCCGATGCAGGGGACACAGGTTCGTGCCCCGGTCCGGGAAGATCCCACATGCCGTGGAGCGGCTGGGCCCGTGAGCCATGGCCGCTGAGCCTGCGCATCCAGAGCCTGTGCTCCGCAACGGGAGAGGCCACAACAGTGAGAGGCCCGCGTACCGCAAAAAAAATAAATTAATGTGTGTGTTTGAAAAGAGCTCGTCATACTGCTTAGTAAGCTGTGATGTGCCAAACCCAGGTTAATTGCCTCCCCAGACGCCATGCGTTTCTGGTCTATGTGACTGATGACTCAAGGAAGATTGTCTGGTATCAGCTGCTTTCCTGCAAGCCACAGAGGAGGAGGTTTTGGTCTTCACTAAGCTACAAGGCAGCCCTTGGTCGTGAGGGCTGTGTCTTCTAGGCTCTCCCTCTGATGGTCAGCAGGCCTGTTGTGATGACTTTTCTTGGTCCCTCGTGTCACTGGTAGTCATGCCCTGGCAGTGCCTTGCCTCACCTCTTACCTCTGCTCCAGAGCCTCCCTGTCCCCCTGGGCTCAGCAGACCTCAGGGCTCACTTTGTGCCCACGTGTGTGCTTTGGTCCGCTTGGCCAGGCCAGTGAGGCTGCTGGTACAGGATGCAGAGATGAGGCTCACAGCCACCAACAGGCTGGCCCCCATGCCATGGTTTGTACTGCCAGTGTCACTACTGCTGTTTGGGGTTCTAGCTTCCACAAGCCAGATGGACAATCCTGAGGTGTGGCGGAGTCGATGTCCCACGGGGCACATTTGGACGAATAGGAGGCAGGATCCATTTCCTTTTCAATCTCTGACAGACAGTTTTGGGGAGAAGTGGTTCCAGGCAGCTCTCTAGAGATGCCCCAGGAGACTGAGCCTTCGATGTGTTTGATACAAACATGCTATTAAAATTATTCTCCTTCCTTCCCTGCCTGACTCCTCTCTTGCTTTCACACCCGTTTTCTGGGATTGTGATCTCAATACTTTTTGGGGAGTTAGCATATAAACTTTTGTCTCAGTCTCTGTATTCTTGGGAACCCTGGCAAAGTTAGGCAAAGTTATTATTATTATCACTACCCCACCTCTTGTTCAGATTCATTTGATTATAGCTGATTAGCAACTCTCCACTCTCCTACTTGCAAAAGGAAGCTTACTTCTCCCATCTATGAGTCAACAACTTCAGCCTAGATTCTCCTCTCTCTTTTCATTCCCGCCAGAGTTACTCCCTGAATTCTCATTCCCTGCTTTCAAACCTCATAGGGTGATTCGATCTAAGGCACTCTTATTGAATGCCTCCAATGAGCCAGAGTCTTGGCTAGGGGTTTCCATATGATATAACATTTATTATTTTTAGCTGTATTATTACTATTCTTATTATTCCATTTTTTTGGATGAGATGAGTAAACTGAGACTTAGAGATAAATGAATTGTCTTTTCATAAAAAGCAGTGTCAAGGTTCAAAAACAGGCCCCCTCTAACCTGAGGGCCTATATTAAAGTGCTCTAGTTAAGCACCTACTGTGCGCAAAGGTCTGCACTTCTAGCTACATAAAATACAGTCGTGAATAAGACAGTTCCATTTCAGTCAGAAGCAAAATAACATAGCAGCAAAATAAAATAAGACATTTTCTGATGTCCCAAGAGAAGCACAAAGTACTAAAGGAGTTTAAAGGAAGTGCATACCAGGCAAGTGGGAAGCAGGAAAGCCCTACTGAGAGGGTGGCAATTAAGTTGAGATTTGAAGAACAAATATGATTTTGAAAGGTAGAGATAAGGAAGAAGTTTAGTTCAAGCAGAGGAAGAAAGTGCGAGGGAGTCTGGAACAGGAAGGAGTAGTGACTGTCGAGGAGGTGCAGACCGTCAAAGACAAGCCTTGCTTACTTCATAATTGGGCCAAATGCTTTGCTCAGCTCTGCGCTTAAAGGCCCCCTGCGAGTCTAGCTCTGGCCTGGCCCTGGCCATTACTGGAATGAAGTCAACTTTGTCTAATCTTTTCTTGCATGGGTGTCTCATTGAGTGCTCAGGATGGAGAAATAGCATTTTGATCAATAGGAATAAAAGGGCACAGAATCGGAGCTAATGGATCAGAGTCTGTGTAGTTACTGGCAGAAGGGAATGCAGAAAATAGCACAGGTAGGACCACAGCTAGAGAGTCAGAACATCTGATAAAAGAACAGGAAGTCCAAGGCTCATTATTTTCATGTCTTTTACCCTCCCTAGGTCGTGAGGTCTACAAAGCAGGTACCCTGTCTCTCCCCTTCAACATGCTATCCTCTGCATTTAGCACGTCATCTTGCACATTGTATGTGCTCAATAATATTTGCCAATAGGTTGATTGAATGAATGATTGAACTCAGCCAGTTTCTCCTCCCAGTTGGAAAGGTAGAGCCCAAATCTTGTAGTAACTTGCCCTAGGCTTTCTCAGTGGGAACTACTTCTCCCATAGAAGGATTCCTATAATCCACTGGTGCTTCCCATGTACTTCTCCCAGTCTGTGAAGGCTCAGAGCCAGGGGGAAGAGCTCAAACCACCTAGTGCAACCAAGACTCTTGCATCAGTCACAGAGAGAGGGAGATTTTCCAAGTCCTTGTTGCTGTGTTGAGATGAGGTCAAACCATTAAAAGGTCAGCGGTACTCTTAACACTGCCTTTGTATTGTCTTCATACAAATATTTTTACTGGGACTTTTTTTTTGGCAACCAAGTCTAGCTCCATAGACTGTGGAGAGAAGGGAAGGTTTGCTAGCCACATGCCAATGGTATGCACTTGAGTCAACTTAGGACCAGGGTGATTTGATATCAAGTCCTTTTTCGCTTTTGTCTTGATGGTTTCCCACTGACTCAGTGTCTATCCTTTATCCTCTCTTCAAATGGGAAACAGCTGGGCTAAAGTCAAGTCCATGTCCAAATTCTCTACCCAGTTCCCTTTCAACGTTCACACCCCCTTCTCTGGGCAAGAAAGCAGTAGCTATTTCTGAGACACTAATCCTGTTACAGATGTTTCGCTAATTACCAAAAAGCTCAATTCGGCAGCTTGTTCGTGGAGCAGCTAAATCAGATTCACACGTTTCAACATTTTCTGCTACTCACCTAGTGAAGTTCTGTTTAAGGGTTGTTATATAATTTGGAGTAGGTCTGAGAGGGTGCCTTTTTACTGAGGTAGATGAGTTTCTTTAAGAAGATTCAAACAATAACCTCTTGATCCTTTTACAGGAAGTGTGGTTGATTCCTTCCTCTCTGTGTCCCTCCCGCTTGCTCAATGCCTGATCCATAATGGTGTTAATGATGGTTGGAGGAGTAAATGAATGAGTTCAGAATTATATGTTTCATTCTTCTCTTTGTTGTTTTGTCCACAATGCATTGGACCCGTTTCCTTGCACTAAGGTGTAAACTGAAATAGTATTTGGCAATAAGATCTTGTGATAATAAAAATGCCTTACATATATAAAGAGCTTTGCAGTTTTTAGGTACTTTCTTATCCATAATCTTAGTTCATTTTTACTACCCCACAGGGTAAACAAAATGCATTATTTTTATTTCTTGGTTGTTTCTCTCCCTAATCCCTGTATCCAATAAAATCCAGGCCATCGACTCTACCTATGCAAAGATTCCTGAGTCAGTCCTTATACTACCCTATAGTGTTACCAGCTTAACCCAGACTGCCATTTTTCTCCATATAGTCCCTTGTAATTTTATCCTGGCTAGTCTCCTTAACTTCTGATTTTACCGTCACAATATTATCATGATATTTCCAAAGCACGGGGTTGATCTCGCCACTTCTCTTTTTTAAAGTAGCCAATAACTCTCTACTGTCTACTAGGTCAAGTCCAAACCCAATAGTGTGATGTATAAGATTCTTGTTTAAGTCCTTGCCCACCTCTGCTTAGTTTCCAAACGATTTGTGCTTGCTAAAACATCTCACACCCCTTCATATCTCTGTGTCTTTTCCCATGTGGTTTATCCAGAATACCCTGGTCTACTCTGTATTTTCGCAAAGCTCCTATTCATATTTTAAGACTCACCAAAACACTCACCTCATCTGTGCCCGTTGCCATGACTCAGGAAGAGCCAAGTGCCTCTTTATGTAGCAGTTTAGAAAAACCTTTTCTGGCATTCATCAGTCTGTAAGAAAATTGTTTGCATAATTGGTTCCTCCATTAGGCCATTGGATTGTCTTTGCACTGCCACAGACTATAGCCTAATACCTGTCACATAGCAGTTACTCAACAAATACTTGTTTAATAAGTGGATTTTATAAATAAGGAAAGAAACTGTGAGAGAGTAGCAGGGAATGGAACTTTGGAGACATGTTCTAATCCTAGGTCTTCCATTAACTCATTGTAACCTCTCTGGATCTCTGTTTTCTCGTCTATAAAATGAGGGCACTTGATTGGACTATCTGTATGATATATTCCAGTGCTGAGGATTTACTACTATAAGAAACTCTAATGAGTTTTCTCATTTTCTTAGTTAACAAAGCCACGGCCCAATTCAACCTCTCCTGACTTGAGGTCTATGTATATTTAATATGCTTTATTATTTCAAAACAAAGACTGAAATGAAATAAGAAGCTATAGTGAGAAAAAAGAAATTATTGATCTCATGTTACATCAGCTGTGTGACCTTGGATGAAGATTGTCCCTCTGGTCCCAGTTTTCCATTAGCCTAATGAGGACATTGGCCTTGATTGCAGTTACTTGGCACTCCTTATACTACTTATTACTATTATGCTCAAGGCAGACATTGCTAGTCAACTACTAAACTCATTCTCATCGAACCTATATGCAAGATCTATAGACCATAGATCTATGGTGGACTTTTGGTGTGTTTGGATTTAGGTTTCTAGCCTCTGAACATTACAACGAGGAGAAGACCACACCCAGATCCCTGGGATGGGTGGGCTTTTTGATGATGAATCCATACCTAATCACCATCCTGTGAGTTATCAGCGGGCTTTTATTTCAAGCCTAAAGCCATTGACTTGGTCTCATAAGCCAACAATGGTTTACACGTTGAAATTATCTGAGCAGAGAGAAATACCATCATAACAGGGACAGATGTGGATGTACTATTCTCACGTATTTTTTGTCTTCTCAATGGACTTCTGCAAAGGAAGTGTTAACTGATTTTGTCATTCTCATCTGCTTTCCAGAGGCTTGTTCAAGAAAGAATTTGAGCACTTTCGGAATTCTTGATGTTTTTGGAAAGTAGGTTACATCAAAACATTCTCTGAGTCTTAATTAAATTAATTTCCCTTTTTGTTCCTCGCACATAATACGTGTAAAAATAAATATTTGTGAAATGAACAAATTCTTAGATTTCTCTCTAGACAGCAATTCGACTGCCAAGTGCCAAGTTCTCTCTGAAATGATCACTGACTCACTCTAGCATTATGTAGCATCTCCCTTCTGTGGGCTGTCTCAGAGCCCCTGACTTTGGAAACAGTTGACTGTGGGGTGTAATGAGACACTATTTGAAAACATGTGTCTCCAGCTAGCCTCTAAGTCCCTCAGGCAGGCCAGCACCTTATTTCTCTTTGTTTCTATTGCAGGGACCATTGCAGAGTCAGCATTTAGTAACTACTTAGCAGTAAACTATAATCCACAGCCATAGCAAGATAGTCTCTAAATTGACAGTACCAAGGCAAGCGAGGGGGGTCTATCATAGTATGGGGTATTGTGGTCTTAAGCCGTGTAAACAGAATCGTGATCTCAAGACTACAGCGTGAGGCAGTCACCTGGATTGGTGAGATAATGTGTTATATTTAGTTCTAGTCACTACTGTCTTCAAAGAAATAGGGATAAGGTAGAGCACATTCAGAGGAGAGGAAAAATGTTGATCACTGGCTGGAAAGCATATGATGGTTATGACTGGTTCGATGCCCTGAAAACATTCACTCAAGAAAGAAATGGATTAGAGCTGGAATGAGAGTTTTTTAAAAATATTTGAAGGGCTTCTATGTAGCAGCAAGAGTAAGCTTATTGTATGCATTTTCATGGGGCAAAACTGAGATTGGTGGGTAGAAAATATAGGCAAGTGTGGAAATCGGAACCTCCCTCAATGTGCTCCATAGAATAGCTCGCACTCATCTCTTAGGGGTATATGTCTAAAAGTCATGAAATTCCCAAACGGTGGTATGTTTACCAGGATCAAGGGTGTGTATTTATCGCACAGGACTCAACATTCCTTCTTAAGTGAGATACAGAATGAAGTATTGCTGAATGGGGACAAATACTTGGTGCCTATCTCCTACTTGGAGATCTTCAGCCAGAAGATGAATCTGAGAGAGGAAGCATGTCACTTAGCAAACAAGCCTAAATAATTCTATAAACTCTAAACTATAAGACATATGTCCTCAAATCCAGAAGATCCATGGTAACACCCTTGGAAGCCTCTGAAGTATTTTAGTAACCAGAGCATCAGATATATTCCAAGTTTGAAAACCATCTTCACTTATTTCTAACAGAGACAATGGCAGTGGGCTCTTGAGGTCATGGAAAGAGCCTGAACCTCTCTGATTTGCCAGTGGGCCTAAGGCTGGTCTTGTTATAATCTCCTCTTGGGAGATTTCTGTTTAATAAAAGGGATGTCTTTCTAGAAGCTGGAATTGCCAGGTGATATCTACTGCCTCGGTACATGATAAGCTTTCCAGAGTACAATCAGCTTGGACTAAAGAAACAGCCTTCTGGCATACTACAGAGAGTAGAATAGTTAAGTGTATGGACTTTCCAGAGTTTCCGTTCTACCTATGCCACTCAGCCACTTGTGAGCCCCAAACACAGCCATAGGAAAACTCCTCCCAATTTCCATCTTTGCTCTCATCTACTTTTCTTAACCAATTCCTTCTACCTGCTCCCATTTGACTTCTCTCTTTCCAACAATGAATTTTATTGTAATCCTATTAAAGCCATCCCTTTCTCATCCCTAAGACTTGATGGTTTGTCCTATGACACTGATCCACACTTTGCCTTCTCTTTAACCCAGTTATGCTGCCTCTGAGTGCTTAGGATTAGCCCAGCTCTTAGTTCTCTTGGCCTGGGACCCTTCTATCCTGAGATCTGTTTCCCCTGGTCTCTTTTCTGCTGGTTGCCTCATCTTTCATGAACAGATAGAGAAGCAACCTAGAGATTCCTCAATGCTCTGAATCCTTTCTTAATGGAGTCAGCTGGTTCTCTAGGTTGTAGAGATATGCACCTATGAAGGAAGGAGATGTACTCTCCTTTTACCCAACCACTTGGAAGGCTGAGTTCTTACAGCTGGCCAAATTCTATGATTTCCAAACACAGAACAGAGATGTTGTTAAAGAATCAATAAACCTGGGTGTGCTTCTCTGCCCCAACATCTGTGTTTCCCTCAATGAATCATGCCTTGTACCACACAGCCTAATTAAAACACTTTTACACACTACAACATTCTAGATCTAATATCTTCTCAAGGAAGAAGCAAAACTGAGCAATAAAGGAAAATGAGCTGTGTCAACAAAAAGCATCTGAGCTATTTTGCAATTTTTAAAATTTAGGCTCACTTGTTGGTAAAGCAATGTAGTCTTAAATCTTCTTCACTAGTTTGCCTTAAAAACCCATGCTAATAATGACTGTCTGGATATAATTTTTTTTAACCTTCCATCTGCTCACTTCGTGTGACAATCTGGATTTTCCATGCCTCTTCTCCTCTCCAGAAAGCTGGTCTTAGATGTGTCAGTGCAATTAACAGAGATGTTCCAGCTCAGAAATGCTTTTGAGGATATTTCTTCATAATTAAATATGAACTAGCAAAGCATTTTTAAAATAATGTATTTCCCTTTGCATAGTAACCAGAGCAAGCACAAACAAATTATCTGGAGCCTGGAGCATGACTGTGAAGCTGACATGTAAAAATGTAAGTGGAGACTGGTGCTGTGAACCAACAATGGGACCAAAGGGTATGTCTCTACACATTCACCTGAGCCAGACCTTTAGATAGAAGAGAATGAGCAGCTCAAACAACCCCCTGGTTTCTTTCATTCAACTGACATTGCTTAGACCAGTGGTTCTTAACTTTTTGGGGTCACAGACTTCTCTGAGAATTTGATGAAAGCTTAGAAAAAGTCCATGGATTTTTAGAAAAAAGTCTCATTCTCCTTAGAAAAAGTCTCATTCTCACATGGGTAATTTTAATCATATGGAGATCGAACAACAGCTTCAGGCAAGGAGGTTAAAATGTTAGAAACTCAAAGTAAACTTAAGGTCTAATTTGCAACTTGAAACCCAAGTAACTCTATTTTTCACATGAATTACTGTCTCTGGTTCCAGAGTTTCAGACCCATATTTTAACAATTTGCTAAACATCCCTACTGAATATCCATCCATATGTGTCATTAGTAATTCAAATTCAATCTACCTCAAATTTAACATCCAAGCTCAAAATCTAAGTCATTTTGATTTCTTCTTCTGTATTCCTCTCGGCAGTCAGGGAACATGTTCACCCATTCCCGGTACCTCCCTCCCTGGGATCTCTTACATCTGCTTCCTCCATGCTGCTTCCTTTCCTAGTCAGGTCCGTATTACCTCTAAGGTGTTTTGGTAGTAGATTTCTTTTTTTTTTTAATTTAATTTAATTTAATTTTTTTAACGTCTTTATTGGAGTTAATTGCTTTACAATGGTGTGTTAGTTTCTACTTTATAACAAAGTAAATCAGCTACACATATACATATATCCCCATATCGCTTCCCTCTTGTGTCTCCCATCTTCCCACCCTCTCTATCCCACTACTCTAGGTGGTCAAAAAGCACCGAGCTGATCTCCCTGTGCTATGTGGCTGCTTCCCACTAGCTATCTATTTTACATTTGGTAGTGTATATATGTCCATGCCACTCTCTCCCTTTGTCCCAGCTTACCCTACCCCTCCCCGTGTCCTCAAGTCCATTCTCTACTAGGTCTGTTCCTTTATTGCCGTCCTGCCCCTCGTTCTTTTTTTTTTTTTTTTAGATTCCATATGCATGTGTTAGCATACAGTATTTGTTTTTCTCTTTCTGACTTACTTCACTCTGTATGACAGACTCTATGTCCATCCACCTCACTACAAATAACTAAATTTCGTTTCTTTTTATGGCTGAGTAATATTCCATTGTATATATGTGCCACATCTTCTTTATCCATTCATCCGATGATGGACACTTAGGTTGCTTCCATATCCTGTCTATTGTAAACAGAGCTGCAATGAACATTGTGGTACATGACTCTTTTTGAATTATGGTTTTCTCAGGGTATATGCCCAGTAGTGGGATTGCTGGGTTGTATGGTAGTTCTATTTTTAGTTTTTTTAAGGCACCTCCATACTATTCTCCATAGTGGCTGTATCAATTTACATACCCACCAACAGTGCAAAACGGTTCCCTTTTCTCCACACCCTCTCCAGCATTTATTGTTTCTAGATTTTTTGATGATGGCCATTCTGTCTGACTGGTGTGAGATGATATCTCATTGTAGTTTTGATTGCATTTCTCTAATGATTAATGATGTTGACCATTCTTTCATGTGTTTGTTGGCAATTTGTATATCTTCTTAGGGAAAATGTTTATTCAGGTCTTCTGCCCATTTTTGGATTGCATTGTTGGTTTGTTTGATATTGAGCTGCCTGAGCTGCTTGTAAATTTTGGAGATTAATCCTTTGTCAGTTGCTTCATTTGCAAATATTTTCTCCCATTCTGAGGGTTGTCTTTTTGTCTTGTTTATGGTTTCCTTTGCTGTGTAAAAGCTTTTAAGTTTCATTAGGTCCCTTTGTTTATTTTTGTTTTTATTTCCATTTCTCCAGGAGGTGAGTCAAAAAGGATCTTGCTGTGATTTATGTCATAGAGTGTTCTGCCTATGTTTTCCTCTAAGAGTTTGATAGTGTCTGGCCTTACATTTAGGTCTTTAATCCATTTTGAGTTTATTTTTGTGTATGGTGTTAGGGAGTGTTTTAATTACATTGTTTTACATGTAGCTGTCCAATTTTCCCAGCACCACTTATTGAAGAGGCTGTCTTTTCTCCATTGTATATGCTTTCCTCCTTTATCAAAAATAAGGTAAACATAGGTGCGTAGGTTTACCTATGGGGTTTCTATTCTGTTCCATTCTATATTTCTGTTTTGGTGCCAGTACCATACTGTCTTGATTACTGTAGCTTTGAAGTATAGTCTGAAGTCAGGGAACTTGATTCCTCCAGCTCCGTTTTTCTTTCTCAAGATTGCTTTGGCTCTTCGGGGTCTTTTGTGTTTCCATACAAATTTTGAAATTTTTGTTCTAGTTCTGTGAAAAATGCCAGTTGTAGTTTGATAGGGATTGCATTGAATCTGTATATTGCTTTGGGTAGTATAATCATTTGCACAATGTTGATTCTAATCATTTTCACAAAGTTGATTCTTCCAATCCAAATACATGGTATATCTCTCCATCTGTTTATATCATATTTAATTTCTTTCATCAGTGTCTTATTGTTTTCTGCATACAGGTCTTTTGTGTCCTTAGGTAGGTTTATTCCTAGGTATTTTATTCTTTGTGTTGCAATGGAAATGGTAGTGTTTCCTTAATTTCTCTTTCAGATTTTTCTTCATTAGTGTATAGGAATGCAAGAGATTTCTGTGCATTAATTTTCCATCCTGCTACTTTACCAAATTCATTGGTTAGCTCTAGTAGTTTTCTGGTAGCATCCATAGGATTCTCTATGTATAATATCATGTCATCTGCAAACAGTGACAGTTTTACTTCTACACTTCCAATTTGTATTCTTTATATTTCATTTTCTTCTCTGATTGCTGTCACTAAAACTTCCAAAACAATGTTGAATAATAGTGGTGAGAGTGGGCAACCTTGTCTTGTTCCTGATCTTAGTGGAAATGGTTTCACTATTTCACCATTGAGGATGATATTGGCTGTGGGTTTGTCATATATGGCCTTTATTATGTTGAGGTAAGTTCCATCTTTGCCTACTTTCTGGAGGGCTTTTATCATAAATGGGTGTTGAATTTTGTCGAAAGCTTTTTCTGTATCTATTGAGATGATCATATTGTTTTTATTTTTCAGTTTGTTAATATGGTGTATCACAGTGATTGATTTGCATATATTGAAGAATCCTTGCATTCCTGGGATAAACCCCACTTGATCATGGTGTATGATCCTTTTAATGTGCTGTTGGATTCTGTTTGCTAGTATTTTGTAGAGGATTTTTGCATCTATGTTCATCAGTGATATTGGCCTGTAGTTTTCTTTCTTTGTGATGTATTTGTCTGGTTTTGGTATCAGGGTGGTGGTGGCCCCGTAGAATGTGTTTGGGAGTGTTCCTCCCTCTGCTATATTTTGGAAGAGTTTGAGAAGGATAGGCGTTAGCTCTTCGCTACATGTTTGATGGAATTCACCTGTGAAGCCATCTGGTCCTGGGCTTTTGATTGTTGGAAGATTTTTAATCACAGTTTCAATTTTAGTGCTTGTGATTGGTCTCTTTATATTTTCTATTTCTTCCTGGTTCAGTCTCAGAAGGTTGTGCTTTTCTAAGAATTTGTCCATTTCTTCCAGGTTGTCCATTTTATTGGCATATAGTTGCTTGCTGTAACCTCTCATGATCCTTTTTATTTCTGTAGTGTCAGTTGTTTCTTCTTTTTCATTTCTAATTCTATTGATTGGAGTCTTCTCCCTTTTTTTTCTTGATGAGTCTGGCTAATGGTTTATCAATTTTGTTTATCTTCTCAAAGAACCAGATTTTAGTTTTACTGATATTTGCTATTTTTTCCTTCATTTCTTTTTCATTTATTTCTAATCTGATCTTTATGATTCCTTTCCTTCACTAACTTTGGGGTTTTTTGGTTCTTCTTTCTCTATTTGGTTTAGGTGTAAGGTTACGTGGTTTAGTTGAGATGTTGCTTGTTTCTTAGGGTAGAATTGTATTGCTATAAACTTCCCTCTTAGAACTGCTTTTGCTGCATCCCATAGGTTTTGGGTCATCGTGTTTTCATTGTCACTTTTTTCTAGGTATTTTTTGATTTCCTCAGTGATCTCTTGGTTATTAAGTAGTGTATCATTTAGCCTCCATATGTTTGTATTTTTTACAATTTTTTCCTGTAATTGATATCTAGTCTCATAGCATTGTGGTTGGAAAAGATACTTGATATGATTTCAATTTTCCTCAATCTACCAAGGCTTGATTTGTGACCCAAGATATGATCTATCCAGGAGAATATTCCATGAGCACTTGAGAAGAAAGTGTATTGTGTTGTTTTTGGATGGGATGTCATATAAATATCAATTAAGTCCATCTTATTTAATTTATCATTTAAAGCTTGTGTTTCCTTATTTATTTTCATTTTGGATGATCTGTTCATCGGAGAAAGTGGGGTGCTAAAATATCCTACTATGATTGTGTTACTGTCAATTTCCCCTTTAATGGCTGTTAGTGTTTGCTTTATGTATTGAGATTCACCTGTGTTGGGTGCATAAATATTTACAATTGTTTTATTTTCTTCTTGGATTGATCACTTGATCATTACATAGTGTCTTTCTTTGTCTCTTGTAATAGTCTTTGTTTTAAAGTCTATTTTGTCTGAAATGAGAATTGCTATCCAAGCTTTCTTTTGATTTCCATTTGCATGGAATATCTTTTTCCATCCCCTCACTTTCTGTCGGTATGTGTCCATATGTCTGAAGTGGGTCTCTTGTAGACAGCATATGTATGGGTCTTGTTTTTGTATCCATTCAGCCAGTCTTTGTCTTTTGGTGGGAGCATTTAATCCATTTACATTTAAGGTAATTATCTATATGTATGTTCCTATTACCATTTTTTAAATTGTTTTGGGTTTGTTATGATAGGTCTTTTCCTTGTCTTGTGTTTCCTGCCTAGAGAAGTTCCTTTAACATTTTTTATAAAGCTGGTTTTGTGCTGCTGAATTCCTTATCTTTTGCTTGTCTTTAAAGGTTTTAATTTCTCTGTCAAATCTGAATGAGATCCTTGCTGGGTAGAGTAATCTTGGTTGTAGGTTTTTCCGTTTCATCACTTTAAATATGTCCTGCCACTCCCTTCTGGCTTGCAGAGTTTCTGCTGAAAGATCAGCTGTTAACCTTATGGGGATTCTCTTGTATGTTATTTGTTCTTTTTCCCTTGCTCCTTTTATATTTTTTCTTTGTATTTAATTTTTGACAGTTATTAATATATGTCTTGGCATGTTTCTCCTTGATTTATCCTGTATGGGACTCTCTGTGCTTCCTAGACTTGATTAACTATTTCCTTTCCCATATTAGGAAAGTTTTCAACTATAATCTCTTCAAATATTTTCTCAGTCCCTTTCTTTTTCTTTTCTTCTTCTGAGACCCCTATAATTTGAATGTTGGTGCATTTAATGTTGTCCCAGAGGTCTCTGAGACTGTCCTCAATTCTTTTCATTCTTTTTTCTCTATTCTGTTCTGCAGTAATTATTTCCACTATTTCATCTTCCAGGTCACTCATCCATTCTTCTTCCTCTGTTATTTTGCTATTGATTATTTCTAGAGAATTTTCAATTTCATTTATTGTGTTGTTCATCATTGTTTGTTTGCTCTTTAGTTCTTCTAGGTCCTCTTTAAACGTTTCTTGTATGTTCTACATTCTATTCCCAAGATTTTGGATCATCTTTACTATCATTATTCTGAATTCTTTTTCATGTATACTGCCTGTTTCCTCTTCATTTGTTAGGTCTGGTGGGTTTTTACCTTGCTCCTTCATCTGCTCTGTGTTTCTCTGTCTTCTCATTTTGCTTAACTTACTGTGTTTGGGGTCTCCTTCCCACAGGCTGCAAGGCTATAGTTCCCGTTGTTTTTGTGTCTGCCCCCAGTGGCTAAGGTTGGTTCAGTGTGTTGTGTAGGCTTCCTGTTGGAGGGGACTAGTGCCTGTGTTCTGGTAGTTGAGGCTGGATATTGTCTTTCTGGTGGCAAGTCTACGTCTGGTGTTGTTTTTTGGGGTGTCTGTGACCTTATTATTATTTTAGGCAGCCTCTCTGCTATTGGGTGGGGTTGTGTTCCTGTCTTGCTAGTTGTTTGGCATTTGGTGTCCAGCACTGTAGCTTGCTGGTCGTTGAGTGGAGCTGGGTCTTGGCGTTGTGATGGAGATCTCTGGGAGATTTTTGCCATTTGATATTACATGGAACTGGGAGGTCTCTTGTGGACCAGTGTCTGGAAGTTGGCTCTCCCACCTCAGAGGCACAGCCCTGACACCCAGCCAGAGCACAATGACCCTGTCAGCCACACAGCTCAGAATTAAAGGGTGAAAGAAGGAAAGAAAGAAAGAAAGAAAGAAAGAAAGAAAGAAAGAAAGAAAGAAAGAAAGAAAGAAAGAAAGAAAGAAAGAAAGAAAATAAAGTTATTAAATAAAAAATAAAATATAATTATCAAAAGTAAAAAAAAAAATTTTTAAGTAATAAAAAAAGAAAGAAAGACGAGAGCAGCCAAACCAAAAATCAAATCCACCAGTGATAACAAGAGCTAAAACACTATACTAAACAAACAAACAAACAAATAAAACAGACAGACAGAACCCTAGGACAAATGGTAAAAGCAAAGCTATACAGACAAAATCATACACAGAAGCATACACATACACACTAACATAAAGACAAAAAGGGAAATATATATATCTATATCGTTGCTCCCAAAGTCCACCTCCTCAATTGGGGATGATTCATTGTCTATTCAGGTATTCCACAGATGCAGGGTACATCAAGTTGATTGTGGAGATTTAATCTGCTGCTCCTGAGGCTGCTCCCTTTCTCTTCTTTGTTCGCACAACTCCTGGGGTTCAGCTTTAGGTTTAGCCCCGCCTCTACATGTAGGTCGCCTGAAGGTATCTGTTCCTGCCCAGACAGGACTGGGTTAAAGGAGCAGCTGATTCGGGGGCTCTGGCTCACTCAGACTGGGAGGAGGGAGGGGTACGGATGTGGGGCGAGCCTGCAGCAGCAGAAGCCGGCGGGACATTGCACCATCCTGAGGAGCCATGTGTTTTCCCGGGGAAGTTCTCCCTGAATCACGGGACCATGGCTGTGGCGGGCTGCACAGTCTCCCGGGAAGGGAGGTGTGGATAGTGACCCATGCTCGCACAGGCTTCCTGGTGGTGGCAGCAGCAGCCTTAGCGTCTCATGCTCATCTCTGGGGTCCGTGCTTTTAGCCGCGGCTCGCGCCCATCTCTGGAGCTCCTTTAAGCAGCGCTCTTAATCCCCTCTCCTCGCGCACCCCAAAACAAAGAAGGAAGAAAAAGTCTCTTGCCTCTTCGGCAGCTCCAGACTCTTTCCTGGACTCCCTCCCGGCTACCGTGGTGCACTAACCCCTTCAGGCTGTGTTCACGCTGCCAATCCCAGTCCTCTCCCTGCGCTCCGACCGAAGCCCGTGCCTCAGCTCCCAGCCCTGCCCTCCCCGGTGGGTGAGCAGACAAGTCTCTTGGGCTGGTGAGTGCTGGTCGGCACCGATCCTCTGTGTGGGAATCTCTCCACTTTGCCTTCCGCACCCCTGTTTCTGTGCTCTCCTCCGCGGCTCGGAAGCTTCCCCTCTCCACCACCCACAGTCTCCACCCACGAAGGGGCTTCCTAGTGTGTGGAAACCTTTCCTCCTTCACGGCTCCCTCCCCCTGGTGCAGGTCCCGTCCCTATCCTTTTGTCTCTGTTTATTCTTTTTTCTTTTGCCCTACCCAGGTATGTGGGGAGTTACTTGCCTTTTGGGAGGTCTGAGGTCTTCTGCCAGCGTTCAGTGGGTGTTCTGTAGGGGTTGTTCCACTTGTAGATGTATTTCTGGTGTATCTGTGGGGAGGAAGGTGATCTCCACATCTTACTCTTCTGCCATCTTGAAGCTCCTCTCTTGGCAGTAGATTTCTAACTGGTCTTCTTGTGTCCATCAACAAAGCACAGCCTCAGTTTTTTTGTTTGTTTGTTTGTTTTTGTTTTTTTATTTTACTTTTGGCTCAAAAGTATTTAATTTTTTTCACTGTCCTATTGATTACATCCGAAATCTCTAGCATGATATTCAAGACTCACTACCCCAAACTTTGATTCCTGCTTTGATGAAAATGCCTCCCTTTACCTGGTGACTTCATATAACTCTGACCCTTCTTAAGAATCTCTTGACAACTCCCTCACCTGCCTTTACCTGCCCTGTCCTTCTCCCTTTTCAAGAAGATACCTTTTTTCTCTGAATTTCATATCACTAAACCTACATTTCTTTTCAAGCCTGAATTATGTATACATATATGGCTTCATTGAGGTATAATTTACTTACCAGAAACTTCACCCATTTTAAAAGTGCAATCCCAGGATTTTTAGTAAATAGACAGAGTTGTGCAATCATCTCCACATTACAGTTCTGTATTTTAACTTAATAATAATATCTACAGTTCAGGTATCATGATCAGCATATTACTTTCATAATTACAGCCATTCTGAAGGTAGTAATTATTTCTAGTTTATGAATGAATAACTTGAGGTTTAGAGATGTTAAATAATTGTCTGAAGTCACACAACTGTTAGGAGGTGACGTCAGGATTGGAGTCCAGACCTGCCTGACTGCAAGTACCCTATTTTTAGGCAATATGACTTAAGGTTTTTCAAATAAGAAAAACAAATCTTACTTTAAGTCTGTAATTTACTAAATAAAAAGTGAGTTGGTTTTCATCCATGATAGTATCCAAATGCTAGCACACATATAAGCAAGCAGTAAACATCTGTTAAGTGACTCGAGAATCCAAACCTGTGTTACATGATGGAGTTATTTTAGAATTACTCCCCTGTTATTTTTGCTCAAATTATAGGTCATTGGTTATCTTAACTGTTGGTATAATTTGTGTGACTAACAAATTATACCAACTTCTTCCCTAAAGAAGGGAAGAAGTAAATAAAGAAAAGGAAAATAATTTGAGGGAAGCAACTGATGACAGAAAAAGAAGAAAGGAATGAAGCATGCAGAAGAAGAAAGTAACGGAAGGAAGAAAAGAACAAGTGAGTAAAGAGGCAGGAAGAAAGCAGAGACAAACAGGAGAGAGAAGAGAGAAGAAAATAAAAATGAGAGTGGGATAAGAGGCATGTAGAAATGTTAGAAAGGCAGAGAAGAAAGCAACTCAGTTCGAATGATTTCAGCCAGGTCTGTGCATTTTGAAGCAATACTTTCTGAATCCAGGCTTTAACCACAGGCTTTGAAATGCAGTTTGAACTGGAAACAGTCTACAGCCTGACATTTCTCCAAATGTTTTCCTGCTGAAAAGACTGTCTAATGCATGGGATCCTTTCGCATCCCAGTCCCTGTTTGAAAGCAAACCTGGAAACCTCGTTTTTCTATTTCCATAAGGAGCAAAGGGTTCTGGCCTTGAGTTAGCCAGACATGGAAAGGCTCAATTCACAAAGGCGCACTGGCCAAGGGAGCGGAACATGAGTTGTACATTGCTGCAGGAGAGCCGGCTGGCTCAAGTCTTTCTTGGTTCTGCTCCAGTGTGATCTCACACATCATGACAGGGATTCCATCTCACTCTGGTGAAAGTGGTCCTCATTAAGTGAAACCTAGAAGGCTTGACAAGGCAGAATAAAGACAGCCTTGGCCTGTCCTGGGGACTCAGCAAAAGGAAAGGATGCTGGACTTTCTATTGAAATGTTTAAGTCTAATTCTCAAGATAATCCATCAATCGTGCAAACCTCTGAATCTGCTTCACAAATAGTGCATTCTGTTTATCTGGAAAAATGAACATATCCATTCTGCCCAACTGCTTTGTTTTTAAAGGTAATGATTTTCTGTCTGCTTTATATTGAGGCAAAATGATAGAACACATTCATAGTTCTGAGAGAAGTTGTTTATACTGTCAGCATTTCTACCATATCCTTCATCAGTGTACTGGAGACATTGATTGGGTCATTCATATTTATTAAAACTTAATTTTTTGCTAATTGAAGTTAAAGCAGACCACAGAAAATATTTTATTTAATTATGATCATACTCGTTCCATATTAACTAGAAAATTCTAGTATTTCAGAGCACTCTACAGGGAATCATTATGGGTGTTGTATATATGTTATGGACTGCAAGTGTTGTGTCCCCACAAAATTCATATCTTGAAGCCCTAACCCTCAGTGTGATGGTATTTGGAGATGAGGCTCCCTAAAAACGTAATTAAGGTTAAGTGAGGTCATAAGTGTGGGGCCCTGATCTGAGAGAATCAGTGTCCTTATAAAAAGAGATATCAGACAGCAGACGTGTTCCGCCCCCCTCTCTCTGTCCTTCCAAGCACACTGAGGACACTGCATGTGTGGATGTAGCAAGAAAGTGGCCCATTTGCAAGCCAGGAAGAGGGTCTTCACTAGGAACTGAATCCACTGGCACCTTGATCTTGGACTTCCCAGCCTTCAGAACTGTGAGAAATAAATTTCTGTTGTTTAAGCCACCCAGTCTGTGTTATTTTGTTATGGCAGCCCAAGGGGACTAAGACAGATTTTGGTACTAAGAATAGGGTTCTCCTGTAACAAATACCTAAATATGTGGAAATGGCTTTGGAACTGGGTAATGGGTAGAGACTGGGGGAGATTTGAGGTGTATGCTGGAAAAAGCCTAGATTGCCATGAAATTAGAAATAAGGATGTTAAAGGTGATTCTGATGAGGGCTCAGAAAAAAAATTAAAAATGTGAGCTGGAGAGAAAGCTTCTATCTTCTTAAAGAATATATAATTGATCCTGAACAGAATGTTGGTAGAAATATGAACATAAAAGGCCTCAGATGGAAAAAGGTAAGGTCTCAGATAGAAAAGAGGAACAAGTTATTGGAAACTGGAAGAAAGGCAATCCTTGTTATAAAGTGGCAAAGAACTTGGCTGAATTGTGTTCTAGTTTTTTGTGGAAGATAGAGCTTTTAAGTGATGAAACTGGATATATAACAGAGGAGATTTCTAAGCCAAATGTTGAAGGTGTGGCTTGGGCCCTCTTGACTGCTTATACTATTGATATAATATGAGAGGAGAGATGAACGGAAGAAAGGATTTTTAAGCAGGAAAGGAACCAGAACTTAAGGAATTGGAAAATTTTCAGTCTATTCATACTGCAAAATATGAAAAAGCACGTTCTAAAGAGAATACCAAGAGTGTAACTGGACTATCATTTGATGAAGAGATTATGGAATTATAGAAGCAGAAACACCATCAGTTTGAACTGAGTGGGATAAAGGTGAGATGAAATGAAGAAAGGCAGTTGGACTTAGATTGTGTAGGATAGGATAATAAAGTTATTCAGTTGCAAATGTGCGTTGTTCTTCAAGAATAAGGAACGATGATGACTCTGAAGTTGATTCAGAGATCATCAGAGCTGTCTTCTTGATTTCAAAGTGGGGGGCGCCACCCTGGTTTCAACAGGCTAGATAGCCCCTGCCCAAATCCTTGGTTGTGGGACCTCCACATGGCAGAGACATGGGGGTGTGGGTCTTGCCCCAGTGGGTCCAGAAGCTGGGAACATTGCCCTAAGTAGATCTGGAAGGTGGGGCCACTGCCCTAGTGGGTCCAGAGGCAGAGCATCAAGTCAAAGAGGATTATTCTCAAGTCTTAAGATCTAATAGAATTTACCTTGCTAGGTTTTCGATTTGTTTGGGACCCATCACCCCATTCTTTCCTATTTCTCCCTTTTGGAATGGAAATGTCTATCCTGTGACTTTTTCACCATTGTATTTGGAAACACATACTTGTCTGAATTCATAGGCTCGTAGCTGTAGAGGAATTTTATCTTAGGATGTATTGTACCTTTAGTCTTACTCGTAACTGATTTACATGATATTTAGATGAAACTTTGGACTTTAGACTTGATGCTGGAAGAAGTTAAGAGTTTTGGGGCTGTTGGGATGGAATGAATGTATTCTACATGTGAGAAGGACAAGGATTTTGGGGGGCCCAGGGGCAGAATGTTATAAACTGAATATTTGTGTCTCCTCCAAAATTTATATGCTGAAACTCTAACCCCCAGTGTGGTTATATTTGGAGCTGGGGCCTCTAAGGAGGTAATTAAGGTTAAATGAAGTCATAAGGGTAGAACCCTGATCTGATAGAATTAGTGTCCTTATTATAAGAGGCACCAGAGAACTTGTGCTCTTTTTCTGTCTCTCCCTTCTCCAACACAGGCACTGGGGAAAGGTCATGTGTGAACAAAGCAAGGTAATGGCTTCCTACAAGCCAAGAGAAGAGACCTCAGAATGAAACGTGCCTTGCTAGCACCTTGATCTTGAACTTTCCAGCCTCTAGGACTGTAAGAAATAAATTTCTGCTAAATAAATTTAGCCACCCAGCCAGGGATATTTTCAGGCAGCCTCAGCAGATACTCTACTTTTTGCAAGGTGGAAGTGGGATTGATATGCAATCAAGACATGACCAAGAAAAACATTGACCATGTTCCCTTAACTGTAGTCTGTGACTTCTCCTTATTTCTGAACCCAACACTTTCGTTCTCTTAAAATATCTTGGGTTAAGTAAATATTCCCAGAACATTTTGACACTAATCTACTGATTCCACAGTCATATATAAATGTAAAATGAAATATTCCAGATATCATGTTTTTAATCTCAGAGATAGTAGTAGCCTTACACTGAATGACTGTTTTTAGAGAAGAAAAGAAAATTCTATGGGAAGGGAATTTTTCATGTTCTCTTCAGCCCGTAGATTCAATTTACCCATTTACAGAAACTCCTATAGTCAGATGACTGTGATATTTACTAAGTATTTCAGACTCAATTTGTTAATATTTTCAATAGAACTTTTAGACATGAAGCCCTAGGACCTTTAAACAGACTCTCCCTTTAAAGGAATTTATGATCTAAGCCGGGAGACCTGCATCTGCTCCCAAGAGATGGCTCTCATCAAGGGCCTTCCTCCTACCCAACTGCCTCTCCCCCAGTCCCTCCTCCATTCACACCCATGTTCCCATTGTCCTAAAAATAATGAGTGCTGAGGGCTCCAGACTCACTCTAGTCTCTTACTTACTGTCTGGAGAGTGTTTCTCTACTGGGATAATCCAATTTATCCATTGTATCTATTGAATTAACACTTAGTGAGAGATTAATATTGGACAGATGTGTTCTACAGAGATGTTGACTCATTTAGTCTTCATGATAGTCTTATTTCCCCAATTTGAATAGTTATCACTGAGATGGAAGTTAAATAACTTGTCCACCTATGCCTCTGGTATATAATACTGGGATGTGAACCCAGTATTCAGAACTTCAGAACTTCAGTCTGTGCTCGTAATGGTACACTATGGTCTTACTAAATCACCCTACAGATGTCACTTTCCCTGAGAAGCCTTCCCTCTAAGGCTGTGTTTATTACTATGCTCTGTTTTTCTCTGTGCTCTGACAGCTCCTTGCGTTCACTATCATTGTACTTATCACTGTGCTGTAATCTTTGCTTTCTTTCTTTCCACAAATATATGGTGAGCTACTTGAGAGAAGGCACTGTTCCTTTTGTATATATTTTTCTCCTTCTTTACTTGGCATATAGTAGGCTCTCAGAAAATGTTGAAAGAACAGTCATGCAGGTGAAGTCTTATATAATCATCAAGAATTTATAAAGAATCTATTATTTACCAGTTACTGTTCTAGGCACTGGGGATATATTGACATCTGTGAACAAGACAAATATTCCTGTTCTCAAGAACTTTATATTCTTGTTTTAAGCCACAGGTTAGATTCTCTGGGATGGAGTTTAGGGACCAAGATGTTTATTATGAGGTACTCTTGGTATCAAGATCTGTTGAAGGAAAGGAAAAGAAGCAGGATAAGAAAGAGGAACAGTTGAATGGCAATGCAGGCTCAGTGACAGTCTTGGTTACCCCATGGGGAGATTTAGAGTTAAACTTGCCATCAGAGTTATCCCCACTGAAATGGCTGTGTCTTTATCCCCTACCTTGACTAATGGTTGTATCTGAGCTCTCCCAGGAAGGGAATGACTTTGGACAAATTCCTTTCTGTGGCTGAGACAGTATATGAAAGGGCAGACAGCTGAAGGCTCTCTGATGAGCAGGAAGGATGTCATCATGTCCACAGCCTCATATGTTACATGCTACACATCATATAGTTCCAATATAGGTCTACTAAAAATATGTGAGCCTAAATCCCATATCCATAATTTTTTTGGTTTGTTTTGGCAACAGATTATTTTTTTTAAAAATAGAAGCAGTTGATAGAATGTATATGCTTTGGGAAATAAGAGAACATTATAATGTTAATTATTATACAAGGGACAGCAAACAGTATAGAAAGGTGATGACCCCAATTCCGGATAACTGCATTATTTGTAATACATGCAATTTTAAAAAATAAAAAGGTACTTTAAACTATTTTTATGGAAGTGGCATGGAAAAAATATATACGTGCTTATATACATACATAAAAGAGAATGCTTAATGTCATTCAACGTTTATAACCTTCTAGACTTCAAAAAAATTAATTCACCAAGAAGAGCAAAAGTTGTTGTCAAAATTCCTGTACCAAACTTTGGTTTAGAAAATATAGTCACTGTGCCATTCGGGTTCCCTCCAATGTTTGTGGATGAGTAAGCTGATGAAGATGATGTGACCCATGAAAGAAAGACCTCTTCTTACGGGTTCTCCAATCTCTGATTATGCATTTGTCTTGTGCCTTAAGCGCTGATAAGCAATGGCTTTCTGTCCTGACCTATGGCAAAGTAGACCTCTCACAATGGACTGGGATGGCTATCCCATTGAATGAAATGGCCCTGTCAGCACAAAGCAGGGTCAAGTGGGAAAAATGATCCTTATGCCTAGAACCCAAGGTAGAGTAATGAGTACATAGTCTACAGCAGAACCTCGGGCCCCTCTTGGACACAGCTCTCAAGAAACAGCAAGGTGCTCTGTCAAGTTAGGAGACTCCATGCAGTAAGTGGAGAAATAAAGAGAAACACAGAAACACATGCATGCGTGTGCACATGCACATGTGCGTGCACATGCACACACCCACGTGCGCGCATGCACACACACACACACACACACACACACAGATTCTCTCTGTGTTTTACAGATAACTCCAGAATTTCCTGGGCAGATAATTGTCTCTTACTCTAGAACCAATGATTTCTTCTCCCCTACCTGGTAGAATTTAGTTTCTCATGAGTGGGGTTAGCAAATCTATCTTCCAGAACCCAGTCATACTTGAGTGAACTGTTAAAAATCTAGTTTCTGAACAAGTAAAATGAATCTCATAAACTGTATCTGTGAGTGGATGCAACAGAGCAGAAAGGCAGTGCCCTTGATGTTAGAAGAGCAGGGTTAGGGTCTTAGTTTTACTATTGAGTGACAGTCTTTGGCAAGTCACTTGTTAAACTCTCTGCTTTCAATTTTCCCCTTTCTTTACTAACGGGATGATAATGACAATTTCACACCTGTAGTTGAAGAATGCTCTGTAGATACATGGTATCATCATGATACACTGAAGTCATTATCCCCTGAATGGAAGGCATTTGAGCGATTGTTTTTTTGAGACCCTACCTTTAGAAAAATGAATGTCTGAATCAGCGCCAAGAGAGCCCCTGGTTGATTGAATTTCAGCTCAAAGCAAGAAAACTTTGCATGTGGGGAAAATATGGCTTTTCAGCTGTCATAGCGGTCTCTCCATAAATACTCGTCCAAGTGAATTAGGTTGGAAACATTTTATGTGTAGCTGATGTTAAAACTTCAAGTATGCAAAAACTATCTTATTTTTTCTGTAATTGATCTTTCTCTCCTTGCCCTCTATTCTGCTTACTGCAGATTGCTTGATCTACTTGCTTCCAGATGATTTCAGTCAATTCAGATGGAAAGCTCAGGCCCATTCAGAATTTCCTTCTTGTTCTCCAGTTTTCCCTAGTCCCTGCCACTGGGGTCTATACAAGGTCCTCAGTACTGTGTCTTCTGGGAGGTACAGTTGTCTAGTCTGTTCTTTAATCGTCTGCTGAAGAGACTGAACCTTCCTGATATCTGCATCTCTTGAAAGGTCTGTGTCCCTACTTGGCTTTCATGGTCCACAGTCTATGCTGCCTTCTTCATCCCTTTGCATACTTCTTCCTCCACTTCCTCATATCCCTCCTACCTTCTTCCCCTTTTTCTCTTCTTCATGTGTTTCTTTGTTTCTCTCTCTCATGCCCTGACCACCCAACTCCCTGACACACACTCACCATTTATTGAGTGCATAGTAAGCGTCAGCTCTACAAAAACTACTGAGATGTTGTCCTTGGCCTTAAGGAGCTCTCAAATAAAGGAGCCTGCATCATCAAGGTGAGGCCAAATACTTCAGCCTTAAAAAAGCCTAAATCTCTCAAAAGAACTTTTTCATTAAGGTAGCCAAATCCCCAAGCACCAAAGAAACTGTATCCTGAAACTTGTCTCTGAATCATTTAAGACCAAACCCTACCCATCACCTGGCTCAGTGCCAGAAATAAGAGTGTTGCAGGGAGACCAGAGGCTTCCTTTTCTTTGAGGGTAAGAAGTGGGGTGTCATCTTCATCATCCTTGCTAATCATCCGCACTTTCACTGTGGCTACTGATGAGGTACATTCTCTCAGCAGGCTGAGGCAATATTTTCCAAAGGAAAACAAGCTTCGTTTTGCATTTGTTCTTCTTCCTCATCATCACAAGCCATGCTAAGGTTCCCAGCCTGGATCTGCCCACAAGTGACCATCTGGCTCACAGCTGCTCTGTCCAAGTGGAAACACTCCGGAGTGAGTAGTCCAAGGGCTCTGTTTACTTCTTGTAAATGACAATGTCTGCATTGTAGGTCACCCTCATCCTTTTCACTGGAAAGGCAGCAACTGCCATTTTCTTTCCTTCTTCTTTTCGTGTGCAGTTGTTTACCCTGGAAGCACATATGTCTGGCATATGGCAGGGGACTAGTTGGCTTAAACTGGTAAGCATGACCAGTTGCATTTCATCAACTCCGTGAGTACAGCTGTCTAGGAGAAGCTTAGAAACTGAAGTTGTAAGATTCGAGTTGTGGAATCCAGCCAAATGCATGTTCATTTTGTTGGGAGAGCCTGCTGGCTGAGGTCTAACAGTGGTCTCAGCACCAGAGAATAACCTATTCCCTCCCCTTTGCTTGCCTTGATCAAGCCCAGTGATGTGGTTAAGTATACCAATAGTTAATATTTATAACATGCTTATTATGTGCCTGGCATTGTGCTGAGTGCTTTACATGCATTATCCTATTAAATACTCTCAACTACCTTATGGCATGGTTCTAAATATTACCTAACTTTAACATTTTGAAATCCGCAGGTGAGTCATTTGTCCAAGGTCACATAGCTTATCTGCCTACTTCCCTGCTGTTGAACAGGATTCTTGTAAGCTCCTTGGGGGCAGGAATCATGAATTGTCCAATGCTGAGTCCTCAATACACAATGTCTCACTCACAGAAGATGCTAAAAACAAAAATGAAAACAACAACCAACGAAAAACCTCAAATTCCCCCAAACCCAACACTTGTGGAATGAATAGATGTCAAATGAATGAAGAACAAGTTTATGCCTTTACAGTAGAAAGATGTTTGTTTTCTTCCCTAAAAACCATGACTTTCCAACCAACTTTATTGGAAGTCATCTACACTCAGGAATATGATAGAGAAAAATGCCACTGTTACGCTGACCTCTCCAAGGACTGCTCTCACACCCACACAGCCTGGCAGCTGGCCCCTCTTACCTGAAAATAGATTGCAATTAATGTCTCATTTATTTTGGCCTGCAGCTTTCCCTTTAGTCATGCTGTTTGCTTCATTAACATACTCTTTTTCTTCAATTGGTTCAATCCTGTCCCCTTTCAGTTTTAGTTCAGACTCCCTCTCCTCCCGAACGCCTCTCCCAGAATTCCTTGATCTCTATTTGCTCCTACAGTGATTACAACACTTTAACACCAATTACAGGGTAGTGATTGCCAGGAACCCCAACAGATTATCCTTAGAGGCTGAGGGTTTAGGTCCACTGGGTAAAGAGGGCTTTAGAAATATATAGTCCTGTGTCCTGGACTGTTCCTGGTATGGTGGTTAATAACGGCTTCATGATCCAGCTTGTGTGGCTAGACTTTTGGTTTTGTGTCCTTCATGGCTAACACATCCATCTTTCCTCAGCTTCTTTATATCTGTAGGGTTCAAACTGTACCTAGTAATAGATACAACCTTATAATGAGAGTATTTCTTCATATTGAGATTTTAGACAATATTCAAATTGATATTTAAGTGTCTACTCTGTGCCTTGCAGTTTACCTACTCAGCATGAATCAGTGCTCAAAGAGCAGGGCCAATCTAAACTGAAATAAAATATGCAAGTTTCCAGGGCTAGGATTTCAGGAGGGTTATGGAGGTCTTGTGGATTCCTTCTTTCTGAATCTTCTTTCTTACTTCTTGCTCCTTACCCATGTTCCATTCTTAGAATTTTATTCTCTTGGTTGGTCTTATCAAGAGGCAACCATTTGGGTTTTGATGACCATAATATTATGCCTTGAAGAGCTTTGCTTGGAAAGGCTGACCATCCAGAGATTCCAACTGTCAGGGTGGCTGTGAGTTTTGCTTTTTTCTCTTACAAGACACTTCCGTGTGTTAGAACTAGGGTCAGAAAAACCTCATAACAGATATTTGCTTTGAGTATCATAGTTGCAAAGTGTTTTCAGAGGACCTCTTCTGAGCCTTAAATTTCCCTATAAGGGATAAGAAGATTCTTATCCTCATTTTGCAAATGAAGAAACCAAGACTTAAAGAGACTGAGATTCCTATCCAGGGTCTCACAGCCAGTAAATCAAGGACGCGTGTGTCCCATTCTCAGCTTTTTTCACCCTACCGTGTTTCCCATTCTTAACGTTCCTTCAGACAGTGCTAAACACATTAGAACAACCAGGGGAGACAAAAGACCTGTATGCAGAAAACAATAAGACACTGATGAAAGAAATTAAAGATGATACAAACAGATGGAGAGATATACCATGTTCTTGGATTGGAAAAATCAAAATTGTGAAAATGACTATACTACCCAAAGCAATCTACAGATTCAATGCAATCTCTATCAAACTACCAATGGCATTTTTCACAGAACCAGAACAAAAAATTTCACAATATGTATGGAAACACAAAAGACCCTGAATAGCCAAAGTAATCTTGAGAAAGAAAAATGGAGCTGGAGGAATCAGGCTCCTGGACTTCAGACAAAGTTACAGTAATCAAGACAGTATGGTACTGGCACCAAAACAGAAATACAGATCAATGGAACAGGATAGAAAGCCGAGAGATAAACCCATGCACCTATGGTCAACTAATCTATGATAAAGGAGGCAAGGATATACAATGGAGAAAAGACAGTCCCTTCAATAACTGATGCTGGGAAAACTGGACAGCTACATATAAAAGAATGAAATTAGAACACTCCCTAACACCATACACAAAAATAGACTCAAAATGGATTAAAGACCTAAATGTAAGGCCAGACACTATCAAACTCTTAGAGGAAAACATAGGCAGAACATTCTATGACATAAATCACAGCAAGATCCTTTTTGACACACCTCCTAGAGAAATGGAAATAAAAATAAACAAATGGGATGTAATGAAACTTAAAAGCTTTTGCACAGCAAAAGAAAACATAAACAAGACGAAAAGACAACCCTCAGAATGGGAGAAAATATTTGCAAATGAAGCAACTGACAAAGGATTAATCTCCAAAATTTACAAGCAGCTCATGCAGGTCAGTATCAAAAAAACAAACAACCCAATCCAAAAATGGGCAGAAAACCTAAGTAGACATTTCTCCAAAGAAGATATACAGATTTTCAACAAACACATGAAAGGATGCCCAACATCACTAATTGTTAGAGAAATGAAAATCAAAACTACAATGAGATATCACCTCACACCAGTCAGAATGGCCATCATCAAAAAATCTAGAAACAATAAATGCTAGAGAGGGTGTGGAGAAAAGGGAACCGTTTTGCACTGTTGGTGGGAATGTAAATTGATACAGCCACTATGGAGAACAGTATGGAAGTTCCTTAAAAAACTAAAACTAGAACTATCATACTACCCAGCAATCCCACTACTGGCCATATACACTGAGAAAACCATAATTCAAAAAGAGTCATGTACCACAATGTTCATTGCAGCTCTATTTACAATAGCCAGGACATGGAAGCAACCTAAGTGTCCATCGACAAATGAATGGATAAAGGAGATGTGGTACATATATACAATAGAATATTACTCTGCCATAAAAAGAAACGAAATTGATTTATTTGTAATGAGGTGGATTGACCTAGAGTCTGTCATACAAAGTGAAGTAAGTCAGAAAGAGAAAAACAAATACCGTATGCTAACACATATATATGGAATCTAAAAAAAAAAAAAAAGGTTCTGGAAAACCTAGGGGCAGGACAGGAATAAAGACACAGACGTAGAGAATGGACTTGAGGACATGGGGAGGGGGAAGCATAAGCTGGGGCAAAGTGAGAGAGTGGCATGGACATATATACACTACCAAATGTAAAATAGATAGCTAGTGGGAAGCAGACACATAGCACAGGGAGATCAGCTCGGTGCTTTGTAACCATGTAGAGGGGTGGAATAGGGAGGGTGGGAGGGAGACACAAGAAGGGGGGAGATATGGGGATATATGTATATGTATAGCTGATTCACTTTGTTATAAACCGTTGTAAAGCAATTATACTCCAATAAAGATGTTTAAAAAATGCTAACGCCAAAGCCCTATCCCAAATGATTTGAATTTGATTCGTATAATTGGATCCTGGACATCAGTATTTTTTTCATGTGCCCTATATCTAATGTGAGTGCCCTTGATCCATAGTCTTTATTTCCATGACACTTGGTGGATTGCAAAGGATTCTACAATCTGAAAGCAGTATAAATTTCAGTGTTTTCATCTCTGCATTGGTTACCAAAAGCCAAGCTCTGTTAAACTATTGAATCCCTGGACGAGTAAATTTTTTATTGATACATGAGCTTCAAAATCCAACTCTTCTGTCATTCTAGAAGACAGTTTTCAGCTCCGGACTGCATGCTGCTCCAAGCAAAAGAAAAAAAAAAAAAGGCAGAGTTTATCTCCTTCAACTGTCCAGCTGTTGATATTTATAAAGCTGTCCCTGCTCTTAGAATTGTTCTGCCACAGACATCATATTTACTTACAAAACTATCACCAGCTGACTTTTATATCTGACCAGCTGTCCAGAGAAAAAATGTTAACTATCTACAGTTAATACTTTCTCAGAAGTTTTATGGTAAAAGCACATTCTCCAATAAGTACATTCCTATTTCTCTGGGTTTCAAGCATAGCACTTCAGATGTGATCAGTGGCTTGAGCCTGGAAGCACAGTTGGCTACTCCTGGTCAGTGAGGCCAGTGTGCTAAGCAGCAGCAGGCCAGTGGCAGAGCCATGTTGAGTGCTGGGTCCTCCAGGCTCATGTGGAATAGATATCCACTGCATTCTCAGGGGTCCTCATTTCGAGTAAAGGGCAGGGTCAGTTCTTTCTGTGTCCTGTGGAAAGTGGGTCCGATGTGTTGGGAAAATTACAGAGAAAAGTGAAGAGAGATAAAGTGGAGAGAGATTTTTGTCTTCCAAGTAATTAAAACCCAGCTAATCAGAAGCTTCAATTAATCAGAACTCCCTTCCATTTCAATAAGAAGAGATAAACCCTAACCAGACACATTTATTGTAAAAGCAATGAGAAAAAAAAGACAACCTTCATGACTATGTTCTAGGTTCTATTAGAGTATAAGAATTTGAAATCAGACATGGCCTTTATTCATCTTTGTATCCTTCTCACCTAATACAGTGCTTAAGTATCTTTGTACTTAATGTACTTGTTTTCAAATTCATTTTTACTTTCATCAAACAAACATATGCTCACAGTTTTAAAAAAAGCCAAAATACTTTCACGTCTTATAATGAAAAAGAGCAGCCTCTTGATTTTTCCCATTATACCCTAGTTCCATCCTCTAACAACTTTAAAATATTTGACTATTTTTTGACATTTTCCTTCTTATTTCTAAATGATACATTAATGCTGACTTCTTGATTTATGAATTTTAAAAAGTATTTATTAATCCGCTATCAACTTTAAAAATTATCCATTGACTTACTATGGTAGATGAGTATTTAGTTGTGTTACCCTCCATATCCTTTAACTTCCCTATTCCTACCCTCCCTTTGAGCATAGTTATGTCACAATTTTGTTAAGTACTCATTTACATTACTTTGTCCATGTAAACATTATTTGCTGCTGAGCCAAGTAGTATACTATGATTCTATTTTCTTTCCTGAAAGTTTTGTTTTCTTTCTCTAGTTAACTGCCTGCCTTTATGTTTATTTCTTTTCCTTTACTGAAATTGTCTATACATTTTTTTCAATAATTCCGTCTTAATGTAACACAATTCCAATATGCTTCTCAGCACTATTTTTCACATGTATTGATATATTGTAACATGTATCAAATAATCTCTTAGTTCCATTTTTATATTTTCCCTTGGAGACATCTTTCTCTAATTTTGATGGACTGTTCTATAGACTGCTGAATAGCTGTCATCCTTTCTGTAGTCAGAAGCCTCTAAGATGGCCTCTAGAGATCCCATCTCCTGGTATTCATGCTCTTGCATAATCTTCTCCCCTTGAGTGGGGGTGGGAATTATTTACTCACTTCTAACCAACAGAATATGGCAGAAGTAATGGGATGTCACATTATGAAAAAAGAGGTCATGGCTTCTATATTGGAAACACTTCCTTAGGCATATGGGTTCTCCCTCTCTCTTCTACCTGGCACTTTCTTTCGATTTCATGGATACAGTACCTTCTCTTACCTCTTTGAGTTCGCTCCAGTTGGTTATTTCAGGTATGGTGGTAGAGTAGAATCTGTAAATAAACACTGAGCCCAGACTGTGTACACACTCTAAAGCTAGGGACATTTTGTGGACAGCATGGAGATCAGATGACTTAAGTCATGTGTAGTCCTTAGCAATCTAAGAGTCATATATATATAACACATATAATATGTGTAGTTCTTATGTGCTAAGAACACTTAGCACATACATCTTCAAAAAATATTAGAAGAAAAGGGGAGAATGAGGAATAGTTTTTAATAGTTCTGATAAGAGATGGTCTTGATTTGAACTAAGCTGTAGCATTGGATATAAAATAAAAGAAAGGATCAGAGACCTCTTAGAATAGGTGGAAAACGATGCTGTGTGATCAGCCTGGTTATTGTTCTTTGATTACCTGTTAACACAGTCTACTTAATTAGATTGATAGCGTCTTAAAGGCAGAGAGGAGTCTTCATATAAGTTGATTATCTGAAGTTTTCAAGTTCAAGCTGTGCATAAGTTGGATGTGATCAGTATTTGTTGCCTTTCACGCATCATCCACTGACCCTCTCCTCTCCTGACCTTCTTGTCCAGGTCCTTGCAATTCTGCCAGATGACCAGGCTCATTAAAACTCAATCATTTCCACTTTAGCCTTGCATAAGAGGTATTCAGTCTATGCCATTTTTCTTTGGTTACTTAGATTATTGAAAACAGAATGCCATTTATGGAACAGGCCTTATAGAGAGGGGAAGAGCAGAAATGACAGGCTGGTAAAATATTTCCACTGTTAGCATCCCAATAAACCTCACTGCTTCTTCAGAAATAATCATTCATTCCTCTCTCTGAAAAAAAGCAATTTATCTAAAGCCAGAAACATAACAAGAAGACTAAGTTTCTACAAATGAAACTTATATTAATTCTATAACATCTAAGCAGTCCATGGGAATCTATGAAAAAATACTTTCTTTACCGCCTCTTGCAGGGATCTGTATTCATTGCAGTTAGACACAGAACATAGATTTGCCTTTGCCATTCATATATGCAGTGTATATAGCTCATACTATTTAGCCAAAAGAAATTTTGGACAGATGCTCAGAATACCTACACAGGCATTAGACAAAGAAGGAACAGATAGTAACATTGTGCTCTCATCACCAGCATTATATTGATACTTCAATCAAACATCCCTAGAATATTTATGGTCTAATTTTCTACTGGGTAAATGGGTATAGAAAAAAATATATTTATGGTTTTAGGATGGATAATTATTGATAAAAATAAGATACACAGTTTCCTCCCTTCTTCCTTTCCTTCCTCCCTTTCCTCCTTCCTTTCTTTTTTCAGTCTCCTCTTCAAGCCTACCTCTCTCTCTTCCTTAATTAATTAACTATTATGTTCCATCCACTGGGTAAGGCACAGTTAGGAAGATAAAGCCTGTGCTATATAAACTGCAGACCTGGGAATCATTTCTACCATTGACCAGGCTTTAGGCACTATATATAAAAGCAATCCCTCTCACAATCTAAAATAGAGTTCTACATGGGGCCCTGCTCTCTTCCATGCATTCTGTTCCTCAGTTCCTTACTCCTCTGTCTGATTGCCAGAAATGTTATTCTTCACGTTGCAGGGGCTCCATAAAGATTGTTAAAATAGATATTCTGAACAAACAAAACACATTACCAGAGAGGGACAGAGAAATTGCTGTGGGAGTTTGAAGAGGAAATGTCACAAAGCAACAAAGTGCAAAATCAAGGAATGAATATGTAGAACCCTGGAATGGGTGAACTGGAAACATGATTTTAAAGTCTGTTCCCTCTGGGGACTCTGAGAATATTACCTACCCTCTTTGAACATTGCACCTTGCTCTAAGAGAAATAAGCATAGTAATATCTTTCTCTACCTCCCTGGACTGCAGGAGTCCAGAATAACATGTGTAAAAGCAATCTGAACTCCTTGGAAGGCAGGAGTGACAGACCCAAGGCATGGTATTATGATTTTCTTCCTGAAACTTGGCATTTAAAACAGTAACTTAAATAACATTATTCAAAGTTAATGTTTGAATGTTTGAATATTCATCAACTTTGAATATTCATTATTCAAAGTTGATGATCTTTTAATTGCAAGAACCTAAAGGCATATAAAACATTGGTTCAGATTTTTTTAATTTAAAATAGTTGCCTTACTTTATTAGTCAGGAGAGGCTAGGCTTACGCTGTGGTAACAAACAACCCCGAAATCTCAGTGGTTTAACACCTCAAGTTATGTCTCACTAATGCAAAATCTGTTGGAAGTCCAGTCAACTGCCCAGGGCAGCTGCCAGGGCAGGGATTCAGCAGTCCACACTGCTTCGGTCTGGAGCTCCCCCATCTCAATGTGAGACTTTCTCCGTGACTGCTGGGACAGAGGGAAGGGAGATTAGAGAGACATACAGAGTTTTTCACTGACTCAGCCTGGAATAGACACATCCCATTCTCACTTATATTAGTCAGAACTAGACACAAGCTCTTCCCTCTCCCTGAAATACTAGGAAGTGTAGTCTCCTGTACACTGGACTCCAGTCCTAATTCCATGCGTAATAAGACATGATAGCGATAAAGATGATAGATAAAGGCAATCTAGAACTAACAACCCATTGTAGAGATACAGACACTAAGGGTTTATGCCCTAGGCTATGAGGGCAGTATTGAGGAGTCAGGACTAGAACCCAGATCTCCTGACTCCCAGTCCAGAACTCCTTCTGCTCTAACAGCCTTCCCCAAGTGCCTTTTCTGGAGGTTAATACGGTATCTCTGTCTCACACACAAAAGTGATTCTGCGGTCAAATTAATTCACAAAGACAGGATTAAACACCAGGATAAATAAGGCTAAATACGTTTATTTGCAGAAGAGCTTCTCAAAGCCTTTAGCATAATAAAACACCTTGTGAATCCTGAGTTAGCAGAGTATTCAGAACTTACTGACCATTTTTGAACACAGGATCCATCCCCTCCCCCCAGTATTTATTTTCTTCAAAGTACCTTGTAAGTGAAGATCACACTTTAGGAAATGCTACATTATCACATCATTCTTGCAAAATTGTTGATCTTTGGAAGTTAGCCTCATCAATATTGGTTAATAAATAGATATTTTTTCACTCTACCCCTCCTTAGGCACCCGTTTCTTTCATATTCTGATTTTGAGGGTCTTATCCCACTAATGTATATCATTATTCTTGCATTCATACATATCTTCACTCATATAATAAATATTTAGTGAGCATACACTCTATGCCAGGTCTGATATTGATGTTGGACCCTTAAAGATGAACAAGATGTAATCTCTGTTTTTAATAGACTAAAATGAGAGACAGCTTCCAAATAAACCATAAAACAGAACGTTCTAAGTGCTATTATAGACATGAGAATGATATCCTATGAGTGCAAAAATAGATGTGACCCAATTCTGCTCTTTCTAGTGAATTAAAACTCCTAGGAGATTTTCACAGGAACTGTTATTGTGTCTCCCACCCTTTATTTGAATAAGTGATATCCTGGATCTCAGTGCTGGGCTTTATACTCTACAGCACTTACACTGTATCTTATCCATTTTGGCCCACAGGGGTAACTAGACAATGTCTTTTGGAAACCTGGCTTAGTAACTCATGCGGTAGTTCTCCTTTCCTGCTCCTGGCATTTGCAGATTTGATAGACTTCCCCGTACATTTTCATCCAAATTCTTAATAACAACTTTGCTCAAGGCAGGGCCAATGACCCATATCAAGAACTACTCCTATTATTAGAAAATTTCATGCTACTAGAAAATTATCTGCTGTCCTTAAACCAATTTCAGTCTAAGTGAAAGTTCTGAAAAAAACAGAAAACATTTAAATTGTTCCAAATGGGCCACTGCTTTCCAAATATCCTTCTTATAGAAATTTGCATCAAGAAGAGAGACCTTTTAGTTGTTTCTAATCCTTACTTTCTTCTCTACATCTCCTCTTCCAAATGTTAATTGAGGTCCTCCTAGGATCCCAGGCATGGTGATAAGCATCCTAGGGACACTGAACTCAATCCTTGTATAGTGACCTTCCATCTCCTGTTACACATACAGACATTGAGAGAATGAGAATTTACCTGCCTTGCCCAGAGACACACATGCCAATAAATAGATGAGCTGAAACTAAATCTGGGTTTGTCAAATTCCCAGATCTAAAAAGGTTTTATTTATACTATACCATGCCTTATCCTGAGGTTTCACGAGTCTCTGAATGCAAATATGCCAACCCTCTTATTGATGCTTGAATCCTCTTGCCTTCTTACCTGCCAGGTCTCTTCCAATTATCTTTGGGAGACCACAGGGATATCTTACATATATTCTGCTCCAGTGGTTCCTAAATCCATCCATCATTAGAATGATCTGGGAAGATTTTAAAAATCAGATTCCTGGGTCCCACATTTAAAGAATTTTGATTCTACAGGTCTAGAGTAAGGCCTAGGAAACGATATTTTTAACAAAGTATCCAAGTGATCTGATGACCAGCCAGGTTTTGTAACTTTTTTTTTTTTTCACATGTCATCATATGCTGGGATTGCAGATTGAGGCCCAGCTGGAGAATAAATGATCAGCAAAGCTTCCTGTGACAATAAAGTTTAGAAAATTAAATAAAACTTTTAGTCCTTTCTCAGTGGTCCCTTTTCCATTTTCCTTCTGGGAAGTACAGTCCAGGAATCAAAGAACTAGACTTTGATCCTTTCTCCTTCCTTATCTACTAAAGAAGACTGAAAAATGATAAAGGACTGTGGTGACTATATGACCACAATACTTTTGGAATATGAACACACCACCCCACCTCACTCCCAGCGTAGCCTAAGCCACCAGCTTTCTCTGTGGGGCTACAGCAATAGCCTCCTAACTTGGTCTCCCTGCTTCTATTCTTACCCTCTTGCTCTAGCCACACCGACCTTCTTGCTCTCTTTCGAACAAGCCAAACTTATTTAAGCCTCGTGATTTCTATCCTTGTAGTCTCTGCGTGGAATAATTATGGAATAATCTATGTGTGCTTGTTTTCTCCATATTTTTCAATTTTCTCCTTCTCCACCTTACTTCTCTCACTTCAAGTAGGTAATCAATCTTCGTAATGCCTTGCTTCAGGTATCCTCAGAGGGTAGAAAAGACAGTTTTAAGGTTATAGCTTTTCTAGTTTTGTAGAAGGCTAAAGGCATTGAAGAAGTTATGCAAGGTGTTTTGGAGGCAGAGGGAAAAGTGCAATCATACTTGACGGGCATCATATCAAAGAAGAGATATTGCTCCATTGGGAAGGTCAGAGACGTTGGTGGGACTCAAGAGGCAAGCCTCTGAGTAGATGGTTGGCAGGTACTACATGGTAGCAGAGATGCCATATTTAAAGAAAATATCACAAGCTATGTCAGTGGCTTTGTATGTTGTGACCATGATAGATTGGAGATTAAAATACTTCATCTCCCACTTTTGGGATATTTACCCTATAAATATCCAAGATCCTACATACCTTGGGAGGGGAAGAGTTTCCCAAAATGATAGATAAAGAAGTACACAGCCCTGTGGGATATGAGTGCAGCATATTGACAGTGGATATTGATAACGGGGAAGGGTTGAATTTAGAACTAATTTGATTTTTAGAAAATAAAGTTACTGTTTCTTGCACACTTTGAGTTTGTCACCAATGGTATGTACCATAGGAGAGAGATGGGCACATTGATGAAGGGCATCCAACTCAGCACCCAGAGTCAGGTTGGTTGTTACCAAAGACATCCTGGGGAAATGACCCAGAGTCATTAGTATGCAATGCTATTCTGTCTGTCAATATGTCTGTAAGACAGTCCATAATTTTAGGCAAATTTTTCATTGACAATAGTGCAAACCAGGAGTAAATTCCTGATCATGTGCTACTTCTAATTTTAAATATTGTTGGAAAGGCTTTATCTGATAATGTTTTATTTGAGCTATATTCACAATAACAGTCTTGAATACCATAAGCTGTTCTACTAAATCAGTGAAAATACATTTCATGTTTTCTCATCTTCAGCAGGAGATTGTGACCTCCTTGAGTGTAAGTCTCTAGAGTTTAAAATTTTAACTTACTTATTTTTGCGTTGCGAAGAACAGTGCCTAACACTAGTGGATGATTGGCAAAACCACAAAATGAGAAGAAGAGCAATCAATATTAATAGAGCAATCAATGTTAAGAGGAGGAGAGAGATAGAAGAAAGAGCTGCAGGTGATGGAAAAGGGTGATAGTAGAGAAAGAAAGGGAGAAGAAGGTCGAGGTGGGAGGCAAGAAGAAAAAGAAGAGGAAGGAAGGTGAGAAAAGAAATGCGAGGATTTGCCAGGGAGAAGGGAACAGGCCAAAGTGGTTAGTCAATTTCTCCCATTTCCCCATCAGATCAGAGTAGGTTGTTGCTTCCAGGACCCTTCAATATACACACAAGGACACTTCTGTCTTTCTTGGAAAGAGCAACCCTACTTAGTGAGCAATTTCGTAAAGCTTGGCCATCCAACGGGTTTTCTTCACTACAAGTTTGGAGCCTTTAGTGTAGAGTACACGAGATTTCGAGGAATGTTCTTATTTCCCCTCTGGTTGTTTTAATATTGGACAAGGTCGTGTTGTGTTCAAGCGGAGAGAAGTGCTTAAGCTTTTGTGCTTCTTGCACAGAGCTGAGCCTAGGTGTTCCAACTGGAAGCATCTTCCAATGATATCATGATTATCATTGAAGTGGATTAAAAATATGGCAGGTTTTCTCCTCCTGGAAGTGTGAAAGTAAGCTTTTCTTGTTGCTTCCTGGGAAGAATCTTTTTCTCTAAACACATTATTGATTTTTCTCTGTTTCTCCAACATAAACCCAAACCATTGTATCTTGTTTACTTTTCTCTTTTCATTGTCATCATTCGTGCCAGCAGGAAATCTCAACAAATTTTGCTGCTCAAGCGGCTGCCACCAGGCTAACAGACATCACCATCACCAGGCACTGGCAAAGTCATTATGGAAACAAAAGAGGAGAAAAGATAGGTATTTACTGGAAGAATGCAGAGGAGTAGCCAGAAACTGCCATTGGCCAGATGTGCTGAATAGTGTCTTGGAGATGAAATATGTACCACTTTACAGCTCCTGCGTGTTAGTGCATTGTTTCCTTAGAAAGGAACAGCAGTGCTTTTTAGGTTAGGCACCTTTACAAAAGCCTCTTTTCTGTATAAATGATTTTTCTCAGAGTTAAAATTGTTCATTTCAAGCCCAAGACTGAAAAATGTTAAGTCTTGGTATCCAAATATGTATTCTCTACCCTTTGCCATCTTACACAGGGAATACTGAACTTGTAACAATTTTTCTAATCCACAAGGATCCGTCCTCTGGGCCTACATTCCTGTATTTGATGGTGATTAAAGCTTGTGCTGCACTACAGTTTTCTGTCTTCTTCTTCTATGTTAAATAATAAACAGTCATTTTCAAATGTCCCTCCCTTTTTTTCTCTCTCTCTCTGAATCTCTCTCTCCTTCTCTCTGTCTCAGACTTTTCTACTGTTAGGCTTATTCTATAAGCCTTTCAAGGTGTATGGCTTTCTGATGGCTATTTCATGAGGTAAAGGGAGCATTTTTTGCTTAATTTAAAGGCGTATTTGGAGGATTGAATTTGCTAGAAATATGGCCTGAGGAAAATGGAACATTGCTCTATCAAAATTCATACATTCCTTCTTAACCACTGCAAGAAACTCTCCAAATAGTCATTTGTTACTTTTAATCACACAGGGTCTTTATAGTGTGAACTACTCATCCAACCACTTTTTAAACTTTCTGCCAAATTACTATTTTGTGCCGATGAACAAACTGTTCATCCTAGAAAAGCACACTGGTCAAGTCCTGAGTGACTGTGTGTGTGTGCGTGTGTGTGAGAGACAGAGATGGGAGTTTGTCCCTCAATCTATTCTACTCTTTTTAATAAAAGACAAGTTTTGCACAAATAAATTGAAGTCATTAGGATGTTTTTGACTTAAACTTATTTTTTTAAGGCCACCATTTAGAAATAACAGGGAATAGAACAAATTTTGCTTTTGTATTAAGTATAGAATGAATGCCTTCTATATACCAGCTACAGACATTCTGTCAGCCAAGGCTGATGCTTAGCAGGAAGAGATTGGAATGACATCCATTGCAAGCTGAATTTCTGTCATTCATCATTGGTCATCCATGACTTTACCCTGAGACTCAGTTGATTCTGTTCCATGAACACAAGTAATTATAGCTATAGAATTCATAGGGTTACCATACTCACAGTCTCTTAACGTCAGTTTTTAATATATTGACTATGACTAAACAGTAGTTTAAAAAATATCTTCTTGTGTTACAAATGTCTCACATGACATTCCCTCCTCAGCCATGTTGCAGCAGAACATGATACTCAGCTGCCATGTGAGTTTCCAGTATAAGGCCACTGTACCTTGGCTCCAATTTGACCAAATTCAGCTGCTTCCAGGACACCCTATGACAACTTGGAGAGAGTCTATAATCAGCAGAAAATTTTTGTGGCTTGAAAATGCACCCCAAATTGCCAATAATGAATATTCCATAAGTAAGAAGGCTTTTTTTTACTTCCAAATGCTATTAGGGAAGCAAAGATTTCTGTCAAAAAACACTTATTTTGCTAAATACTTTTGAACTTAGCAAATGACTTTAGATATGAAACAGAAAGACTCCAAGCATGAGTGCTATTTACATCCAAAGTGGGATTTTCATGTACAAGCTGACTTCAGATGAAACCCTCAAAATCATACTCATCTTCCAAAGGAGACGAGAAATACGATCATATTTTCCAAAGGCTCAATCTCTAGGTGCAATCAATTTTGATTATATTACTGGAAGATTCTATTTATAAAAGATTGGAAGCGTTCCTGCCAGTGACTAGGAAATAAATTGTTCACTGTTTGGAAGACAATTGACTTTCTCAGGTGGCTAGATGATTTTGTACGCTTTGGGGTTTTGCTGAAAAAGTAGAACTGCATTATACAATTTGATTTCAAACAGATATGTTTGGAACATTTTAGAGCTGAATGGACCTTTGAGAGTATCTAGTTAAGGGGCATGACTTTAAAGATGAGAAAACCAAAGCCTAGACATGAAAAAAATGTATCCAGATTTATGTTATAAATTAGGTTGGTCTAACTCTTCTGAATTTCAGTCCCTCAAGTATTCCATCACATTAACGTATCATCATTTTTTCCACATTTTTAATCAGTTAGTTATTTAGGACATGCTGTATAGTTAGTTATTTAGGACATGCTGTATACCAGGCACTATGGAAGGTTCTGGAGATACAAAGATGTATAAAAGAATTTCTGTATTCAGGGAGCTAAATGATGCAGTGAGGGCAAAAGAACAACTACAAAACCAATAGCGTATTTTAAAAAGTTGTTATATTCAATGTACTATGAGAACATGGAGTAAAGGATGAATACCTTGATAGGGGAGGTAAGAGGGGTTAATAAAGGCCAAGAAGGGGGTTCAAGAAATAAGTCTTAAAGCCTCATTAGGATGGAAGAGAGAAGAGAGCAGGTGCTGAGAATATGGTGCATTTGAAGGACAGCAAGAAGTTTAGCGTACAACGGGATCAAAAGGAGGTGAAGCTGATGTGATAGACAGAGGTCAAATAGTGAAAGGCTGTGTATATTATACAATGGTTTGAACTCCGCCACTAGCTTACAGGAAGATACTGAAAGGTTAAAGTCAGGGCACTATGTGATACTATTTGCAATTTAGAATCACAGAGATATCAGGGTAGAGATTATATCAGAGAATAAAAAGACCAGAGGCAAGGAGAACATATCGGAAGCAAGAGCAGCAGGGGGGCAAGAAGCAGTGATGGTATGAACATCATGATAGTGACAATAAAGAGGAGAGAAATGCAGGGATGGATCTGACAGGTCTTCATAATTGATTGGATATGGGGAGTCAGGTTGGAAGAATTGGGGATAATGCTTAGATTTCTGTCTCAGGCTCCAGGTGGATTAGTATCTTTTATCACGATGGGAACTCCAAAAGGAGAAACAGGTTTGTGATGGGAATTTAGGGCACAAACAGGTTTGTGATGGGAATTGCATTTGAGATGCTACAGTGTACCCTGATGGAGTCATCCAGTGTATCTATGGCTCTAGAGGTCTATTGGGGCTAGAGTTAAAGATTTAGGAGTGATTAATTCTCCCGACCATAATAGCTACACAAGGAATTCTGCCATAATAGAATTTGACAGACTTAGCAAGCATATCCCACCTAATTTATCACGAAAACTTCATGGGCCTCACTGTTCTTTCTTCATTCTTTTCCTTCTTCCATTTATTTTTTTCTTTAAAAAATTACTTTGACTCTGGAGCCATAAGCTTGAATTTTAGGCAACAGCTCTTCCAATGTTCCAGCCTCGTAATTCTGTTCAAGTTCTATACGGTCTGAGAAAATCAGGTTTCTCTTCTGTAAAAAGTCAATGATCTTCCACAGGGTTGAAGTAACTCTAAAATGAGATAATGAATGTGAAGGGATTTTGAAATGAAATGTAGTATGGAAGGTTTTGTATAATTTTGATGATGAAAAAGCCATGGCTCCAGTGAGCTTTCATAACCTGAGGCTATAAAAGTGCATGTGCATGTAGACTTGTGCACACACAGACACACACAAACACACACTGTGTATTGCTGTCTTTTCACTGTGTTGGGCACTCTCCTTGTTAAGGTCTTTACTATCTTCCATTTGGATTGCTACAGTTTCCTATTCTTTCTTCGTCCCGTTTGTGATTCTCTCTCCTAGTGTCCTACATGCTGCAACAATTTCAAGACTGCTTTTCTTTTAGTATTTTCAGCTTACTACTTAGTAACCTGCTAGATCTTAGTCGAGTCACTTTAACTCTTGAAACCACAGTTCATTCTTCTTTAAAATGTGGTTAATAACACTTAACCCCACAGAGATGTAAGAAGTGAAGATCATGTATATGAAAGACCTTCACAAAATACAAATTATCATATATTTATATATTTTATTCTTAAATATTCTATCATGTCATTTCCATAAAATTAAAAACAACTTTTCTACAGCATCAAGATTCAACTCATCTCTTGAGTTTTTAACAGCCACTCTTCTGATTCCAGAAGAGCTTCCTGATGCTATATTCATGATCCTCTCTGATTCAGCACATCTGCTCGCTATGCTCTGGTCCTTACCCTTTTGAAGCCTGTACCCGTATTGCTATGGTAATGCTAACCTTAAAAAATACTCCCCATTCTTCTTTAGCTACCTCACCCTTCCTTTGCTTACTTTCAGAGCACAACTCCTCAGGTATCTCTATTAGCTCTCTAACCTTTTTTGCCTTCTCCACTTTCCGCAGCATTTGACGTGGTTACTCACTTGTTCCTTCCTGAGACACCTTTCTTGCTTGAAATCTATGAATCTAGAATCTCTTGGTTCTTCTTATGATACAGTCACTGCTCCTTCTTAGTCTCCACTGTTAGGTCCTTCTAATCTCCTGGTTGTGTAAACATTGGAGTGTCTCAGAGCTCAATGTTTGAATGTCTTCCTTACCTCATGCACTCCCCAGGTGAGCTCATTCTGTTCCATGACATTAATTACCACTTATATGCTAATAAATCAAACATTTACCTCCAGCCCCAACGTGTCCTTTAAACTCAAGACTCACCTATTCACTCTCCGTCTAAACATACACATTTAGACGTCTGATAGTGATCTCAAACTTAACATGTCTAAAGCCTAACTTTTAATTTTTCTCTCCTCCAAACCTGTTCCTTTCTCAGTCGTCCCTATCTCAGAAACACCATCCCTTCACTTCATCAGGTCGAAATTGCTTAAAGTTATACTAAATCTCTCTCATCTTTTTTTTTTTTTTTTTTTTTTGCGGTACGCGGGCCTCTCGCTGTTGTGGCCTCTCCCGCTGCGGAGCACAGGCTCTGGACGCGCAGGCTCAGCGGCCATGGCTCACGGGCCCAGCCGCTCCGCGGCATGTGGGATCTTCCCCAACCGGGGCACGAACCTGTGTCCCTGTATCGGCAGGCGGACTCTCAACCACTGCGCCACCAGGGAAGCCCTGATCTCTCTCATCTTTTATAAACCACATCAAGTCTGTGTTAGTTTCATGAGGCTGCTGTTAACAGATTACCTCAAACTTAGTACCTGAAGACAACAGAAATTTATTTTTTCACAGTTCTGGAGACCAGAATTCCAAAATCTGTTTCAGTGAGCCCAAATCAAGATTTCAGAGGCTCTAGGCTAGATCGAATCTGTTCCTTGCCTCTTCCAACATCTGGTGGCCCCTGGCACTCCTTGACTTGTGGCTGCATCCCTCTGGGCTCTGCCTCCATGGTCACATTTCCTCCTCTTCATTTTTGTACCTATTGCAGGTCCCTCTACCTCTCATCGCACTTATAATTGCACTTAGGCCCACCTGGATAATCCAGGATTATCACCTTAGATCAAAGTCTTTAACTTGATTATACCTGCAAAGACCCTTTTTCCAAATAAGGTAACATTTCCAGGTTCCAGAAATTAGGACCTGAAATTTTGGTGTGGCCATTATTCAACCTACTGCAATATCCATCCACAAATCCTAATAGTTCTGTTTTCAAAATATATCCAGAATCTAACCATTTCTCACCACTTCCACAGCCACTACCCAAGTCCATCACCTCTCACCTGGATTATCAGCTAACTGGTCTTCCTGCTACAGAGTTTATCTTCTTCAGTTAATTGTCAAAGCAGCAGCCAGGAAAATCCTTTAAAAACTTCAGTCAGATCATGTCACTGTTTCTGCTCACAACATTCCAAGAATTTCCACTTCCTCAGAATAAGATTCAAAGTTTTAACTGGGCTTTACCAGGCTCTCTTTAATTTGGTCTCCTACCACCTCTCTGACTCATCTTTTATTACTAATTATTTTCTAGGTTACTCAGTGAAAAACATGCTAGTCTCCTTGAAATCATCAGGTGTGTTCCCACCTCAGGCATATGATCCTGCCAGGAAGGCTCCTCCTTAAATTATCTCCATGATTTCCTCCGTCGCTTTATTCAAGTTCTTACTCAAGTACCATATTTTCATAGTGACTTTCCCTGACCACTTAGTACGGAAAGCAACCCTTTTCCCTGTATCACTTTCAATCCCTAAATGTGCTTTATTTTTTCTCTTTGAAATGCTTATCACCTGTAACACACATATCATATGTTTATTTATTTACTGTCATTTTCCCACAATACAATGTAAGGTTCCTCAACTGGAATATAGTCAGCACTCAAATTTTTTAAAAGGGGCTAGAAGACACTATGATATAATTGCAATATATAAAATGAGATACTTAAGTATACCCTGCTGATAATGAAGAACAGCATTTATTTCCTTTTTAATCTATACCAGGGGATAAGCTATGCATATTTAACAGAATGCTGTCATGAGGTTCTTTTGTTTTAGTATTGACTGATACCCCAAAGTCTGAGAACAATACAAGAAGTTCTAAGTGTCCTCACATTCCTGAGTGAGGTGTTGATCACCTACGCAGATCAGCAAAGGTCATAGCTGAGAATCAGTTTTGTGATTCTCAGTTCAACAAATTTCTCAATAATACTTCAAATGTTGGAAGGTGGGAGAGGCCCTTTTTAGAACTAATTTCTATGGAGAAAGTTGTTGGACTTGAGTAATGTGCTACTTTGCCCAACCTAATTCCATACCTCCCACATGAAGTTGAATGTGGTGGGCTGTTTATCTTTCATTTCAAGCCAAGTGAGAATGGCTTCAAAAGAACCATGCAAGGAGTTTGACTCGTATCCTGGAGATTGTGGGGTATGGAGACTACTGGTAGCCTGGTGCCCTGAACACTCTAAAGGTAATAGATTATAGCTTTCTAGTATCTTAGAATAGCTGTATTGCATAGTAACTTTACTTCCACCCATAGTAAATCCAAGATATATATTTTTTGTTTTATCTTATTTTATTTTTTTGGCCATGCCGTGCATCATGCAGGATCTTAGTTCCCCGGCCAGGGATCAAACTCGTGCCCTGTGCTCTGGGAGCACAGAGTCTTAACCACTGGACCGCCAGGGAAGTCCCAGGATGTATATTTTATTGATGATTCATTTTATTGATGATTCTACAGATGGAGCCAACTTGGGGTCATTTTGAATTCTTCTCCAAGCAAAAACTAGAGGGGAGACAGGACCCCTATCCCTGCCTAAACTGAAAAAAACCCCCACACCCCTTGCTTCTGTTTTATTTTTTGGGCTTCCACAAGAGTTTATGGAATAATTTTGTATGGCTCGAAACACCAGCTTGAAATCCACTGATCTTTTGGTGCAGAAAAACAAAAATAATCACTGCACAGTGTGATAAATGTTATATATTCTGTTTCAGAAGGTGTGAACACTGGCAAAGAAGTGGAAACAATGAACTCTTCCTGAAGAGGACTGGCAGGGTGTTTTTAAAGAAGTAAGCTTTGAACTGAGTTTTGAAGAAAGAGAGAGGCAGAGAGAGGAGAGAGACATTCTAAGTAGAAGAAACACTATGTATAAAGGCTCAGAGGAAAGAAAGATGTAAAATTCACAGAAGAGTCAGAAGTGTAATATGTATGGGTGTGGGTTCGAAAGAGCGGTAAGAGATGAGGTTAAGAAGAAGCTCCCTGGAAAAGGTTACAGATGAACATGTCATAAATCGAATTTTTCTCATAGTTAAGGTCTGGAGTATATTCACTGGTACTATTGCATTAGCCTTCTAAAGTGTCTCTCCTCATTTACTCCTAATGCTTTCTAATCCATCTATGCAAATATGATAAATGACATCTTTTTGCTTAAATCAAGCTTGTTATAATGCTCAGGATGAAGTAGTAAAATCCTTAACATGGTTTACAATGTCCTGCTTGGTCTCACTTCTGCCCACTGCTCCACCCTCATGCATACCATGCTGCTCTCCATTCCCTGCACTCCTCTCACAGTGAAGCCTTCATTCATTTCCTTTAATGCGTCATGCCACAGGGCTTATATTGTTCCTTGCACCTGGAATGCACTTTCTTTGGCTCCTTCTTCCTCCTTGACCCTTGACACCTAAAGTGATGGCTGCATTCTATCTCTTACCAGCATCATTGCCTCTTCACAATGGCGCCTCCAGAAAAAATCAAATGCCCAGAACGTATAGTCTCACTGCATCATGTACATTTCTCATAGTTGCCCTTGTGCATTATCTGTGCAATTTCTATAAACTCCCCCAGGGAAATTAACATGTGTTTTCCTGCTTGCCATTGCATCTTTAGTGCCCAATGCTCAGGCTCTAGGACACTTACACATAGTAGGTATTTGATAAATATCTCTTGAATTAATTAGGTATTCAATTATGTAGAAGGTAAACATGGATAATGATTTTTGACTTTTTAAAACAAAAAATATGAAGTGATAACTATTGATTAATCTAATATGTACTCCCAAATCTAACTCTAGCATTTAGTATCTACATTTAAAATTTTTCTATTCTCCTTATGCATGAGGAAAAACAAGAAACTGTCTCTGAAGTAATTTTTATGAATCAGAATTGAATGCATTGCAAAATATGTAGCAGAGATGATCTGCTGTGACAATAAAAATAAATACTTCCACTATGACTTTGAGCAATTCCAGATGTTTTGGTGTGGCATTTTAATAAAAATATCTTCTAAATTACCACTGTCAAAAAAATTTGCTTTATATAAAGCTCTGGTATATATTATACATGAAGCATACAAAAGAAAACTGCATGGTTTATAATGGCAAAATTTCTAAATAAAATATCACATATGGTTTGAGTAATTGAATCAGAGTTTTTATTTCAAAACCTGAACATAATGCTAAGAGTCAAGCCATCTTCTCTAAATGAGGGAAACTGCCATCACTTAGTGATAATTTTTATTATTTTGTGGAATTTAAATATGTGACTGTTTTAGTTCCATAATGGTTTTAGTTCCAACAGCATAACATCTATTTGTAGTCTCTTCTCCAGACCTATAAAGGATCCATAAAGGGAAAATAGAAAAACTGAGGCAAAGTGAGACTTTGTTTTATGATTCTTTATTCATGTAGTCAACAAGCACAATAAAATTCCTTTAATCAGATAGTCTAAAGAGTAAACAATTGAGATTCTGCCATCTAATTAACTGACATTCCCTCTTCCTATCCCCAGTGTAGGCCGGAGCAGTGCCTCTAGAAACATATCTTGCATACTAATCAGCATGGAATCTCGTTAAAATGCAGATTATGATTCAGTTAGTCTGCAGAGAAGCCAAAGCTACTGCATTTCTAACAAGCTCCTAGGTGGCTTAAATGCTGCTAGTCCTGAGACCACAATTTGAATAGTTAAGAGCCAGAGTCCTGAGACCACAGGGTCACAGAAGACTAGAGTGCTAGCTTTTTACTGGAGCTCTGACTTCTGCTGGATGGGCTGTCTGGCACTAAGTGTTTGTGTTGGAGAGGTGAGATCACCTTGTAGCATGTTGTTTTCTGTTCTTTCAAACTTGAACTTACCACTGGCTGATAGCCCTGATTTTATTAATGGTACCATCATTCTCCCAGTTATAAATGCTTGAGAGTTGTAATTTATCTCTGACTGTTCCTTCAGCCTTTTTCTCCGTCTCCAAGATTCAATCATATGGGAAAGCAGATTGCTAACCCAGCCCTGTGCCTGCCCCTCCTGTCACCTGTCCTCATTGTTCATCTTCATCAACATTTACTGAGAACTTGCAATATGGGCATTATATGCATGATGCATTTTAAACCTTAAAACAACCATGAGTCAGGTATTTTAAAAATTTTAAATACATTAGGAAACTGAGGCTGAAAGCACAATTTGTCAATTCACATTAGTAATAACGAGTGAAGCAGAGATGTCAATCCAGTCTGTCTGATTACAGATGTTGCTCCTAACCAGTGCTTTCCCACTCATCTTTCTTCCTTTGAGTCTACATTAATTTTTACTAGAATCTCAGCAGATTTATTACTGCTTACCATAACCTTAACTAGTATGCTACAGGTACATGACCTTAAAGATATTATAAGCATTTAAGTCGTTGAATCTATTATACACTCTAGCGCCAGTTTTTTTCCCAGCGCTCATTTCTGATGATGTCTTTATCGCCTCCCAAATGTCTCAGCTGCATTTGAGCTCCCACACCATATGGTCACACTGTACCCTCCTTCACCAAATTTCCACCTTTGCCCAATTTAGATACATCCAAACCTCAATGCCTTTTACCAGGACTGTCCTTCCCCATCTCAATATATTAATCATATCATAGAGTCAGGGCTAAGATATTAAATACCATCTTCTTTATGAAGTATTTTTTGGCTTTTGAACTAAAAACATTCTTTAACTTCGGTAGTATACGTAGCACTTTATACTTACTTTTGGCTCTTATTACATAAGAGGCGATGAGAGGGTCATGATTTAACTTCTAGTTAATAACCTGAATTCAAGTCAGAATACGATTAAACCAAAGCAACTCTTAGGGCCACTGTATTCAACTGTGTTGATGAGGAAGAGAGTAGGTGCTAAATCCAGTCTAAATCCGAGTCTAGCAATCTTTCTCATTTGGAGTTCCATGAAAAAATCAAGTTCTATGCTCTAAGACATCCGTTGTATGCAATAAACTAACATATCTGCTATGCATCTAGAATGGTACCATGCATGTACCATTCTTGGGAGAACTGAGAAAAGAGTCACTGAAATCATTTTTATTGTTTTGTTGTTCAGATGAGGAACTCTGTTTGAGACAGGTTGGGAGGAAGAGAGACACTTTCATAATGTATACACCTGGAAGGGGCACTTTTTTGTAATTTGCATAAGGGTACTTGTAGGTGCTAGCGAAGGACTTGGATACTAGAACAATTCATAAGCTTACCTACTGTAAAAACTCAACAGATTATTATTATTGGTATTTCCTCTGGTAAAATGTAAGTTCCTTGAGACAGAGGCCATGTTGTTCCCATTTTGATATGTGCCTTGCCATCACTCCCTCTGTCCCTTTACTTGTATTCAAATACCTCATTCATACCCAATCCTTCATAACAAGTCTTTTGCAATTTCTTCTGGTTTAAAGAAGTTTGGTCTTGCTACATCTGTGTCTTTTCCTTAAGGGATTATAAATTCTTTTTTTTTTTAATTTATTTATTTTTGGCTGTGTTGGGCTTTCGTTGCTGCACACGGACTTTCTCTAGTTGTGGCGAGCGGGGGCTACTCTTTGTTGCGGTGTGCGGGCTTCTCTTGTTGCAGAGCACGGGCTCTAGGCACGCGGGCTTCAGTAGTTGTGGTACGCAGGCTTAGTTCCACCATGGCATGTGGGATCTTCCTGGACCAGGGCTCGAACCCGTGTCCTCTTGCATTGGCAGGTGGATTCTTAACCACTGCGACAGCAGGGAAGTCCCTGGGGATTATAAATTCTTTTTGAAATTAGATGGAAAAGAAGAGGAAAGGTAGGCAGGAAACATACTGATTGAAGAAATATTGCTGTCTGTGTTTAATTTCTACTGTAGACTTCCCCTGCAAAAGGGATTGGAGGGCACTGCCCTATGGCACTTGGGCACGAAGCTTTAGGAGATTTGGGCAGCTTCTCATGTTTCTCCTCATGGAGTAATGGGACTGTTGCAGAGCTCCCCACTTTCACATGGGTACTGGGATTTATAAAGAATTATTAATAGGTGTGATCCCAGTGGACTGAGAACTAGAATTAGCTTATTTCTTCTTTTTCTGGGACTCAATGCTGGATATTCTTATACCACACTGGGCATGGGGGAGGATGATTCCTAACAATAACATTTTTTTTTTGCTAATCTTGTTGATGGGTATCAATCTGGATTTAATTTAAAAATAAAAAATTGGGACTTTCTTATGTTGACCTGAAACAAACGGACTGTCATATATTTCTCCGGCAAAGATGGGTTTATGCAGGATCAGCAGAGAATTGTAATTCGAGGTCTGCAATCACAGTGAGCCACACACACATCCCACAGGGCAAGGGAAGGAGAACTCTTTTATAGAGGGGGAAAAGAAGTTGGAAATAAACAGTCTGGCTTTTCATTGGCTGAGTTGTTGCCAGGATGGGAGTCTTTCCCCTTCTTTTTGGGCTCTGCTATTGTCTCAGAGCATGAGAGCTATTCCTTCTGGTCTCCCGACTCTATTTAGTTGAGGTTTCTGTTTATTAATTTTTAATTCCATATATTTTGGAATAATTTATACATATTTTGCAGGAAAAAAGGAAGAGAGCAGGCAAAGGAGGCTGAGTTGCATTTATATCTCTTGTAATGCCTCAAATTGGTTGCAAAATAAATAACAAATTAATTGGTTCATCATTTTACAAGCCCCTATAGATCTCTTGTTCTAGGTTTACTCCCTTCGTTTGGACAAAAAAGCCAAAGACAACACTACTACCTGACTCATTGTCCAGAAATGCTGTAATTTCTCACGTAGCTGCACACAGAAAAAGCCTCACTTAGAAAACCAGTAGTGCTTAGTTCTGCTCTCTCTCTACTCTGAATCTACTCTTTCTTGCTCACTCCTTGGCTGGCTCTTCTCTCCACTGCTGCCCCCAGTTTTGTCTGCTTCTGATCCCATGATTTTGAAAACCCATTCAAAATTCACTCTCCAGTGCAGGTTCCTAATTAGGACTGATATCTGTATTCATCCTAACTCTGCTATTTTCTGCATCCGTGTAAGTTTTGGGTAAAAGACTCTACCAGCCTTTGCTCCTCAGGGCCCCACAACAGGATTGGTCTATGGTTAGAGGAAAGGTATTTATTTAACAACTGTAGTGTTTCTTATTTTCCCCCAGATTGCTTTTCTTGGTACAGATACCCATCCCAATGTTAACATATCTGCATTTTTGAAAACTAGCAGTACAGAGAAGAAATATTTGGGTAGCCAACTGAAAGTTTGCTCTCAACCAGAAACCTTAGGAATCATCTATCATAAATTATACTTTTAAGGGAACACTCTCTCTCCCCCAATTTTTTCATCAACTCTAATATTAAAATGTCCTATACCAGAATTTCCTCTGCTGTGATTCTCTGAGAGCCTAACAGTAATTTCTGGTTGAAACCATTTGCTAATATCACTATTTTTTATGATAGTCCATCATTCTTTGTTGATAAGCCAAATTGCCATAAGAATCACCTTCATTCAGAATCTGAACTTCTGTCACTTTTACCCACTGATTCTAGTTCTATATTCCGAAGCAATTTCTTCTTTCCTATGGTATCGCTTCAGATGGTTGCAGAAAGTTATAGTTCTTCCCCTTACGTTAGCCAGAATACAATGTTTCAGTCCTTTCTACTGTTCCTTATATAACTGCTTTTTCAGATTTGAGACTAAAATTATTGCCTTCCAATTACACGTCCTAGAAGTGGTCTTACTTGGGTTGGATCCCAGCTCTGGTATCTACTATCTGTGTAATCCCAGGCAAGTTGTTCAACGTTCTAGTGTCTGTTTCTTCATCTGTAAAATGGGACTAGAGATAATGCTACCTAATAGATTTCATGGGAATTAATTGAGAATGTATGTAAAATGTTTGCACCTGTTAAAAAATCAGTGCAATGTGTGAGGTATAGTTTAGACAAGTTCAGGAATAAAAATGGAAATATCACTTCTTCTCTTGCAGAAATTTTATTTCTCTCCAAGAAATAAAGACTCCATTGCCTAATTTAGGTATTTCACTATATTATTAGATTATATTTTTCTTGTACTAAACTGGCTGTCCTACAAAGAACTCCTTTGGGATCTGAAGACTCCCTCAAACTATAGTTGAACAATTAACATTTAGAACCAAACTGCATGACTTTACATCGATTCTTACTACAGTTGACATTTTTTTGGTCCAATGTTTCAGAGTTTTGAAACCTAAAATATTTACTATCTTTCTTGATTACAGCTAGCCATGTAACTAATACTAGCTCATGGTTTTGCTTAATGTGTTCCTTTAATGTTCCTTAACTATAAATTGAGACACCAGAAACTTTTAAAAGGAGGGTTCCCCCTGCCCCACCTTGGAAGCCCTGAGAAGGCTTATCACTGTAGAACTTATGCATAGCAGATGCAAGTTTATTGGCTGTTGAATTTCCCCTATTATAAAGCATTTTTTAAAAGTATGAGTAACTGTGCTTTCTAATCAACAAGAAGTAGTATTTTTCCAAATGGTGATGCTATTTGAAATCATTAGTCATTTTCAACTGGTCAAAACATCTGTGTTCTACAACTGCTGAAGTCAACCTGACTGATGTCCCACAGCTTTACATTAGAGTCCACTGCAGGTATTACTGTTAGCAGTTTTTAAATAGGGAGTTATAAAAGCAATGACCTGATTTCTGACATCTAGATGTTCTTTCCCACATGACTCCATCAAGGAAGGCTGAGATTCAGGCTGTCCCAACCTGCATAATTTATTTACTTGAGGCCTATTTTCACTGTCGAGAAGCCAAATCCCTCAGGCAGCCTTGCCAAAGAACTGTTCCACTCATTCTTTCTCATCCCCAAGGACTTCATTCTAACATTGGCTTCCCTTAGTAACAAAAAGCTCCTATTTGTAAGATAGCTTTTTCCATTAAGAGAAGTTGAATCCTCAAAGAGAACTGTCCCTTTTCAAGTTGTTCGCTTTCTGTTTATATCTTCAGTGCTCATGACTTGATATTTGAATTAAGCCTTCAAACATCTTTGTTGGGTTCAAATGACTATATGGATTGTGTTCCTGAGAAAATGACATCTTTCTTCTCAGTCAAATGTTTCTAAATGTCAATAAATATTGAATATCAGAAGGGTACTTTTCTGTCTCATTACTTCTATACTAGCCTTTTGGAGAGAGGAAGCAGGGAGCTGGGAGTCAGATCCCTAAGTCCTAATTTAAAAAAATTATAAGATTATAATGAAAAATTATTTTATATAACAGATCATATGTTAACTCATATTTTTTCCATTATAACAAGGCAAGAAGGTAATAGAAGAAGAAACTGGGTGAAAGTTAGAAGACCCAGGGTGTAGTGCTGGCTAAAGTATGGTTTTGTGACCTTGATCTAATGAATTTTCCACTCCAGACTACAAATTCCTCATAGAAGGAAGAGGAATCTGGACTCAGATAAATTCTATAGGTCTTCCCAGCTTCGATACTTTAGAATATATAGGCTGAGGCCTCACTTTGAATGAGTACAGTACACCAAGTATAGTGACTGAGAAAAGAAGAAACAGGAAATAAATTGGGGGTCATGGCAATGTTTCTAGAGCCTGAAGATCAGGAATGGAGGAGCAAAAGAAAGAAGTAGGTTGTGTAAAAGCACAGTTCAGTTTTGCCTGAGGCATCTATTTTCATATAACAAAAGAGAGAAATTTTAGGTTTAGAGACACGGGGAGAGGGTATGTCACCAAACTTGCCCTCCTACCTTTCTATTTTATCTTATTTTCCACCCATGGAAACTGTGATTTCTGTACTTGAACAGTAAGACATATCCAGAGAATCAGGGACTAAAATATAATATAGGTGTAATTCTGGAGGTGTAGTGAGTGTTCTATGGTGCACTTGATTTCGAGCACTGCAAAGACCATGGAATGGGCTGGTACTAGTTGTCCCATGGTTTAAGGGACCATATGGATAATTCAGAGGCATCATGTTTTTACTGCCAAGAGAAGCCCTGCTAAATGTCTTTCTTATGCCACATGGTATAAAAGAAATGATGGACTAGGGTGGCTTGAGAAATCTTAGGAAATGTTCACATACCAGTTTTATGGTGGAAGGTAGAGAAATGTAGCACATTTAGTTTGAAGGTTTTTTTTTTATTTAAATTTTCTTTTTATTTAGTTGCTATTTATATCCAAATTTCTTCTAACTTGTCCCTCTCCAATCACCAAAACAATCCAAATCCTACGAAAAATAATGATTGGGGCGTTATCAGGAGAGATGGGAAGAGTGAAGACTAAAAATGTGTCTTCTTTTAGGCTGTATCTGGTACTGTATCATCCTTGTGTGGGCTCTTGTCATCCTGCGACATTTTGCACCTGTCTATGAAAACTACAAAAGGCTCCAGTTCTAGCATACCTAACATCCTCTTACTAAATACATAACTTACATTTAAATGTATTCAAATAAGTTTCCTTCATTCTGTCCTTCATTGGATGAAAGATATTAGATTATTTAACATCTACATAGCAAAAAGGATCCTGATTTGACTTTTTAAAATATCTTAAAACAAAAGGAATTAAAGTGCATCATTAAATGGCCCTTTCCATGGAGAAGAAAAAACAGAACCATGGAGAGCTTTATAATGTCTGACTATAAGATTGAAGGAAGGAGGAACTTTGTGAATGTGTTTTGGGAAGTTCCATTGATTTTTAGAACTTTGACCCTTTGTGTGCCTCTCAGCTCAATTTCAATTCCATAAGATTCTTTAAGCCTATTAAAATTATACTTGTTTATATTTGAAGGCAATCATTGATGAAAATTTGAGTTGGGTTCATTATTTCAGGAATAATGACAAAGTTTTATTAAGTTGGCTTCCTAAGAATCTGTTCATTCCAAAAAATCTATAAGATATTATAAATCCCATAATCCTACAGACATTGGAAAGCATTACTACAATTGTGAATCTCAAATTATCTGTGGAACATGATGATTTGATAATCCTGGGGCTCACTGAGTATACTATATATTACACTAATTGTACGCTATTTCCTTAGTCACCATTTTAGGCAGATTGGGCTCAACTGTGACAAGTGTATGTATATGTGCTGGGGCATAATACAAAACTCGAATCAATCCAATCTGATTGGTAGGAGTAATTGTCAAACATGTTAAGGATCATTGAGGTTCACCAACCAGCTCCTGCTCTCAAGTTTTTACTTTTCAATTCGCTGCTTCTCCAAGGACCATGTTTTGAGTATCAAGAGCTTTGGCAAAATCCAACAGGTGACTTTGATCTCCCTTCCCCTGAAGTTGGGCAGGTGCCAGCTGCAATCTGTCAGCTTTTGGCAGCCTGGTAGCTTGGGAGATGGTAAAGCAGAGAGGGCTCCTTCTGATGGCATTTGTGTGGCCCAGGTCTTCTGTGCTTCTGAGACTTCTGTGCTTCTCGCCAATGAAAGGGCTGATGCCACTTAGGGCACCTGCACAGTTCTACCTGAGATCCACTGATCAGGCAAATAAAGTCAGCAAACAGAGAGAGAAAGAACAAACAGAAGACACAGAACAGGTGGCTCCCAGAGGAATGATACTGCAGGAGAAGTTAGACAACTTTTTTTTTTTTTTAATGTAAAAGATCACATATAAGGAGTCAAATACAAAAAAAATCCTTAATCTTTTTATATTTATAAACATGACTTGGGAACTAAAAAGCATCTAGTCAAGTAGAAGAAAAGGGGGGTCATAGCTGAGACCTTAGTTAGGGCTTGGAATAAATACAGGTACCCCCCCTTTTTCTGAAAGTTCATGTCACCACCACTTTGCTTTCACAAAAGATCTACGTTAGTACCTGTTTTCTCTAACCAAAAGAAATTCAAAGAGAATATTCACTTTTATGAAAATAGCTGTTATTATACTAATGTAGGTCTTTCATAGAAACAAAGTGCCATTAAGTGAACTTTCGGAAAGTGGGGGGGATACTCTTCATTTCATGCCATGTCTGCCTATGAAAGATTTCATAGGAACTTTCTACTTTCTATAAAAACATAGCATGAGATGGACATTATTAAGGAAAGGAGTTTTGGAGAATGGAGCCAGGATATCCAGCATGCTAAAATAACCAGTTTTCCAAAGGAGAAAACAAAATAATTGGAGAAAAACAACAAATAAATCAACAATTTATTATGAAAATGGAAAAGTACCCACTGAATTTTAGATAGTGGTGATGAGAGAAGAGAGAAAAAATCAAATCAGCATCTGATTCTCGTATGAAACACTGGAAGCTAGAAACTGGTGGAGTAGCAGGTACAGAATAGTTAGTTAGAAAAGAGGACAGCAACCCAAGTACAACATTTAATTGTATGGATAAGAAAAAAATATGTCAAGATATTCAAGATATCAGAGAATACTTACCACTCATCTATCCCACTTGAAGGAATATTTATATAGGAACCCCAAACAAAAAGCAAATAAATCAGAATTGAGACTTCGAGACAGTGGAATATGAGTTGAAAAGAGAACAAGGGTGATACATTTTGCAATCATTATAGTCAAAATCTACGTGGATAATCAGAGTGACTGGGAATGTGGAATTTAAGCACAGAGTGAAACTTATTGAACTAGAAGAGATAGATGGCAGAGGAAATCCTAATTTTGTCTCAAGCTAAAAGTACTAAAAGAACAGCAAGTTCAACAGTTTGAGGAGGCAAATGAAGGGAGATAAGTAAGTGCCTCTTACAGACTTCAGGGAGTGGGGGAATGTGGGGAAGGAAACATCTTAAATGGTCTAGCTGTGCTGGAGAAAGAGACAACTCACGGATGAAAGAGAATATCTTGATCAAGGGAATAGCCTCCATCATTTAAAAAAATTAAATATGTGTCTGGTTGTTGTGTTGAGAAAAAGAAGTTAACTATAAATCAAAGTGAGAGTTCACTGGAAATCCCAAATTACAGGAAGAGATGAGTAGCCATTTGACCTAACCAGTAGAAATAAGATAAACAAGAGTACAAAGATGAATAAAACAAGCGAAAAGAAACAAAACTAGAAATAGATTGATTTACCTAGAAGTAGTGATCATGGGTCTAACTTATCATGGTAATAGTAGAATCTAGTACATAGTATACGCTCAAGAAATATTTATTGAGTAAACAAATGATATGTGTGAGATCCTCCTTCTTGGTCAGATTAGTAACATTACAGGTTGACAGCATTTTATTTTATTTATTTATTTATTTATTTAAATAATTAAGTAATTTTGGCTGTGTTGGGTCTTCACTGCTGTGCGAGGGCTTTCTCTAGCTGCGGTGAGCGGGGGCTACTCTTCGTTGTGGTGCGCGGGCTTCTCATTGTGGTTGCAGAGCGTGGGCTTTAGGTGTGCAGGCTTCAGTAGTTGTGGCTTGTGGGCTCTAGAGCACAAGCTCAGTAGTTGCGGTGCACAGGCTTAGTTGTTTCGTGGCATGTGGGATCTTCCCAGACCAGGGCTCGAACCCGTGTCCCCTGCATTGGCAAGTGGATTCCTAACCACTGCACCACCAGGTAAGTCCCTTGACAGCATTTTAAATAAAAAATCCTAAATGAAAAATGTGATTATTCAGTGGAAGCTATTTCCACTGGCCACCCTTTCCTGTGGTCTCCATGCTTAGCACTAAACAACATCTGTGAAATTGCTATAAAAAAATGTGTTGGAACAGGAATTCCAGATTCCCAAACTGGGTGGAGTTGCAACACTTCATATTTTGCATTCTGACGCTGGTATTCCATCGCCCCAAATTTTCTAAATGGGCATCAGAGGCCTTGGACTTGAATAGATTCGACTTCAAATTAGCACAGGGATTCTTTCCTAGTTGGGTAGTCTTGAGCAAGTCAGTTAACCTCTTTGGGCCTCAATTTGATTGTAATAGTTATGACAATGATGAAGGCGATGATGATAAATTTTTAAAAGTCTATAAGTTATTGGTCATGTTGTGACATGCCCTGTGCCAAACACCCCCAGTTACTTGCTTCCTTATACAGCCTGACTTCTTTCAGCTGTGTTTCCTCATAATATCAATACATATCAGTTATCAAGTATCAACCATACCTGGCAGATACTCTCCAGGCATGGACCAGTTCTGAATCACTCTAATCCACTCACTACTGCTCTTATTCAACTCAGTTGACATAAGTTTTGCTCTTTTTTCTCTATTTTCCAGTTTGATTTGTCATAGGAATTCTGTGTCCTTTTGTCTTCTGGCTGCAATATTCTAAATATTAATTTTAAATTAAAAAATAAAAGGTTGAATTTTTTTTTCAGAAAAACAGAAATGAAGGTAAAGATATTCTTAACATCAGAATTTTTACATATCAAAATATTATTAATATTTTATATCCTTAACTTTTACTCTGCATTATCATTTTTAATGATTGTCTAGTTTTCCGTTTATGAATCAATCATTATTTATTTTATCAGTCTTATATTAGAAGCTATTTAGAAGTTATATCCGATTTTTGCTCTTTTAGCAATCCTACACTGTTGTGGCTCTAGAGTTTTCTGTCCATCAACAGTTATTGCCTTGGGAAAAATCACTGAGATGATGAAGGCTTGGATAGATAATTCCAAAATAAACTTAGAAAGATATTAATTTCTTCTTCCACTAGCAGAATACAAGATTTCATATTTATCCACATCCTACTAAGGCTGGATATTTATATTTTAAAACATCTGCCAATATTATGGATGAAAATGGCATTTAATAATGACATTTATTTGAGATGAAATATTTTAATATATTTATTATTCATTTATATTTCTTCCCCTGTGATTTATCTGTGGTTTCATTGAATCATTTATCCATTATGGTATTCTTTTTGAATATGGATATGAAACAGTCTTTTGGAAGTATAGTTGATGTACAGTAATATTATGTAAGTTACAGGTGTACAATATTGGAATTCACAATTTTTAAAGGTTAAACTACATTTATAGTTATTATTAAATATTGCCTATATTCCCCGCATTGTACAATACATTTTTTTTTTTTTTTTTTTTGGCGGTACGTGGGCCTGTCACTGTTGTGGCCTCTCCCGTTGCGGAGCACAGGCTCCGGACACACAGGCTCAGCGGCCATAGCTCACGGGCCCAGCCGCTCCGTGGCATGTGGGATCTTCCCAGACTGGGGCACGAACCCGTGTCCCCTGCGTTGGCACGTGGGCTCTCAACCGCTGCGCCACCAGGGAAGCCCCTACAATACATTTTTGAGTCTATCTTACATCTTACACCCAACAGACTGTACCTTCCACTCCCCTACCCCTAAGTTGTCCCTCCCCCCATTCCCCCTGATAACCACTAGTTTGTTCTCTATATCTATTAGTCTGCTTCTTTTGGGTTATATTCCCTAGTTTGTTGTATTTTTTAGATTCCACATATAAGTGATATCGTACAGTATTTGTCTTTCTTTGTTTGACTTATTTCATTTAGCATAAGGCCCTCCAAGTCCATCCATGTTGCTGCAAATGGCAAAATTTCATCCTTTTTAATGGCTGAGTAGTATTCCTTTGTGTGTATATACTACATCTTTTTTCTTTAACATCTTTATTGGAGTATAATTGCTTTACATTGTTGTGTTAGTTTCTCCTGTGTAACAAAGTGAATCAGTTTTTGTATACATATATCCCCATATCCCATCCCTCTTAAGTCTCCGTCCCACCCTCCCTATCCCACCCCTCTAGGTGGTCACAAAGCACTGAGCATGTCGCCCTGTGCTATGCAGTTGCTTCCCACTAGCTATCTATTTTACATTTGGTAATGTATATATATACATGCCACTCTCTCACTTTGTCTCAGCTTACCCTTCCCCCTACTGTGTCCTCAAGTCTGTTCTCTACGTCTGTGTCTTTATTCCTGTCCTGCCCCTAAGTTTTTCAGAAACTTTTTTTTTAATTCTATATACATGTGTTAGCATATGGTATTTGTTTTTCTCTTTCTGACTTACTTCAATCTGTATGACAGACTCTAGGTCCACCAATCTCACTACAAATAACTCATTTCATTTCTTTTTATGGCTGAGTAATATTCCATTGTATATATGTGCCACATCTTCTTTATCCATTCATCTGTGTTGATGGATATGTAGGTTGCTTCCATGTCCTGGCTGTTGTAAATAGTTCTGCAATGAACACTGTGGTACATGACACTTTTTGAATTATGGTTTTCTCAGGGTATTTAACCAGTAGTGGGATTGCTGGGTTGTATGGTAGTTCTATTTTTAGTTTTTGAAGGAAGCTCCATACTCTTCTCCATAGTGGCTATATCAATTTACATTCCCACCAACAGTGCAAGAGTGTTCCCTTTTCTCCACACGCTCTCCAGCATTTATTGTTTGTAGATTATTTGATGATGGCCATTCTGGCCAGTGTGAGGTGATAACACATTTTAGTTTTGATTTGCATTTCTGTAATGATTAGTGATTTTGAGTATCCTTTCATGCATTTCTGGCAATCTGTATATCTTCTTTGGAGAAAAGTCTGTTTAGGTCTTCTGCCCATTTTTGGATTGGGTTGTTCCTTTTTTTGATATTGAGCTGCATTAACTGTTTATATATTTTGGAGATTAATCCTTTGTCAGTTGCTTCATTTGCAAATATTTACTCCCATTCTCAGGGTTGTCCTTTCATCTTGTTTATGTTTTCCTTTGCTGTGCAAAATCTTTTAAGTTTCATTAGGTCCCATTTGTTTATTTTTATTTCCATTTCTCTAGGTGGTGGGTCAAAAAGGATATTGCTGTGATTTATGTCATAGAGTGTTCTGCCTACGTTTTCCTCTAAGAGTTTCATAGTGTCTGGCCTTACACTTAGGTCTTTAATGTATTTTGAGTTTATTTTTGTGTATGGTGCTAAGGAGTGTCCTAATTTCATTCTTTTACATGTAGCTGTCCAATTTTCCCAGCACCACTTATTGAAGAGGCTGTCTTTTCTTCATTGTATATTCTTGCATACTTTATCAAAAATAAGGTGACCATATGTGTGTAGGTTTATCTCCAGTTTTGTATCCTGTTCCATTGATCTATATTTCTGTTTTTGTGCCAGTACCATACTGTCTTGATTACTGTAACTTTGTAGTATTACTTAAGTCTGGGAGCCTGATTTCTCCAGCTATGTTTTTCCTTCTCAGGATTGCTTTGGCTATTCCGAGTCTGTTGTGTTTCCATACAGATTGTGAAATTTTTTGTTCTAATTCTGTGAAAAATGCCATTGGTTGTTTGATAGAGATTGTACTGAACCTGTAGATTGCTTTGGGTATTATAGTCATTTTCTGAATGTTGATTCCCAATCCAAGAACATGGTATATTTCTCCGTCTGTTTGTATCATCTTTAATTTCTTTCATCGTTGTCTTATAGTTTTCTGCCTGCACATCTTTTGTCTCCTTAGGTAGGTTTATTCCTAGGTATTTTATTCTTTTTGTTGCAATGGTAAATAGGAGTGTTTCCTTAATATCTCTTTCAGATTTTTCATCATTAGTGTATAGGTATGCAAGAGATTTCTGTGCATTAATTTTGCATCAGGCTACTTTACCAAATTCATTGATTAGCTCTAGTAGTTTTCTTGTAGCATCTTTAGGATCCTCTATGTATAGTATCATGTCACCTGCAAACATTGACAGCTTTACTTCTTCTTTTCCAATTTGGATTCTTTTATTTCTTTTACTTCTCTGATTGCTGTGGCTAAAACTTCCAAAACTATTTTGAATAATAGTGGTGAGAGTGGACAAACTTGTCTTGTTCCTAATCTTAGAGGAAATGGTTTCAGTCTTTCACCATTGAGAATGATGTTGGCTGTGGGTTTGTCATATGTGGCCTTTATTATGTTGAGGTAAGTTCCCACTTTGCCTACTTTCTGGAGTGTTTTTATCATAAATGGGTGTAGAATTTTGTCGAAAGGCTTTTCTGCATCTGTTGAGATGATCATATCGTTTTTCTTCTTCAGTTTGTTAATATGGTATATCACATTGATTGATTTGCGGATATTGAAGAATCTTTGCATTCCGGGGGTAAACCCCACTAGATCATAATGTATTATACTTTTTTTTTTTTTTTTTTTTGCAGTATGCGGGCCTCTCACTGTTGTGGCCTCTCCCATTTCAGAGCACAGGCTCCGGACGCGCAGGCTCAGCCTCCATGGCTAATGGGCCCAGCTGCTCTGTGGCATGTGGGATCTTCCCGGACCGGGGAATGAACCCGTGTCCCCTGCATTGGCAGGCGGACTCTCAACCACTGCACCACCAGGGAAGCCCTGTATTATACTTTTAATGTGCTGTTGGATTCTGTTTGCTAGTATTTTGTTGAGGATCTTTGCATGTATGTTCATCAGTGATATTGGCCTGTAGTTTTCTTTCTTTGTGACATATTTGTCTGCTTTTGGTATCAGGGTGATGGTGGCCTTGTAGAATGAGTTTGGGAGTGTTCCTCCCTCTGCTATATTTTGGAAGAGTTTGAGAAGGATAGGTGTTAGCTGTTCTCTAACTGTTTGATAGAAGTTGCCTGTGAAGCCATCTGGTCCTGGGCTTTTGTTTGTTGGAAGATTTTGAATCACAGTCTCAATTTCAGTGCTTGTGATTGGTCCATTTATATTTTCTATTTTTTCCTGGTTCAGTCTTGGAAGGTTGTGCTTTTCTAAGAATTTGTCCATTTCTTTCAGGTTGTCCATTTTATTGGCATGTAGTTGCTTGTAGTAATCTCTCATGATCCTTTGTATTTCTGCAGTGTCAGTTGTTACTTCTCCTTTTTCATTTCTAATTCTGTTGATTTGAGTCTTCTTCCTTTTTTTCTTGATGAGTGTGGCTAATGGCTTATTAATTTTGCTTATCTTCTCAAAGAACAAGTGTTTAGTTTTATTGATTTTTGTTATTATTTCCTTCATTTCTTTTTCATTTATTTCTGATCTGATCTTTATGATTTCTTTTCTTCTGCTAACTTTAGGGGTTTTTTCTTCTTTCTCTAATTGCTTGACGTATAAGATTAGGTTGTTTATTTGCAATGTTTCTTGTTTCTTGAGGTAAGATTGTATTGCTGTAAACCTCCCTCTTATAGCTGCTTTTGCTACATCCCATAGGTTTGGGTCCTCATGTTTTCATTGTCATTCATTTCTGGTATTTTTTGATTTCCTCTTTGATATCCTCAGTGATCTCTTGGTTATTTAGTAGTGTACTGTTTAACCTGCATGTGTTTGTATTTTTTACAGATTTTTTCCTGTAATTGATATCTAGTCTCATAGCGTTGTGGTCAGAAAAGATACTTGACACAATTTCAATTTTCTAAAATTTACCAAGGCTTGATTTGTGACCCAAGATATGATCTATCCAGGAGAATGTTCCATGAGCACTTGAGAAGAAAGTGTATTCTGTTGTTTTTGGATGGAATGTCCTATAAATATCAATTAAGTCCATCTTGTTTAATGTGTCATTTAAAGCTTGTGTTTCCTTATTTATTTTCATTTTGGATGATGTTTCCATTGGTGAAAGTGGGGTGTTAAAGTCCCTTATTATGAATGTGTTACTGTCGATTTCCCCTTTTATGGCTGTTAGCATTTGCCTTATGTATTGAGGTGCTCCTATGTTGGGTGCATAAATATTTACAATTGTTATATCTTCTTCTTAGATTGATTCCTTGATCTTTATGTAGTGTCCTTCTTTGTCTCTTCTAATAGTCTTTATTTTAAAGTCTATTTTGTCTGAAATGAGAATTTCTACTCCATCTTTCTTTTGTTTTCCATTTGCATGGAATATCTTTTTCCATCCCCTCACTTTCAGTCTGTATGTGTCCCTAGGTTGAAGTGGGTCTCTTGTAGACAGCATATATATGGGTCTTGTTTTTGTATCCATTCAGCCAGTCTAAGTCTTTTGGCTGGAGCATTCAATCCATTTACATTTAAGGTAATTATGGATTTGTATGTTTCTATTACCATTTTCTTAATTGTTTTGGGTTTGTTATTGTAAGTCTTTTCCTTTTCTTGTGTTTCCTGCCTAGAGAAGTTCCTTTAGCATTTGTTGTAAAACTGGTTTTGTGGTGCTAAATTCTCCTTGCTTTGCTTGTCTGTAAAACTTTTAATTTCATTTCATTTTATTTCATCGTCTCTGAATGGGATCCTTGCTGGGTAGAGTAAGCTTGGTTGTAGATTTTTCCCTTTCATCACTTTAAATATATCCTGCCACTCCCTTCTGGCTTGCAGAGTTTCTGCTGAAAGCTCAGCTATTAACCTTATGGGGATTCCCTTGTATGTTATTTATTCTTTTTCCCTTGGTGTTTTTAATATTTTTTCTTTGTATCTAATTTTTGATAATTTGATTAGTATGTGTCTTGGTGTGTTTCTCCTTGGATTTATCCTGTATGGGACTCTCTGCACTTTCTGGACTTGACTATTTCCTTTCCCATTTTTGGGAAGTTTTCAACTATAATCTCTTCAAATGTTTTCTCAGTCCCTTTCTTTTTCTCTTCTTCTTCTGGGACCCCTATAATTTGAATGTTGTGTTTAATATTGTCTCAGAATTCTCTGAGTGTCCTCAATTCTTTTCATTCTTTTTTGTTTATTCTGCTCTGTGGTAGTATTTTCACTATTTTATCTTCCAGGTCACTTATGCATTCTTCTGCCTCAGTTATTCTGCTATTGATTCCTTCTAGAGAATTTTCAATTTCATTTATTGTGTTGTTCATCATTGTTTGTTTGCTCTTTAGTTCTTGTAGGTCTTTGTTAAACATTTCTTGTATTTTCTCCATTCTATTTCCAAGATTTTGGGTCATCTTTACTACCATTACTCTTAATTGTTTTTCAGGTAGACTGCTTATTTCCTCTTTATTTGTTAGGTCTGGTGGGTTTTTACCTTGCTCCTTCATCTGCTGTGTGTTTCTCTGTCTTCTCTTTTTGCTTAACTTAATGGGTTTGGGGTCTCCTTTTCACAAGTTGCAGTTTTGTAATTCCTGTTGTTTTTGTTGTCTGCCCCCAGTGGGTAAGCTTGGTTCAGTGGGTTGTGTAGGCTTCCTGGTGGAGGGGACTGGTTCCTGTATTCTGGTGGATGAGCCTGGATCTCATCTTTCTGGTGGACAGGACCATGTTCGGTGGTGTGTTTTGGGGTGTCTGTGAACTTATTATAATTTTGGCAGCCTCTCTGGTAATGGGTGGAATTGTGCTCCTGTCTTTCTAGTTGTTCGTCATGGGGTATCCAGCACTGAAGCTTGCTGGTCATTGAGTGGAGCTGGGTCTTTGCATTGAGATGGAGATCTCTGGGAGAGCTCTTGCCGATTGATATTACATGGGGCTGGGAAGTCTCTGGTGATCCCATGTCCTGAACTCGGCTCTCCCACCTCAGAGGCTCAGGCCTAACACCTGGCTGGAACACCAAGACCTTGTCAGCCACACCGCATTTACTCACAAACCAGAAGGGAAGATTCTTTTGAACAGGGATTATCCTTGTTTATCTAGTGCCTATTACAATGCCTGGTCCATTGCAGAAACTCAATGTGTAATCGGGAAGGAAAAAATCTGACTCCATACTGGATCAGTTTCTTTTACTTTTCTATATTATATCTTCTTTATCTATTTATCTGATGATGGACACTTAGGTTGTAAAGGAGATCTTTATACATTAAAGATACTAGTCTCTCATGACTCATTTAAAAATAATTTTCATACTTTGTCATTTGCTTTTAATGTTTTTCTCCCCACTTTTTCTGTTATGGTAAGTTGAGATTTATAGAGTAGTTGCAAAAATAATACAGAGAACTCCCATACGCCCTGTATCAGCTTCCCCTTTGTTATTTTAATAACCACAGAACAGTAATCAAAACCAAGAACTTAACTTTGGTACAGTTCCATTAAAGTACACAATTCATTTGGATTTTATCCACTTTCAGTTAGTGTCATTTTTCATTCCAGGATTCCACATTGCACTTTGTTATCATATCTCTTTGGTCCCTTCCTGTCTGTGGCAGTCCCCGTGTCATTCCTTGTCTTTCACAACCTTGACACTTTTGAAGATTATGCCTTTAACTTTTAAATGTTATTTATAGATATTCTTAAGTTTTTATAAATGTTTATATTAAAACATTAATATCCCTCTTTGTGGTTTCCACCTTTAGTGCCAGATATAAAACACTTGGAAAGTCATGCCCTGCCACAAGATACAAATATTTAATAACATCTTATAGCACTTTTATTGCTTCATTAAAAATACATTTAATTTTATTCTTCCTGGAATTTGTTTTGTTATAAATCATGAGGTAGCAATATAATCTGCTCAGTTGTCTCCAGGTATCCAGACATTTGTCCCAATGCTATGTATTAAAAAATCCATCTCTTATATAAAATTTTAATGTGCCTTTGTGATTGGCCTATTTTTCTTTTCCTTTACCATTCCCAGACTGTTTTAATTTGTATACTTAATACCATATTTTAATACTGTTATGTTCTATTGAAAAATGTACTGTACTGTCTATTTTACTTACTTTTTTTCTTCTAGATCAATTTCAGATCTTATCAAGTTCTAAATATTTCCTATTGATGTTTTTGTTATGACTTTCTAAAATGTATAGCTTTATAGAGGACTTTACATTTATTTCATATCTTGAAGTTAGTTTTCAGTTATGTACAAATCTTTCTAATTGTTCAAATCTGGAATTTTTCTCTTACTTTTCATTGTTTTCATTTTAGTGATAATTTTTAAAAGCATTTATTAACTTTTATACCTACTACACATATAGAATTAGAATGAAGACTCACTGGTCAATCCTAAACAACTTCAAACTGCCAATCAATTTAGTAAAAAAAATAAATAAATAAAATAAACATGTACAATACTCTACAGACAAAAAAATAAAAAGCCTTTGGTGGTAGATACTAATTCATTCTGTTGGGATATTTTTAGTTGATGTTTAATTTCACATAAAAAGTTGTGTTGAAAATTGTTAGCAAAAGCACACCAAAAACATCACCTGCTTTGTGATATACATAAGTTTTGTCAAAACTATGTTGTGCTCTTACCATATAATTTTATACAGTCATGGCAATTATGTTTCAAAAAAGTTAATAGCCATGGAAACAACGCTTATGACATAACATTGTATGTCTTAGTAGCTGATAAGAAAGAAAAATTGCAATTCCAGTGAAATAATTGAGAAACACCTTTGGATTTAGCTGAACAGGACCCACTCAGAAGCAGCAGTTGCAAAAAAGGCTTTCATCTAATATATATAAAAAAATCAAGATATGAAAACAAATATTTGTAAGGTAGAACTTTACTAGGCTATACTATGTAATGATTATAATAAAACTTGTGCATCTCCCCTGCCCACACAGACACACACACAGATTAAAAGCTGTAGGGTTGGTTAGAGGTGATAATCCTAACAGACTGTATAATGCACAAAATCAAAAAGCAGGACCAACTTAGTCGGATAATATGTGCAGGTAGAATCTTTTTGGTAGACACACCCAAGACTTGTTCTCCACTTCTAAATCTTCACTCATCATCTGCCCCAAATCAAACCCTCTCTTTAGGTCAGTGAAATAAAATCGTAGCTCTTGGAAGAATAAGAAATCAGAATCAGAATAAGAAAAAAAGATAGTAGAAAAATAAATAGACATTTACTATGTTTAGCACTTTTAAATGGTTTTAATATAAGTGTATTGTTGGCTTTATGATTATAATAACGTGAGGATTTTGTCTGAGGGAAAAGATGATTAAAGTATTTAGAATAATCTAGTATAGTTAATTTGTATATTTTGTGACTAGGAGAGTTGATTGGATTTGTAGTCAAGGGATAAATATTGGAAAAGCCTAATGTGTTAAATGAATATTATTGGTTGTGCAAGTGGTATGTATGTATTTAGTAAAATGTTTATTTTTATTAATTAATACATTGGATGTTAACAAAGGTCATATAATACTGAATTGCTTTCTATTCATATAAACCATTCAGGTACCAAAGGATTCATTAATACACTATAATTTGCTTTCAACTAATTTTTTTAAATGTAGAGGGAAAAAATTTTTTGTATAGGAAAATGACTGAAAGTACACTGAAATGTTTATAGCAGATATTTATGGCAAATAGGAGTAATTGTTATTTTTAAATATTGTTTTGTAACTTCTAAAAGTTCTACAAGAATTGTATTTATCAGTCAGTTTGAGCTGGATTATGCTATAATAAAAAACAACCATAATGGTTAATTTTACCTGTCAACTTGGCTACGTTATGGTGCCCAGCTATTTGGTCAAATACTACTCCAGATGTTGCTATGAAGATATTTTATAGATGTAATTAATATTTGCAATCAGTTGAATATAAGTAAAGCAGATTATCCTCCATAACGTGGCAGATCTCATCCAATCAATTGAAGTTTCCTGGAGAAGCAAAAACTGAGGTTTCCTGGAGAATATGGAATTCTACCTCACCACTCATATAGAAATCCTGCCTGAGTTTCCACCCTGCTGGCCTGCCATACAGATTTTGACCCAAGACTCTAATAACAACTCTTACCTGAATCTCCAACCTGCCAGCCTGCACTTCAGATTTTGGACTTGTGAGACTCCCCAACTGTATGAGTAAATTCCTTAAAACAGTTTTTTTCCATATACATCCTATTGGCTCTGTTTCTTTGGAGAACCCTGACTTATACAACAACCACAAAATCCAAGTGGTGTAAAACCACAAGAATTTATTTCTGCATTCTGCTCTCTGATCACTGTGGGCTATCTATCTAGGAATGCTGCTTCCATGTTGTTGTCATGCTTCTCTGGTAGGTAGGCTGACAAAACAGCTAATACCTTTAATTTTCCCAGGCTCTGTGGCAGAGGGAAAACATGGTGTGGCCAAGATCTGCTAGCCCCTTAGAGCTTCAGCCTTGGTAGGTATCACTTCAACTCATATTTCACTGGCAAAAGGAAGTCATCTGGCCACATCCAAGGCCCATAGGAGGAAAGTGCCCTCCAGCCCTTGCCCCAAATTGTGAACAGCCCTAATACCTACCACAATGTGTTAATAAAATCAGAAAATTTCTTATACAAGTACATTTAACAAAATTGCCAAATTTGGTTGAACCAGTGATTTTGTGGAATATGAAGATATTGGAAACTGTATCCCTTAACTACCACTGTGTCTAATTGTAGGATCCAAGTGGTTTGACAGCAAAATCCTTTGGAAGAATCTCCTTTCCAATACTTCCTTTTTTCTTCTAGGGTTCCCTCAGCAACAGATAGCTAAAGAGAAGGGAGGCTTCTTTGGCCTTCCAGCCTCCTAGAACAAAAAGAGGAAGAGTTTTTCCATGTCCTCTCTCTTACCATAAGGAAAAGCAGAAGATATAAGAAGAAATAATATAAATGTTGAAACACACCTTATGCTGCAAAGCTAGGATAGGGCCAGAAGGAGTGCTAGGTTGTGCTTCAGGAATGTGTTTTGATTTTCTTCTCCAGGTGTCCTAGGGATGTTCTAGGGAATGAAAAGAGTATAAATGCACATTCTCAGAAAGAATTGATGTTCCTGTGGATAAATCAAGGCCATGCAATAATTTAAAGAGGAAAAGGAATGGATACAAATATTAAAAACAAAGCAGAGTCAGGGATTGAGAGGCAGTGTTATGGCCTCCAAACAAGGGCACAAAAGAAGCAAAGGGGATCTGATTTGAGCTGATTAGCACGAGTAAAAACCCAGTGTCTGTGGCTTGTTTTTCTCATTCCTAGCTATATGGTATAATGGGTGCTTGAAGTTGGATTAAACTTTTGAGTCTAGTGTGGCTTTGTCAAGTAATTTCTAAGGTGCTTCCTTTCAAGGTGCTTCTATGCTTGGGCACAGAATTAGCCAAAACTCTTGTTTGCAAGTTGGAAAAATAATTCCCTCAAACTGGGACTTGATTGCTTCGCATAACCAAAAGGTCCAGGGCTATGCCAGCTTCTAGTATGGCTGGAAATAGGGCATGATTTGAGGCTTCAATGGATTTTTTTCCCCCTTTTTGATCTGCTTTCCTCTGTGCTGACTTAATTTTCAGCTAGTCTGTTCCTTGTATCATGAATATGGTTGACAGCAGTTCCAGACTTACACCCTAATATCACACAAACTCCAGTGGAAAGACAGCATACCTTTTCTAACAGTTCTAGAAAAAAGACCTAGAATGGCATCTCAGCTCAACATTAACAGCGATGGGTCACATGCCACTTTAGAATGTAAGCTCTGTGAGAGTAGGGAACTTACCTGGACATCTCATAGGTGTTCAGTAAAGATCATCGAGTTAGTTTATTTGATGGTGCCAATCCCTGGAACTAAGGGTGGGATAGCCCAATTCAAACCCCATTAACTGAAAGGAGGGACCTAATGGACTCCTTCATTTCTCATCTTGGGTATACCCATCAATGGCACTATTCTGGTGTCTATCACTGCAGAAGAGTTTTCCTTGTTTTTGAAATTCATATGAGTGAAATAATACAGTATAAATATTCTTTCAGTCTGATTTCTTTCTTTCAACATTTGTCTCTGAGATTCACCTGTGCATATATATGTACATATATGATAACACAAATATAAAATGATATAATATGATACAATACAAATGTGAATATGTATGTGTGATTTTATTGCTGTGTAGTATTTCATTATATGAATATTACACCATGATCCTTTATTCATTTTACTGTTGATGTGTTTGGGATGGTTTCAGTTTCTGGTGATTATGACTAAAGTTGCTGTGAATATTCTTGTTGATGTCTTTTGGTGGATATAAAACTACATTTTTTTAGGTATATTCAGGAGAAGAATTGTAGGACCTCCATAGAGCATAGAGAGGTTTAGTTTTAGAAGCTACTGACAAATGTTCTCAAGTGGTTGTACCAATTTATATTCCTGCCTTCAGTGTGTGTGTGTGTGTGTGTGTGTGTGTGTGTGTGTGTGTGTGTGTGTGTGTGTGTGTGTTCTAGTTGGTCCACATCCTTCCCCAAATCTGGTATTGTCAACCTTTTAAATTTTAACCATTCTGGAAGGTATGTAGTGCTATCTGTTCATGATTTTAATTTGCTTTTCCTGAGCATCTTTTTATATGTTTATTGGCTATTTGGATATCCTCTTTTATAAAGTGCCTGTTTAAGTTGTCTTCATTATTTATTTATTTTTTAATTTAATATATTTATTTATTTATTTATGGCTGTGTTGCGTCTTCGTTGTTGCACATGGGCTTTTCTTTTTACTTGCAGCGATCGGGGGCTACTCTTCGTTGAGGTGTGCTGGACTCTCCTTAAGGTGGCTTCTCTTGTTGCGGAGCATGGGCTCTAGGTGCATGGGCTTCAGTAGCTGTGGCACATGGGCTCAATTGCTCCGCATCACGTGGGATCTTCCGGACCTGGACCCAAACCCGTGTCCCCTGCGTTGGCAGATGGATTCTTAACCACTGCGCCACCAGGGAAGCCCTGTCTTCACATTTTAAATTTGGATTTATCTGTCTTTTTCTTATTAATTTGTAGAAATTTGTTGTATATCCTAGGATATGAGTCTGTTTCAGTTATTTCTTGCTATCTGAAAAACTACCCTAAATCTCAATGACTTAAAACAAAGTTTTGTTTTGCTCACAATTCTGTGGATGAGGTATTTTATAATCACTTATCTGGGAAGTCTGTACCTGATCCCCAGCTGCGGTGTCTGGGGATGGAGTATTTACTTCCAAGACAGCTTCTTTACTCATTCATCTGAAACCTCTGTCTTCTGATTTTTCCCAGATGGTGATCTGAGGCTGGTGCAATTCTTACATTGCTGCTGTCTTCCTAGAGACAGAAAGCAGAGCTGCCAGATGTGTTAAGAGCTTTTACAAAAACTTGTGCACAGCACCAGTTCTGCCTTATTCTATTGCTCAAAGAGTCACGGGGTTGGGTCAGATTCAGGGAGGTTTGCCAAACAGATTCTGACTCTTTACAGAGCAGCAAGGTCATGTGTCAGATGAGCATGTATGACAGGAGATATTGTGGACATCTTTGAAAAATACAAGTCTTTTCAGGGAAGGCTTTTTGAATAAAGATTAAAACGTGTCTTATTGCATGTGACCAAATCAGCAAAGTGTTTGATTATATATCATTATAACACTTGAAATTACATATATTGAGCCTAATCACTCATACTTGGTCCTCACTGGCTATTTCCTTTCTTCTTCCATTCCTTCCTCCCTCCCTTCCTTCCTCCCTCCCTTCCTTCTTCCCTCCCTTCCTTCCTTCCTTCCTTCCTTCTTTCCTTCCTTCTTTCCCTCCTTCCTCTGTTCTGGCTGCTATAACAGAATACCATAGACTGAGTAGTTTATAAATAATAAAAATTTATTTCTCAGTTCAGAAGTTGAAAAGTCCAAGATCAAGGTGTCAGCAGATTCACTGGTGAGGGCCTGCTTCTTGGTTTATAGACAGCTGTATTTTTGCTTTGTCCTCACATGGAAGAAAAGGTGAGGGCGCTCTCTGGGCTCTCTTTGATAAGGACACTAGCCCCATTCACTGGGGCTAATCGTCTTTCAAAGGCTCCACCTCCCAATACCATCACATTGAGGGTTAGGATTGCAACATATGAATGTTGGTGGGACATAAATATTCAGTACACTGCTTTTTCTTTTCTTTCTTTGCTTGTTTCCACTGTCCAACTTCTAAAACTCTTACGTACAATTTTTGATAAACTTTCTTGGGAAAGTCCAGAAGCCTAGGGCTAATTGAAAATAAGCATTGCCTCATCATCATTCCCAACCTCAAGCAGCACACTTTTTTCTCAGAAAAAGAAACAGAGAAAGGCTCATTGCCTACATCTATTTTCTAAAGGAATTTTAATCTTTCTTATTCATCTGAGTCATTGCACTACTCCCTTGTTAATTTTGAAATTTTCATGGTTCATTTGGAGGCTAGAAGGTACAAGTAGCTATATAGTCATGGTCTAATTCCAAACTTAAGACTTTTTGGTTGTTATTTACTTTTGAAACTAATACTAAATGCTACCATATGTATTAGAAAAAATGATTTCAATATCAATATCAAAATTCATAATTTAGAATAATGGATTGAGGGGAAAATGTCAAGATTTGTATTAGTTTTTTAAGTTTTTCAAATATACTTTATCTCATTAAATGTCATAAAAACCCCATGAAGTTGACATTATTATTATTCTCTTTCATATAAGGAAACAGAATGAATGAGGGTCAGTAACTGGATTCAAGTCACACAGCTAGCAGATGACTATTTAGGAAAACAGCATTTCCGACCCCTTACCTTTTTCACTACACTAAATATTCTGCATTAAAATACAATATGAAACTGCCACTACGATGACAGGAAACTCCATTCTTTTCAGTAAAAATGTGTGACGGAAATTCACATTGATGACAATAATGATAATAAAACATTGGGTTCTCTACCAAATTCAGTAAGAATTATAATTCAGAGTGTTAATTCTGCAACCCTGAATGTTCCTCAGTCATCAAATAAATATTTAATTATTACCTGATTAAACCAGAAGCCTTAATTGAAAATTACAATGTGTCAAGTCCTATGATCGGCTCTATGAGAACTCAAACGCATCAACCACATTGTCCCTGCCTTCAAAACACATAAATCTAGTTGGGGAGACCAGAATATCTGCTCAAAACGATTAAATAATATTTATGTGGCTTCGGTTAAGTGGGAACATGAGGTCAACCATTTTGCAGATCATCAAAATGTGGACAATAGTGAGACTCAGGATAAGAAATGTCTTATCAGTGCTGGACCCATAAATGTTCAAATGTGTCTATGAAAACAATTAATAGTATTGATAATCTTCCAAGACTGAGCTGAATGCCCACTTGGTCACTAAATGTGGATAACTGATTTGATGTCTAGAAGAAGACACAAATTGGAAAGAAGGCCAGTCCTTCCTTTTTAGAGACTGAGAAGTAGAGACATTCTTTATGAAAGGGTGGTGATAAGCATGTTTTCAGGAAAACCTGGGTTAAGGGAAAACCTGGGTTTGATTGGACATTGAGTTTGCAACGGGTAAAAACTTCATTTAGAGTAAAAAGCGTATTCTTTCCTTCTCCATGGGACTGGGGGGGGGGTTGTTCTCTAGGATATGCCTCTCAAACCCATAAGTGAATGAAATGCTGCTGGAGATCTTCTTTAAAGAAAGATTCAGATTCAGTAGATTTGGTGTGGGACCTGAGATTTTGAACTTTTAAAAATTTCCAGTTGCTGTTGGTCCATTCACCACACTTTGAGGATCAAGACCCTAGGGCACAAAACAGAAACATATGAGGGAAAAGGTTCAGGAAATTCATGTGAGGAAGCAGGTGTAGGTTGTTTTGGAAAGTAGGCACACAGAGACGCGTAGCTGTGCGAGTTTCGTGTGGAATGAAGCATCCAGATGGGAGGTAGGATAGAAAGTATAGGGAATAGCAGGGGTGGATTGGCTGTGAATCAAATGATGTTCAGCTTTGGGGACTCTCACTTGGTAAAGCTGACATAGTAAGACATTTTTAAGCATCATCACTTAAGGCTGCTGTCTCTTTCCATTCTCATGTCTACTCTCTTTCTTGTCTGGTGGTGCCAATGTGACTCTGGGTATTTTGGGGATCTAACTAAAGGGAAATTGAATCAAAGATACATTTAGTGGCTTGCAGTCACCTCTGTGTATACTTAAGTTATTGCTCGCCATCTCAGTGTAGCAGTGACTTGAAGGAATAATCCTAACTCCCAGGATGCCATCTCACGCAGTAGTGAGGCTAAATGGCGCAGGTGCCGTGTGATGATACGAACTTTCCTAACACCTGGGCGATGGAAGAATGGAGGTAGCAGAGGAGAAACAAGCTTAGAAATGAATGGAACCAGAATCTAGTCTGAGGAAATTTTTTAAATTGTCAACTATAATATTTAATGCTGCATAGTCAGCTCTTAATAACATCCAATTCAAGTGAATTTCTCTCCTATTGGGAATGTTTTCAATAATGTAGCATATAAAATTATGAATGCCTCATACAGTGAAATTATTTTTCATAGTGTACTGTATGCAATCCATAGAAATTATCCTGATACTGAAAAGTATATTGTGACAATTTTTTCTCATTACATTTAAAGCAGTAATTTATTAAGAAGACATACATTTTGAATATAAGTAATGAATAGGCTATAATTTTGATAAATAATTAAATTAACAAAGTGGAATGAATCATATGAATTCATTAGAAAAAGAAGTGGATACCCATTATTTTGAAATGAAATACTAACATGGACAAAAGCAACATAAAACTTACACTACAATGGTACAGTGGAAACATCTAGAACAAACTGCTTAAAGATTATCGTTAATTAAAAGTTTTAATGCCATTTACTGACTAAGGAAATTTGAACTTCCACAAAATTTGAGAGTGCACGTGTGAAAAAATATGTTTTTTTCCAAATTTGACAGTCATCTTAAACATTTACATGAAATTAGCAATAACTGTTTAGAAACTGAAAGAAACTTCTCTAAAATATCAATAATAATAAAAAAACACACAGACAAGTTTTGATCCACAATGAGGGAAGAAAGTTTGGCTTATCTTTCTATTCTCTCTCCAGAAAATTATATCACAAAATTATCAATTATTTGTCATACTATTATTATTTTATTATTGTCATATGAAGAGGCATTCAAAGCGTATGCAGGCCAAGAACTACAAGACAAAATATAAAGATACATCAGGCAAGTAACAAAAATCTTATAGTTCTGGAGTTTTTGATGTTTATGATATACCAGGTTTGTAATTTATTTTGATTTCTTTTCTCATCTAAATAAATAATCTGGTACTCGGTTGGGGAGAAACACTAGGGGCGCTGTGGGATTCTTTCACATGTAACAGTGGGGAGGGATAAAACATGGAAGGACAGATCCTCTGACAAGCAAAGCAGGAGTGAGCAGGGCTATGCTCCCATAGTGATGCTTGGATACACACAGAGGCACATATGCTCCCACAGGCACACTAAACCTCAAGGTTCTAAATGAAATATCTACAAGTAGTGCTCAGATTCTCTCTTCTTGAGTTTTAATGTTTTGGGAGATAATAACTGAACAGTTCAGAGCTTACCTTTTGGGTGATAGTTGTGGGATCCTAATTGAGTTCTTATGCATTGGCTGTGGGTCCTCGGACAAACTGATTAGCTTTGTAAGGTATCATTTTCCATATTGGTAAAATAGGGATCATAGGGTGGTTTTCATGTCTTCTTGGCTCTCATTGTATTATCTGGGATGCTTGGTATAATCACTCAGTTGTCTCCCATGGGAAAAGAAACAGAGGAGGTCCTGGGAGAAGTATGAAAGTTCAAAGGCAAGTAGTCTCCCTTTATCTTAGTAATATCTTAGGAAGATTTGTAGTAGGCAGACTTGAAAAAGCAAAAAAACCAAAAAAGTATGTTTGTGTTAAAATTAAATACAGACCCAAGGCTATCAGGTTGAAAACTAGGGGTAACTTTTGAGAAAATAACTCGAAATAATGTAAAATTTTGGGACACTAGCACTAATTATAAATCAGCCATAAATTTACTAGGTAGAATGTAAAAATTAATTATTATATGATTTTTTTTGGTCTTTTGAACATGTATTATCTCTACCTATATAGATAGTTTGGACTTTGATTTCAGGTAGGCTTGATCTTGAATTTTACCTCTATTACTCCTAGGCTTCTGTGGTTGATAGGTGATGCACAGATGTGCTTCCCATTTTCTCGAAGCTGGCAGTGGTATCAATATCTCTAAGTGAACACTTACTATCCCAGGCACTGTGCTAAGGGCTTGTGATATTATCTCATTTAATAATTATAATAACCCTATTTGGTTGACTCTGTTATTACCACTATTTTATAGATAAGGCATTTAAGGCACAGAAAATCCAGAAACTTGCCCAAGGTTAAAAAATAACTAGCAGGTGAAAGTTAGGGTTTGACTGCAGAAATTCTGATTCCAGAGCACATACTATAGATCATCTAAAATGGTCACTATTTTAGACTTGGAGGGAAAGAAAGAATATAAAGAAAACAATGTAAGAAAAACAAGAAGGCATATTATTCAGCAACACTTTGTGGCCTCATGCTTAAAACTCTTCACTTGTTGCAAAGGCAGAAAAGACCACTGAAGCCTGGTCTGAACTGGGAATGGCTTCATGAAGGAAGTGACTCAAACTGATGGCTGCGGGAAGAACCAGCATTTAGGTAACCAATTAAAACAACCAGATAACATGATGTGTTACCACTTGCCGGAGGCAGACCTCAGTGGTGAAAAGAAACAAAACCTTGCCCTAGCAATTATTTTGACCCGTTAGAGAAAGTCAGTAGAAGTAAGCTCAAACAAGACACTGAAGTTTCCTCCTGCCTTAAAAGAAATGGAATGTCCTGATTCAAGTCATAAATCTTGCTAGTGAATGTCTCAAGAGTATTAGCAATAGATTATTGCATGTGCGTATTTAAGGGACAAATGACTATTTCTCCCCTCAATGGAAAGTCATTTCAAAATCATACAGTAAACAACAGAAGAATCTGAGTCAGTTTGTGCCAAATCAAACTTCAAGGACTGTCTCTGCAAAGTTTACCTGGATTTTCCCTGGCAGAAAATCTGTTATTGAAATACGTGGGCCTGGTTGTAGAAGAAGGAGTTAGACCAGTTCTGGGGAAATCATGACTCATTGTAATTCAGTCCCCATGCGATCTTGGCAGAGATCAAGAACGACTTTACAACAGCTGGGAAATCTGCAGGGGATACCTCTGTGAATGGTCGACGATGAATGGCCTATGGGACCATGGGGCTTTGATTTAGTTGAAAGGGTTCTAACTGACATAGTATACCTGTGAGTACGGCTCTGTATTTTGGGGAATAGCAACAAATGTTTTTCATTCTTTGGTCCCAGAACATCTAGTTATATTTATTGAGTGGATAACTGAAACAAGATGACCCTGGCATCTCAAAGCATTGTTGAATTTTTGAGATTTTTTTTTTTTTCAAATCACAGGGCCAAACCATCACTTCGTCTTGAGCTCCAAATGAGCTGAGGATAATATTTAGCCTGCCATTGATCTTTAAGTATAAAAGCTTAAATTATCTGGGTTCATGTTAACCCTGCAGTCATGCCAAGTGCTGCCACCTTCTTGAGATGCTTTAGGCTCCAATGAGGAGTAATTTCTGTAGCACAGTGGCACTAGGGATGAATGGTTTTGCTTTTTAACTACATGATTGGGCTCCTAAGACTAGAATTTAGAATATAGAATTGTTATTCGTATATGTCTGCCTAGTGATAGCTTCATAAAGGTGTGGTCCTTGACTCACAGAATTTTGGGACCTTAGAATGTCAAGTCCAATTTTTTCCATTGCTATTTCTCTCTACATAGGGTGATAGTTGAAATATTTAACAACTAGGATGGCTAGACAACGACCAATGAGAAACAAAAAAGCATTTGTTTGTTGAATGACAACACTACTTACTTCATAAAGGTAAGGGCAGATTAAATGAGGAGGCATTTGCAGTATCTAGATGATAGTAGGTACTCAATATATACACAATACATGTTTATTAATTTATTTGATTTCATCACGTCACTGTATTCTTTCTCAATGTATATTCCTATCTATTGCTGAATTTTCAGTAAATTCTCTCTCTCCCTCTATCTCTCTCTCTTTGGGGGGATTTCAATAAACTGGTTTATGGTTTCAATAAACTGACATCCAGGGCCTTCCTTGGTGGCACAGTGGTTAAGAATCCACCTACCAATGCAGGGGACACGGGTTTGAGCCCTGGTCTGGGAAGATCTCACATGCCGCAGAGCAACTAAGCCCATGTGCCACAACTACTGAGCCTGCAAGCCACAACTACTAAAGCCTGCACACTCTAGGGCCTGTGCTCTGCAACAAGAGAAGCCACTGCAATGAGAAGCCCGCGCAACGCAACGAACAGTAGCCCCCACTAGCTGCAACTAGGGAAAGCCCTTGTGAAGCAACAAAGACACAATGCAGCCAAAAATAAAAATAAATAATTAAAAAGAAAAACTGACATCCATTCTTTTAAGCTGCTACTTGTAAATACCTATAGCATAGATTTTATCACTCAGTCAACTAACGTTAAACTCTTACTCTTTGCTCTAGCATTTTCTAGACTTTGTGAAAAATAAAATAATTAGCTATAGTGATGTCCAAAGTAAAACTTACATGTATAGTTGGTGTAACACTTTCTAAACTATGTACTGCAGAATATTAGTGGGTTTTCAAGGTGTTCATGGGCCAATAAATTGAAGATACTCTGGTTAAACTTTTTTTTTTAATTATAGGACTTCATTGATCTTTTAATATCTCATGACTGCTGTGAAAATTTAAAGGCAACCTTAAAATTATATCATGCAGTGTTTCTCAAACTGATGTGACCTTGGGACACTTATTTTTATTAGAATACTTACTCACATTTATTAGGACACTAGTATTCCACAGAACTGATTCTGCGAAATGATTTAAGGGCTGAGAAGCAAAAACACCTGGGCACTCACCATTTATCCGCCACCAAGCAACTATATGAAATTAGACAAGTTGCTCAAACTTTTCTGTGCTTCTATTTTCCCAACTTTTAAATGGTAGTAATAAGACCAATACTATCATCATCTAACTACCATATAGACAAGGAAGTAGGAAGACAAATGTGAAAGTAATTTTGAAAAGTCTCATTGGTATACAATTGCATACACTTGTAAGTCAACTAGAAGAAAATAATGAAAGACAATTTATAGAATCATATTGAAAACTACTTAATTGTGTGATACTGTTGGATCATTTCCTGTGATGATCATGAAAATCTTACAAACATTGCTTTTCATTAAAAATTGAAAACAATAGCTATAAATTGTCAATCAAGGATAATAATGATTCTAAATTTATCAAAGTCTGAATACAAATGGCTCTGTTTTCTGCACTATTACTCTAGCGACTTGATAGAAAGCCTTCGGAAGCAGATGGCTCATGGTTGCCAAATAGTTTCACATGAGATTGTACTCATGAAGAAACAAGCAGCATGATGTAATTTTTGGACTGTCTTCATAAAACTAAGTTAATGTGTTTCACTTAATTCCCAATACATGTTCAATTACAGGATTTTTTTCTATCAAAAGATATGTAATAGTTTAAAAAATTCTTTTTAGAATCATCAAATAAGACCAAAATAATTATGCATCAGTCCTTTGATATGTATGTGGAAACATGTATTGGACGAACAGTTTCAGGAGAACAGAAATTTCTCTTTTAGTATGTCACAGGGAAAGTGGTTATTTTTGTTATCATGGGTTGAATGATTCCCAAAGACATTACTGGTGTTTTGACTTGGGTTTTTTATTGTCTTTGTGGTTTTCATAGAATGCTGTCACAGCCAACAAGGAAAACCAGTATAAAGATGGTGTACTGTCCCCCAAAAAGTGCAAAAAAGGAAAGGACACAAAGAAGGCTAATGGGAAGGGTCAGAGATGCTCAGTGACTAAAATGAATGTGATGAGAGTTGGCAATTCAGCCTTGTCCTTCTGTGCTACAAAAGGTAATGCTAGTCTGTGAGAAGAAGTCGGAATGCTGCATTCAGGTTTAAGATGTGTTAGATAAGCATCTTTGCTTTCTCACTTTCAAGCTGTATGATTTGGGGGCAAGTTACATGGTGCTTAAACCCTAGTTTTCTCTCCTGTATTATGGGGATATTATTATTTCCTCAGAGGTTGAAAGAAGTGTTCAATAAAAAACCAAATCTATAACAGTGACTGGTATATAGTAGGCACTCAATATGCATTTCAGAACATGAGTTGTGAAGAGAAACCCTTTCACCAATTGATGGTAGCAATATTCCCATTATTTCTAACAGTCACTTTATATGTACCATTTTAATGAGAAACCAGTCCCTTTGAAGTCCCTGGGAACAACAGAAAAAGAATATAGGAGAGCAGTGCTTACTATGGGTACTCCAAACACTTCCCTTGCACATGTGGGACCTTCAGATTGGATCTGGAAACTCTCTATGAGGGTTCTTCTACCTTTGAAGACCACCCAGAAGCTCCAGCTGGAGAACACTGTGGCTCATTTTCCCTGGATTAGGAGCCAAGAGGAACCTATTACACATCTGCTCTGCTCTCTGGCCTGAATACCCAGTCTCTTTATAGTATAGCTCTAAGAAATGGACCCAAAGTCTGAGCCACATGTTTTGAAGATTATCTTTGTGAGCTTTCTCCTGACTCTAGGCAGGGATTCCTGGCCCTCTTAAATGTATCTGAATCACTTTCTTAAATTCTGTTTACAAGCAATGTCTCCTGAAATATTTTTCATTAAATTGACCAACCCAGAAATTAATATGTGCTTTCATAGTGTGAAAAGAATTCCCCAAATCTTCGCTATTTGACACGTTAAAGATTCTACCCTTTGACGCAGGTTTGTATTCAGTAAACTGTTATTCCACTGGTTTACTGAAGACAGTAACACCTCAGAGATAATAGTCAGATGGCAGTCTCATGCAATAATTCACATTCAGACGACTATGAAGTGCTACAGATCTGAGTTCAAATTGCAGATTCACTAGTTACTATTTCTATGATACTGAACAAGACACTTGACTTCTCTCAGTGTCACTTTTTTTTTTTAAGTTTTTGGCTGCACCCCATGACATGTGGGATCTTAGTTCCCTAACCAGGGATTGAACCCATGCCTCCTGCATTGGAAGGCAGAGTCTTAACCACTGGACCATCGGGGAAGTCCCAATGTCACTTTCCTAATCAGTAGCACGAAGGTAATAGTGTCTGTCATAGGACTGTTGTGAAATTTAAATGAGAAAATACATAGAGAGTGTAAAGCATAATGCCTTGGTCATAGTAAGTCTTCAATCCTTGTTACCTATTCTTATAATAATTATATTTTAATTTGCCTGTCATATCAGTAAAACAAAGGATGTTGCAGCCACCAAGCCATCACATTACAGCCGCCCAAACAGTGAACCCTGAAAGAACTCAGGATGGAGACAAACAAGCTGCTCACTGCCGAGCCTTCAGCCACTGAAGTCACTCCCAACTGTGCACCCTGAGGGGATTCAGATATGGCCCCAGAGAGCTGAGGTGCATTTCAAAGGAATGATTTCAGTGAACCCAGTCTCTTGCATCTTCCCACACAGAGAAAAGCAGTAAATTCCTTAACTTGAGATATCTGGTTTTCTTTAATTAACAGTAACTTTATGATGTTCAGACTACCTGGTCTTTGTTGCAAAAACCCCTATATTTACTGGATCCCCTGCCCCCGCCATCTTGCCTCTTTGGAGCAGTCTCTCAGAGTTATCTGAGATGCTATGTCCCAGGCTTGAAGTCCTCAGAATGTCTGCCAAATAAAACATAATTCTGAAAAAAAAAAATTATATTTTTAATAAAAATAAAAATAAAACATAGGGAGATAGTCAAATATAAAGTTGCTTTTTGATAAATTGAATTAGGGAAAGAAGAAGGTACAGTGTAAACTAGAAAGCAACTAATGAAGAATTTATTTTGGTAAAATAGATTCAGTTTTGGAAAAGAATTCAGAAGATGCAAATTAGTATATAATGGGAAGTAGCCAGCTATTTCCCCAAAGAGTTTTCTACTTTTCCTTTGTATCACCAATACATGAAAAAAAAACATTTCTAAGTAGAGGATAGTTCTTTAACGCAGCTATTAGATGTATTTTGCTAACCAAATTATATCAAAGATAGTGTAGATTTGCATTTTGTTGTACTTTTTAGGTTAAGAATAACTTCAGTGACTTTTTAGAATCCTTTTTTCTTGCATTTATGTACAAGATTTTTAAAAAATTCTTTGTTATTTCTCATGACTAAAGAAAATTATACTTTCTACTGTTGAAATGTGGGAAGTGAAATGAGGTGGCTATTTTACTTTTTCTAGATTTATTGAATTTGCTAACATAATCAGAAAATCTTTAACTCAGTTTCTTATTTAGTAGATTTCTTTCAAAATATGAGGAGTCTGAAGTTAAATTTTGGTCTAGTGCTAAACTGAAAATACCTGTTAGTGCAGCTGAAATGCCACTTTTATAAACTTTGTTCTTTATTGCAACTGAAAATGACAAATTCAATAAAACTTGTTAGATTTTCTCATAGTTTCTTTCTTCAAACCCCACCATTATTTATTTAATTAAATGTAAAAGTTGATAAATAACAATATAATACTTTCAAGTTTTCCATGGTTAAGCTATGCTGTAGATACATGATCCCATAATCACAATTCATGAATCTCTAATTATATAATGCCTATGGTTAGTGGAATGGAGACTAAAGCAATTTTTTACAATACAGTTTAGAAATAGAATGATTTCATAGACATTTAGTGTTGCAATATATCCAAGGATAAAGAAAGCTATTTGGATATTATGTACTGAAAATAAGACCTTACCTAATATATTTGGATTACTGGAAATTAACTTTTCTGTACCTAATTTGCTTTAATCTTCCAGTTTGCTGTATTTGGATAGAGCTACAATTAAGTTTCTAATTTTGCTGAAACTGCTCTTGTGTGACAATCACAGTCACCTCAGACCAACTTAGACCAATGTTAAATCCATAGGCTTTAGTTTAGCTTTGTTTTAATTAATTAATTAATTTATTTATTTTTGTCTACATCGGGTCTTCATTGCTGTGCACGGTCTTTCTCTAGTTGTGGCGAGCAGGGGTTATTCTTCATTGCAGTGCGTGGGTTTTTCATTGTGGTGGCCTCTCTTGTTGTGGAGTACGGGCTCTAGGCACACGAGCTTCAGTAGTTGTGGCATGTGGGCTCAGTATTTGTGGCTCGCTGGCTCTAGAGAACAGTTTCAGTAGTTGTGGCATGCAAGCTCAGTTGCTCCATGGCATGTGGGATCTTCCCGGACCAGGGATTGAACCCATGTCCCCTGCTTTGGCAGGCAGTTTCTTAACCACTTCACCACCAGGGAAGTCCCAACAAGCTTTAGTTTTAATTCTATATTTTGTGAAAAATATAACACCTAATCTGGATGTATAGTAAGGGTGTCCTTCCTTTTTTGCCCCGCTTTCTTCACCATACTCATATCCAATGTGAAGAGAACTTTGGGAATTCAAGATTAAAAAGATAAGACCTTCTTTATATCTAATTTCATAGGTTTATTTATAGAAAATAATCAGTGGGTCATGTAGTCCTATATATAATGCTATCCCTATAATAGAAAGTGTTTAAATTATAATTGATGTCATTTTAAAGAGTTCTAAGAGTAGTTTACCTTATTATCAATTGGCACAACCTCTTTTAAAAGCAATTTGACCTATGTATTAGGAGTCACAAAACTGCATCTTATGGGACAACAGTTTTTCAGTCTTCTAGAAATGTATACCCTATATAAGAGGACATGATACTTGCTCCAATATATCTACTGTGGCATTATCTACATTAAAAAAACTTGAAAAACAATAAAATTTTGAACTGTAGAGTGATTTAGGTGACCCATATTCTTCAATTTGATGAACTATAAAGTCACTAAACATGTAATCACAAAAATTATTACAATACCTGTATCTATGACAAAATGTTTAATGTTTGATATGTAATCAAAAAGGTATTTATTCATGTTCATAACTATGAAACTATTCATAAAAAGAGTACAATAAGAAAGTTGAAGACAGTTATAGTTCAAGGTATGAATTATAGGTAGTTTTCCTTCCTTCCCTCCTTCCTTCCTTCCTTCCTTCCTTCCTTCCTTTCTTCCTTCTTTCCTTCCTTCATTATTTCCTTTTGTACTATTAAATGTTATTTGTAAAATACATAATAATTAGGAGAAAAAAGAATGTATTGTACTATCTCTCCTCAAAATATCTGTATTAGCAAAAAGAAAAACTTTCCTTTATATCTACACATGAAGTGGATAATTGATTCACTTTATAATATCAGACAGTAGCAATCTTTCACCTAAAATATTGAATATTGATCTAAATATACAAATATATTTGTTTAAATTATTCATATATTTGCGTGCATTTTTCATGCCAGTATCTCTGGATAAAACAAGGAAGCAATTAGGCAACTGTATACTATTCTGAATAAGCAATTGATCAGGCAAACATTCTAAATTAACTGTTTCAAAGTCTACATAAAACCCAATTAAACTGAATAATACAGTAAATCCAATTAACAAATTAGTCTCAGGGAAGATAATCATATTTAAAATAGATATGTATTTTCCAGACCAATCAGAATGTTTTCCATCTAAGGACTATTGAAAAATATTTTGAAGGCTAGTTTCCAAACATCTGTAACATGTTTTTTGTTAAAATCTCCTAATTCTCTATGGCTATTCTCTATATTTTATAATCTTGTAAGAAATCCCTAATTTAGCAGCAGGATATTACTGGAGGTCTTTTATTTTAGGGGAGCCAAAGACCTGCATTTTAAACCCAGTCTGGCACACACTCTCTCATTGACCCTGGGCAACATGACAAGTCTCTCTGGAACTTGGGTTCTTCAACCATGAAATTAAAGGCATAGTCTATAATCTCCCTGTTTAGGGTACCAGTATTCATTAATAGGGCTCCAAAAATAAAGGCCTTATTTGGATCTGTTTTTTTCCCATGGTTGAAATAGATGATTAGCTATTTAGTTCACAGAAAGGACTCTGGGACAAACAGTATTTCTCCTTATAGTCTTAGGGACTAAAAGTTCCTTAAGGACATCAGCTGATCAAAGCATATCATTTTCTGAAAGGATTCATTAGTTACTTAGAATTTTAGCAGGTATGAGTTCTCTGATTAAGCTATCTCCCCTCTTTGTCCCCTAGGATAAGTTTGGGACCCTGAAGTCTCCAATATGTTTTGATGGTAAATAGAGACCCAGGATATGAGGCATTGACAGGCTGGTGACAGGCCTAGCGATGTTTGGGGAAATGGAATTTAATAAGAAATGTTATTGAAAAGAAGTGGAAACGGCAAGATAATCCAGTTCTTTCAAAATTTTGCATGCTACTAACTTTTCCAGTCTACGAGAAAAGTCAGCAAGGGTGCCTGGTACTTTTGAGGGAAAGCCTCTGAGCAGATCAGATTAAGAAAAGTGAACTAGGAATTTTGCAAACACTAAGCTCATCTCAGCGAACTTCAAAGCAAGAAAGTTACACTTACCTTAATTAGATAAATTATTTGTCTCCAAAATAAAGTCACATCATTCTGTCCCTGTTTTTTATTTTCAGCCCAAGTTAATATATCTCTTTGAACTCTCTTGAATACATTTTATTTTCAAATTGCATGAAATTGTGTTGAAGAAACTTCCCACTACATGCTTTCTTCCAACTGGCTTCCTTGTAAAGCAAACAGCCCATTTTACCTTAAATGACTGTAATAGTAAATGCTTGGTTGACTTTGAAGTCCAGCCAGCTTGTATGAGAAGGTAGCAATTATCCTCAAACTGAAAAGGGGTCTTACTGTTTTCTTTTCTTAACCTTCCATGGATAAAGTATTTATGAACCATTGATAGAAATCTTAGATTATTTTCAATCTTTCTTGCTTTGCCAAACATATTCACATTATAGTATTAACCAGGCATTCTGGAATCAGGGAACTCATTAAACTTTTAGGATTTAATTCTCTCCATTTATGTTTTCATTTCCTATCCATCATCTACGACTAATTTCTAAATTCACCTATAAACCAGACAGGAAAGCAAACTGAAAACTGGAGTTTCTGTTCACTGGAAAAGTTTTCCCAAGAAAATATGACTTGCCTTTAATTACTCCAGCATTGCTATTATTTAACTTTTTTTGGGGAAAAAAAATCTCAGTAAGGTAAAATCCCATCACCCAAAAGCTGTTTTGCTTAAATACAAGTGTCAATGTTAAATTGGTCTATTATAGTTTATTGGCTTTCCATAATGGTTGATTTGAGTAATTCAGCAAGGATTTTTTCCCCTAAATTACATTATATATGAAGTTTCTAAAACTTACCAGTTGGTTATATCCTAAGTCTCTTTTTATACATACAACCAACTCAACTAATTATTTACACTGGAGAAAATGAATAGTAATGGACTGTTAAAGCTAAGAATAACATGCAACTGTTTAAAGGATAAAATTTTATAGAAAGCAATTTATATTAAGCTTATAAAGGGCAATTTCAAAACTCTATTATAAAATAATTCCATTTTTGTAAATAACATACGTACAAAACATTTGAATAGTAAGATTAAAGTGGTTTTAATTTTGTTTTGTATTCTAAAATGTCCGCGTTACAAATGCATCTGTTTTGTAATAAAATAATTTAAATTTTCTTTTAAAAGCTAAGTAAGGTCATTACAATGGTTGTGAATTTTTTCAGCTATTTTATGTTTCGTTATATATAGTATAGTCTTAAATAAATTAAGCAAATAGATCAAGGAGCGAAAATAGTAATTTTTATATATAAACCAAAATAGTATTTATTATTTCTGTAACTTCCTAGAATGCACATTTGCATTTATTTCTCTATATTTTTTTCTTACGCTTTAAACATTTCAAATTCTTCACACGTATGTTTGACATCAACACCTTTATCACCACCAGGAAAGGCTAAATGATCAACAGTGCTGGTCTTTTGACTATGTGAATGATGTTTCTCCTTAGACTTTTATTTAAATGAATTAAGCTGTAGCTCTACATAAGTTTGGCCAAATGTTTTCCCCACTGATCATGATCAAGATGGCTATCCCCACAGGTATGTGTCTTAGGGAAACAATCTTCTCAGAACAGATCTTTCTTCTACTGATGAAGCTTTAATCAAGTCATTGTCATTTCATGTACTCCTATCTCACAAAATTCTTGTGTCAACTAACTTGGGTTTCATACTTCTTTTCAAATGAGTGTTGCATTTGAATTTCAATGAAAATTTATTCCTTTTTTTAAAAAAAAGCATGTTTTATTTGGAAATAATTTCAAACTTGTAGAAATGTTTCAAGAATAAAAATAATACCTTGAATATCCAAATGCCCTTTACCTAAATTCACCTATGTTAACATTTTGCCCCATTTGCTTTATCAGTTTCTCTCTCTTTTCCCCCATATGAGCCTAGGTTGCATATGTCATGTCCATTTACTCTTACATACTTTAGTGTATATTTCATAAAGATAAAAATAATCCCTTACATAGCCACAGAATAGTTATCAACTTCAGTAAATTTAACTTTGATATACTGCTTTTTTATCTATAGTATGAATTTCAATTTTGTTAATTAGCTCAAAAATGATCTTCATATACACTGATGTGTGGTATCTCAGTGTTAGGACATTGACCCTCATTCATTGAGGAAAATTATCATAAATACAATCAGATGAAACTTTCCATGATGTCTACGATGAAGATGTTGTCCACTGTATTTTAAGGTGTTTCCTTTATGAGGATCCTTAGCAGAAACTTGAGTCGAGTCTTACCACCAGAAATAGATGTGTGCCTCTTGAATACCCGTGGTCATTGGGCATGCTTTCATGTTTACTTTGGCTATCAAGAACTCTAAAGCCAGAATTAGGTGGCAATTCTTCAAGGATGCATGGTGGGGGGGCAGAGTCAAGATGGCATACTAGGAGTACGCGGAATTCTCATCTCCTCATGACTATGTCACCTGCCAGGCACCGGTGGGGAACCACGGACACCTAAGGGGATGGGAAGAACCCCCAGTGACTGGGTAGAATGTGGGGCATGGAGGGAGTGATGGGGGAGGAGAAGTGGAGGCGGGAAGGGACTGGCACCCCTGAGGGGCGGCTGAAGGAGGGGAAAGGATCCCACGCCCGAAGGGGGAAATCAGGGAACCATTGGGAGGGCAGAGAATCAAAAGAGAGTGTGGCCAGGTTTCCCCTGCCCACTTAGACCCCCAGTACCTGTTGAGATCCCAGGCCTGACCCTCTGCCCACCTAGGACCCTCCAGCTGCGCGGGCCCTGAGGGAGTGGGAGGGAAGGAAGGAGTTCCTACACTCAGCGGGACACACCCACAGTTAGGGGTCCAATGGCAACGGGGGAGATCCTGGGGGAGATGGTGGGGGAGGGGCAGGAAGGAACGGAAGGGAACAGGACCAGTGCTTTCCCTGTCCACTTAGGCACTGTGGAGACTGCTGGGCTCCCGGGCCTAACCTTCTGCCCTTGGAGCCTCCGTCCTGTTGTGCAGAGCCCAAGCCCCACCGCTATACCCAACCCAGAGCACTACCTCTACATTCGGAGACCTGCTCTGTGACCCCCTCCAATAAAATGGGCCTAAACCCCACCCACACACCCTCACTCAGGGCCCTACCTCCAATCTCTGCAACTCCACATTCCAGAGGCCCTCCTTTCGATGTGCTGCCTCTCCCCTTCCACGCAGGTCCTAAGCAGAGGCTGCGCCCCATGCTCAAATGTCAGCCCCCACCCGAATAGCCAAAAAAATCTTCAGAATGAAAAACGGACTGGAGGAATCAGGCTCCTGGACTTCAGACTATACTAAAAAACTACAGTAATCAAGACAGTATGGTACTGGCACTAAAACAGAAATATAGATCAATGGAACAGGATAGAAAGCCCAGAGATAAACCCACAAACACAAGGTCACCTTATCTTTGATAAAGGAGGCAAGAATATACAATGGAGAAAAGACAGCCTGTTCAATAAGTGGTGCTGGGAAAACTGGACAGCTACATGTAAAAGAATGAAATTAGAACACTCCCTAACACCATACACAAAAATAAACTCAAAATGGATTAAAGACCTAAATGTAAGGCCAGACACCATCAAACTCTTAGAGGAAAACATAGGCAGAACACTCTATGACATAGATCACAACAAGATCTTTTTTGATCCACCTCCTAGAGAAATGGAAAAAAAAAATAAACAAATGGGACCTAATGAAACTTCAAAGCTTTTGCACAGCAAAGGAAACCATAAACAAGATGAAAAGACAATCCTCCTAATGGGAGAAAATATTTGCAAATGAAGCAACTGACAAAGGATTAATCTCCAAAATTTACAAGCAGCTCATGCAGGTCAATATCAAAAAAACAAACAACCCAATCCAAAAATGGGCAGAAGATCTAAATAGACATTTCTCCAAAGAAGATATACAGATTGCCAACAAACACATGAAAGGATGATCAACATCACTAATCATTGGAGAAATGCAAATCAAAACTACAATGAGTTATTACTTCACACCAGTCAGAATGGCCATCATCAAAATATCTACAAACAATGAATGCTGGAGAGGGTGTGGAGAAAAGGGAACCCTCTTGCACTGCTGGTGGGAATGTAAATTGATTCAGCCACTATGGAGAACAGTATGGAGGTTCCTTAAAAAACTAAAAATAGAACTACCAAACGATCCAGCAATCCCATTACTGGGCATATACCCTGAGAAAACCATAATTCAAAAAGAGTCACATGCCACAATGTTCACTGCAGCTCTATTTGCATTAGCCAAGACATGGAAGCAACCTGAGTGTCCATTGACAGATGAATGGATAAAGAAGATGTGGCACATATATACAATGGAATATTAGCCATAAAAAGAGATGAAATTGAATTATTTGTAGTGAGGTGGATGGACCTAGAGACCGTCATACAGAATGAAGTAAGTCAAAAAGAGAAAAACAGATACCGTATGCTGACACATATATATGGAATCTAAAAAAATCCCCAAATGGTTCTGAAGAACCTAGGGGCAGGACAGGAATAAAGATGCAGACGTAGAAAATGGACTTGAGGACACGGGGAGGGGGAAGAATAAGCTGGGACAAAGTAAGAAAGTGGTATGGACATATATATACTACCAAATGTAAAATAGATAGCTAGTGGGAAGCAGCTGCATAGCACAGGGAGATCAGCTTGGTGTTTTGTGTCCATCTAGAGGGGTGGGATAGGGAGGGTAGGAGGGGGACACAAGAGGGAGGAGATATGGAGGTATATGTATATGTTTAGTTGATTCACTTTGTTATACAGCGGCAACTAACACACCATTGTAAAGCAATTATATTCCAATAAAGATGTTAAAAAGAAAAGAAAAAAGGAAAAGAAAAGAAAAAAGGAAAAGAAAAGAAAGAAAAAGAAAGGCTGCTTTAATTCCTTCCAGATCAAAGGCCAGGTATAAATAAACCAATAAATGGAATGAATACATATATACATTCATACACACATCCATAATGGACAAAAAAATCATATATATCTATATAGATATAGGTATAGATATAGATATATAATGTTGTGATTAAAAACAAATAAAAAGCCTCCAACCATATGTCTGTGGGTAGCATCTCCTCACATGCCCCTTTTTCTTACCCACCTTCTTATATTTTCAGCAGAGAATCAGGCACTGAAACCACATCCTCTCAGAAGGCTATCCCTCTGATCCTCTTACCAATCCCGGAATTCCTAGCATCTATGCAGAGTCTAATCATGGCAGAGCATGACAGATCATGACCAACTTCACCAAGACACGTACAGGTGACACTTAGAAGTAAAGGCATATCAAATCCCCTGGATAGCTTGATAGTAAAGAAGGTTTTGTAGCTTTCATGCTGCTAGATTTAATCCCTTTTCATATTCCAGACCCCTTTTGGTTCCTGGCCTCATTCATATCCTAAACTGCTCCAGGAAGGCTGAAGTCACACATGTGAGCCAACTTCAGGAACAGGAGAAGGCTTTCAGTCTTCCATAACAATGGCTTTTTTCTCCTTTTTTATTTTGAAAACCTTTTTGGTCAAATCCCTAAATGGAGCTGATTCAATTCAGAACACTTTGGCAGTAAAAAACCAGAGACTGCTGGGTCAGATATAAAAATGTGATATTTAGAGAACATTTTCTTGAGATTTCTTTTTTTAAAAACTCATCTTCTTACAAGTCAGGGTGTTGTTTCATGTGTGGGAAGCCCCATGCCAACCTATACTGAGTTGTCTCTACTGGGCAGCACAGGGACTTTGAATGGTTTCATTGATCCCTCACTTGGAAATGTATTTGTTAGTTTAGAAAATACAGCTACACACATGACCTTGCCTGATCTTCACAGTAACCAAGTGAGATAATAACAACATGGATTATGATGTTTATTTTATAGATGAGGAAATTGTGACCCAGTGAGTTTAAAGCTGTCCAAGATCAGAAAAAATCTGCCTGCGTTCTATTTGTTCTATTGCAAACCCCAAACCAAACTTACCACTTACCCTTTTCACTGGTGGCATACCCATGCTTTCAGTCTTCCAGGATAAATAGCTTAGATTAATCTTCAATTTTTCCTTCTCTGGAACTTTCTACACTCTGTGAAGAAGCCAAGCTCTGTTGTCTTTGGTCCGAAATGTCCTTGCCATCTGTTCCTTCCTTCTGTCACTTCATCACCCTCTGACTGCTATTGCTATGTTACCGTGGACCTAAATTCTAGTAACCATTTTCCAACTGGTCAGCCTGCTACCAGCTTCTTTCTGATTCTATACAAATCTGTTACCAGAGTACCCTGTCTCTCTAACATATATAAACAATCATGATCCTTCCTGCTTTAGAATCTACAGTAGATTTATACTGCAAGTGAAAAGTTCAGATTGCTCAAGCTGTGAAGCAGAGCTCTCAACGGTATTACCAACTTCATTTATAATTTTATTTTCTACTACAATATGCACTCCCAACTTGTAACTTGTATTACAGCTGTGGACTGAAAAAAAATGCACAGCCTAAAAGTTGAGAATTATGTTTTATTCAGTGGACATCCTGAGGACTTAAGCCTGGGACACAGCCTCTTAGATAGCTTTGAGGGACTGTTACAATGAGGTAAGGGAGGGGCCAGAATATGTAGTTTTTTGCACAATAAACAAACAAACAAACAAAAAACCTGAGGTAGTTGACATCAAAACATTACTGTTAATTAAAGAAAACCAGACATCTCAAGTTAATGAATTTAGCCCTTTTCTGTGTATGGAAACATGCAAGAATCTAGACTTACTGAAATCATTCCTTCGATATGCACCTTAACTATCTAGGGACAATATCCTGTTTTTCTCCATCCTGAATCCCCACAGGATGCATAGCTGGAGGCGGCTGCAGTGGCTGGTGGCTTGATGGCCACAACATCCTTTGTTCAATGATATGGTAAGTGGCTTTCTTCATGCACGCAGCCACCATGTTCTACTTGCTATTCTCCAAAAGCACTATTCATTCTTCAGCTTCTGGGCCTTTACTCAAGCTACTCACGCCATTCTCAAAACTCATCCTTAAGAATTTAGCTCAAACATTCCTCCTGCATGGAAAGCTCTTTTACTTCTCCAGCTGGAATTCGTCTCCTTCCTCCACATACTCCCATGACTTCTGGTTCAACTTCTATTCTAACATACTGGAATCCAATCTTTTAATACTTATTTCTGTGTGTCTGTCTTCTATACCAGACTCTAAATTCTGCAAGGGCAAGGGTCAATTCTTTTCTCTTTGTCATTCCCTACATCTATTTCATTAGATTTCTATTTCATCTATTACATTAGTAAGCATCCAATCAATGTTTGCCAAGTTAAATTACTTGAGGGCCTCAGGACTTTGGGTTAAGGTATTATCTCCATTTTTATTAAAATGAGGATGTCACCTGACCATAGCAACACATTGACCAAGTACATCCATTTTTCTCTAACTATGGTTAAGTTATCAGAACAACAAAAGGCAGAGCAATGTTCTTTTTTTATTGAGGTATAGTTGACTTAAAAATATAATATTAGTTTCAGGCATACAACAAAATGATTTGATATTTTTATATATTATACTCCATATAAAGTTATTATAAAACATTGCCTATATTCCTTGTGCTGTATATTATGTCCTTATAACTTATTTATTTTATACTTAGTAGTTTGTACCTCTTAATCCCTTTCACCTACCTTGCCCCTCCCTCTGCCCCTCTCTCCACCAGTAACCGCTCATTTGTTCTCAATGTTCTGAGAGGCTGGGAGAGGAAAGAGGTAAATTAGAAATAGGAAGGTTTTGTACCCATAGTATTTTTACATACGTCAGTATGAAGGAAGGTGGCTACTAAAGGGATACACAAGCTTACAGGGAAAACCTGACGGGCAGTAAAAGTGTAGAAGGTAAGGAAAGAAGGAAGCTAGAATTTTAGTAAGTGCCAATCCTGCACCCAGAGACTTCAGCATAGGTTTATCTTTAACCCTCCCTCACATTAGCCACACAAAAAATCTTCTTATGCCAGCTATTAACTTATTTAAAAATACACAGATTGAGACTCAAAGAGGTTTAGTGAATTCGAATCCACATACATCTGATTCTAAAGCCTATTGTGTTCTCTGCCATGTTGACTTGGATAAGATGGATGTTTGGGGGGTATAGAGGGGATTAATAGAGGTGCTAAAAAAGATACAAATGGGGGATGAATGAATACAAAGATGTTAATGGGAAATTTCTTTTTTATGATTTTGCCTCTGGTTTATTTTTTTGAAGAACAAAGGGAAATATATTCTGGCAGGAAAAACAGACTTCAAATCAGATTTCAAGCTCATGTCTCATTTAGCTTCTGCCCTTCTCATTGCCAGTTGTACATTCTGCAGCTTGTCCTGCATCTGGGGAAAAAGTGGGGAGATGGACCTGGGGAGAGAGCTGGCTTTTTATATAATCTCTTTTATGGAATGAAGTATGGTATGAAAGCTGGTCTTGCATCTTTTAGACCATAAATCAGAGAGGGGCATGCTGTCTTGGCAAAAACCAGTAGCAATGTGCTAAGTGTTTATTGCCAAAAGCAATAGCATCATGATAGCAGATAATTATGAACAGTAAGTACCAGTGAGCACTACTGGGAAGAGATAGCTCAGAGAAGAAGGGAGCGGGGGCTCTGACTGAAACCAGTCTGATTCCCAAACCCTTGCTTCCGATCCACTCTTAACCTCAATACACTTTTTTTCCTTAAAGAGCAAGGGGTTTGTCTGGAGTGAAAGAAACCCTTGAGAACCATCTGGAACTAGGAATGAAATGATGATCAAGGGTGATCAGGAGGGTTTGTTGTTGTTATTGTTTTTCAATGCTAAGCCCAAAGCACCTTTATGCCCCCAAACCTGTAAAAAGTGTTGGTATTCCAGTATGGGTTCCTGAATACCCTGTTATTTAGGATATTTCACGCAATTTTTGCTCGTGGTTTTCAGTGGACACATTTTATGAGGTGCAATAGCTGGATCTTTCTGTCACTTTCTCTTGGTCTGGAGTCGACTTATGAATGAGGGCAATTCAACCTCCACAGAATGGTTGGGAGGAAAAAAAATAAATCTAATGAATTCAGGCTGTGAGGGAAAAACCTGCTCTGGGTCTGTCTTTCATGGGGAAGGAAGAAGAAAGGAGGCAGTCAGGCTGTTACCTGGCAGTGTCTGGAAGCAGGGTGTCGTCTGGACGTAGGGTTTCCTGCTGGAATTAAAGAGGCCCTCTGTTACATAAGCCCTGGCTGGCCTTGCTCTGAAGGCAAAGACACTGTCTGAAGGCCACACCGCAGTCCTGCTTTGAGGAGCCTTTGCCCTGGCACTTCAAGACTTTGTTCATCTCAACAAAACACTCGTATTTATAAGGCTTTGTTTTATCTGAACCTGTGCGCTGCTGTGAGCAAATTTCTCCAAGAGTTAATGAGGCATAGCTACTATAAGAATATTGTGTTGACCTAGCCTCATCAGGGGTTTCACTCTTCTAGCAAGTGAACGGCCTGAATCACTCATGACTAACCACTTGATCTTCAGGAAAAAAAATTATTCAGGGAGGATCAAGATCTTTCTTTAAAAGCAATACCTATTTCCTTCTTATTACACTTTTGACTGTAACTCTACACTTTCCTTGATGACCTGAGATCATAATTAAATGTATTGATTTATTGCATTTATTGCATGGTGTGATATGATTTGTTTAGGCAGAGGTGGGAGGCAAAATACTTAACAGTGGTACATAGTGGAACTAACCAATTAGAATAGGTGTTGGCCATGAATAACCCATGTGGTCTAATTAGTGAGCCCTTGGAAATGATGACCCCTGTTCTTAGGGGGTCAGTGCCCTCAAACTAAGTACCCCTAGCCAACTGGCTTTTATCAAGTATCTACTTTACTTTTTTTTTTTTTTTTTTTGGCTAATTTAATCCTCAAATGACATGATATAGGTAAAATCATTTATATTTTCCTTAGGAAAAAGGGTTCAGAAAGGCCAAGCAACTTGCTTAATGTCACACCACAAGTAAGAGGCAAAGCCAACATTTGAATACTGCTTATTTGTCTGACACCAATGTCCTCTACAACAGACCATCTCATTCATTCCTCTTGTCCCTAATTGTCTTATTCATGCCTCTTGTCTGCTATAGAGAAACTACACAGTCAAGCTTATTAAATTGCTAGTCTCAGCTGAGCACTGCATAGTCCTCTCTCCTCTGTTATTTCAGTAAACAATTTATTGAACGCCTACAATGTGCCAAGCACAGAAAAATCAAGTGGTCCATGCAATGAACAAGCGATGCCAAATGTGAGCCGAATGTGAGTGATGCAGCCTCTCCTACAAAGCAGAATTGCTGTCCTTCAGCCTAATGGAGACCCTTTAGATTTTATTTCCAGTTTTGTGTTTAGTGGATGAGAGAGTTGGAAAGCTAACTTTGGATAAGCAGGTTATTGATTCCTGCCCACCTGCCTGATTCCCTTCAACCTAAAACACTCATTTAAGTAGAATGTGCTGGACTTCCTTTGTGGTGCAGTGGTTAAGAATATGCCTGCCAATGCAGGGGAAACGGGTTTGAGCCCTGGTCCGGGAAGATCCCACATGCCATGGAGCAAGTAAGCCTGCAAGCCACAACTACTGAAGCCTGTGTGCCACAACTACTGAAGCCTGTGCGCCTAGAGCCTGTGCTCTGCAACAAGAGAAGCCACCGCAATGAGAAGCCCTCACCCCACAACGAAGTATAGCCTCCACTCGTTGCAACTAGAGAAAGCCCACACACAGCAACAGAAGACCCAAAGCAGCCAAAAATAAATAAATAAATTTGTTTAAAAAAAAGGAAAAGAATAATGTGCTGAGCAATCCATATCCATTGGTAGCGGTACAAGTGAGAGGAAAATCTCTCTCTTGGTCTCATTTCATTTCGTGTATATTTATTGAGTGCCTACTATGCGGCAGACCCTCTTATGGGAACCAGTCTTAATGTTTGTTTCGGGTTTAACCATGTTACTCAATCACTGTTCTATTTGAAGCAGCACTTGTACTTTTGTATTTCATATTCCTGCTTGAAGCCTTTTCCCCAGTTATAGCCAAGAGCAACATGAAGTCTCTGAAGCAGAGTTTATAGCATTGTTTTTCTATTACTAATATAGAATGCTGTTCTCATCATAGGTCTGATTTGAGTATTGACATGGTGACACTTTGGAATGTTTTCTGAGTGCCATCAGTGAAAAAAAACACAAAGTGTTCAGAACAAGTAGATTCTTTGCAGAAAAGTCTACATAAAGGAATTCACTTCCTTCAGTGCTCTAAAAACCAAGTATTTGGCATCATAGAACAGGTCTGGGTATTTTCTGAAAGAAAAAAAAAAGATTGGGGAAACCTGGGAAGAATGTGAGGATGACCACTTACCCCTCCTCTTAACTCTTCAATGGGCCCTCAGCATCTTTTGGGTAGACACAATCTCCTTAGCATGGCATACAAGGCCTTTACAATTCAATAACTCTTCTTTCAGAGTCAGTTCAAGAATCACGTCTTCCGAGAAAACTTTCTGGATATCCCTGTCTTAATAAAACTTGCTGGTCCTTCTTTGTTTTCTTACTTTATTATTCAATAACATGTATCATGCTGAATTTCAGTATTGATTCAGCATTTAGGCTCCACAGTCAGATTGTCTGGGATTGAAACCTGACTTCTGCACTTAATTGCCTGACTTTCAGCAAATTTCTTTACATCTTTGAATGTTTGGCTCAAAGATGTTAAGAGATTTCTCTATTCTTATGCAGTTTCCTTATCAGTAGAATGGAATAATAATAATAGTATCTTTCTAACAGGTTTATTATGAGGATTAAATGAAATAATAGGGATAAAGTGGCTAGCATAGTACTTGACATATAGATCACAACAAATCTTACACCTTACTATTATTGCATGCCTATTTTTCATACTAGACAGTGAACTCAAGTGCAAAATCTGTGTCATTTATATTTAGTGTCTGATGATGTTTTTATTTAATTCATGGATAAAAGCTTCATAGGATAGGGTATGATTCATTATGGGCTATGTTAGAAAAACACTAAACAATAACAAAATAAGAAAAAACAATACAAGTTCATATCTTGGTTCTGTAAAATTTCAAACACATCTGTCTGATCATCAGGTATCTCTCCTCAAAACCATAATACAGAAACCCAGGATGCTTCCATCATGTGGCTCTCCTATCTACAACACATGGCTTCCAATATCTTTATGCCCATCTGCTTCAAATAGCAGAAGGGGAAAAAGGCAGGAGAAAGCACACTTTCTTCTTGATCACCTTGCCCCAGAAATAAAATACCTCACTTCTGCTGACATTCCACTATAAAAACCATTCTTGGTCCCACAACTTTATGCCATGGGATAGGTGGGCAATTAGCCATTTCTAACAGGTCTTAAAGAGTATTTAAGAATTTCATGGGTAAAATATGACAGGGATGTTCCAGAGTAAAGATGAGTGATGAAGGAAGGAAAGTTTAGGATTAGAGAAACAACATTTCACGTTTCAACAACAATACAGGATACCTGCTAGAGAGTGCAAGAGATAGGAGTGGGAGGTTGGACTCAGTATGCACTCTTCATTATGAATGTTTCCTTGGCATCACCCTCAGCCTGGGACTCCATATTCCAAAACGTGGCTTCCCATACTGACTTCAACTCCAATGTGAAATTAGAAAGTGTGAAAATGCCTGAGCTAACTGTGACCATTTTAAGCAGGGTTGCCAGATTTTGCAAATAAAAATATAGGACACCCAATGAAATTTGAATTTCAGATTTAAAAAATCCCTGTTTTAAAAGTATAAGTAAGGGGGCTTCCCTGGTGGCGCAGTGGTTGAGAGTCCGCCTGCCAATGCAGGGGACACGGGCTCGTGCCCCTGTCCGGGAAGATCCCACATGCCGCGGAGCGGCTGGGCCCATAAGCCATGGCCACTGAGCCTGCGTGTCCTGAGCCTGTGCTCCACAACGGGAGAGGCCACAACAGTGAGAGGCCCACATACCGCTAAGAAACAACAACAACAACAAAAAAAGTATAAGTAAGTCTCATAAAATATTTGGGGCATGTTTATACTAAAAATATTTGCTGCTTATCTAAAATTCAAATTTAACTGGGCATCCAGTATGTTATCTGACAACTCTAAGTTTAAGGACAAGAAAAGATGTCTAAAATATTTTCCTCTTGGTTGGAATTATAATTCTCTGTACTTTAGAAAAATATTTTAGGGATTTTCCCTTTCCCAGTCATACTTTATCTTTCTTGTTCTTTACCAAAAAGCCATCTTCTGCGAACAATCACTCTTTCAAGTTGCCTTGAAAAGTAAGAAAGAGAGATGCAATATGAGGAATCATTGTTGGTTCTAAGGGTAATCAGCCCATTAAATAAGACTGAAAATAGGGACTACAAATTCTATGGACAGTTATTTTCTATAGCATCTGCACTTTTAAGAGCTGGGGCTGAATGCTGGTCACAACGCTATAGTTCATTGGCTAGATCATCACCACAGCTATAGTCCATCAAATAGATCAATTTTTTAATGATGCAAACAATTTTCCTGGGAAGGTTCTGATTTTCTCCCAGACCAGGCTGTACCTCGAATACAAGTCAGTTATCTTGTAAATATAAAGTGATAGTAAAACAGTAGTACAGTAAGAGTAACTAACAGTAGTAGCATCTTTACTGATCACTTGCTATAAGACAGCCTCTTACACAATTATTTCATATGAATTATCTCATTTCATCTGAATAAGATGAACTTTGTAACAGAGAGGTTAACTAACTTACCTAAGTCTAAACAACTAGTAAATGAAAAAGCTCGGGTCAGGGGTTAAGGACTGATGTTAGCTAGCAGGCAGTAGTATCTCCCCACTGGAACAATGACTCAGAGCATCAACTCTTCCATATTGAAGCACAGTCTTGGAGTGAGCCAATTGACTCAGGTTTAAATATTGCCTTGTCACTGCCTAATTGGTAGTTTGGTAACCTGTTTAATTTTTTAGTACTTTAGTTTGACCTATAAAAGGAAATTAGGATAGCTACTTTTTAGGGTTATAGTTTAAAAGAGAGTTATTTTTATGCAAATAACTTGACATAACATAGACTCTCAATAAGTGGTAATCGATATTGTTATTATGAATATATACTTTCATCCAAACTAGTTTGCACAGATTTTTCTTATCTTATAGAAGTAAGGTCCTGATGTTCACATGTAGATAAAATAGAAAAAAAACTCTATGATTTCTCTCTTACTCTTCTATTACTGCAATAGATTGTATGTGTTTTAAACAAATATAGATTTATAGCAGCAGATATCACTGTGAAAACTAAGAAATGAAGGAAACAGAGCTAAGCACTTTTCAACGTTTGTTTGTTCAAAAACGTCATTATAGCCTTTAATTTTGTTTTCTAATGGAACGGCATTGTCTATTTTCTCTCATAATGATTTAGGTACTTTTTACTACCAAATAAATTAAAACAGGAATGCCATTTTTGATGAAAAATATGTGAATATTGATTGGAAAAGAAAACACCAAATGCTGATATCACACTCAAAAGATTACTTCGTGTCTACTCTTTGTTCTGGGAATGCACTGTGTACACACTCGTCTGCATTCCTTTGGTTCTGCCCATCTCCTTGCCTCTCCTCTTTTCTGCATATCTACACTTTATTCTAGTTTCTGCTTCAAGCTCCATCTCACAGGTCTACAGAAAAAAAAAATGCTGGCTATCTCTGAGTGCCCAGTCTTTTCTGACCAATCCCCATTCCAAACTCATGTAAGACTTATAGTCTTTCCAATAATTTGTTTTAGCAACACATTATTTTGTAAAATTCATACAAATAAAGCTGATTGGTGGAAAAAGCATGAGGTTTTTGAATTCGAGTCCACGTTTTTCCACTTCTAGAGAATTAAACACAGTCTTATTTATCTTCCCCACAACAATTTCAGTGTTGATACATGAGAAATTTAGTAAATGTTTGCTCAATTAACGGTTATCATAACTAGATAGTTAATATATGGCATTTATTTCCCATTTTTTCATAACCATTATACATACATGACCATGCAAGCTCATGGATCCCTTATTGGCAGTTGAACTGGACTCTGTATAAGATTAGATTGTCCCTGCATTCCCAAAACTGAATATCTAAACCTCTACTTCCAACTGATTCAACAATCCTTAGTCAACCAATTGGCTCTGATGTTGGATATTAAAAAGCAGCCATCGTGAGTAGGATATTGTTGATGTGTTTTCAGGGATAGAGCTCCTGGAGCATATGGAAGATTATATTTTCATAGATGACCATCCCGTACACCTGTTTTACAATGCGACACTGATAGACCTCCAAGAAGGAGCAGAGTTTATGCCCTCCCCTGACCCTTTGAAACTGAATGAACCATTGTAAGTGTCTCAGCCAATAGTACATACCAGAAGTGACATTATGTCCTTCTCTCCTGGCTCTGTCTCTCTTTGGACATGCACCTTCAGAACATTGTCAACACGTAAAAAGTCCAGCTACCCTCAAGCCCCCATACTTGAGAGAGCATGTGAAGAGGCCACCTAGAAAGGTGCCCAAGGAGCCCCAGCTGTGGTCAGGTAACAAAACATGTTACCCAGGTCAGGTAACAAAACATGTGAGTGAAGAAGCCCTCAGTCTGATCCCAGTCCTGGGATTACACACTCATTAGGGTCCCCCAAGTCAGGAGGCACATATGGGCTGCTTCTGGATCCCTGACCCACAAAATTGTGAGAAGTAATAAATAATTATTATTGTTTTAAAACACTAAGTTTTAGGGTGATTTGTCATGCAACCATAGTAACAGGAGCAGGACAATTGGGAAAAAAATTTCTTCAGCCAGTTCAATCCAAACCGTCTGACAGATGAGCCATGTCTTAGAACATTCCATCCCTTAATCGAAGTGACCACTGTGATGGGTGGGTAAGGGACGTTGTCCAATTTGTGAGGTTTCCGTTGCTTCCTGGGGTTGTAGCAACTGAAGAGGTCTAAGACAGTTCTGTCCTGAAAAACTCATGGTTCTGGAAGAATAAAATATATTTTCTTCTTAAGACCTTTTCCAGTATTTAAAGTTTTATTTCCACATCCTTTTTAGTAAGTGTAAAAACACTTTCTAAATCACTCTTTCCCTCAAAGTGGGAAAAGGAGAGGGAAAGGCAGAGGCCATATGTCTCCAAATAAATGTAATTACTGTCTCTGCATTTACCAAGTTCACGCACCTATACTGTGGTGGGCATAGGATGGTGCAGGGAGATTTTCACATCTGGATTGCATCAAATCATATTAGTTGCAGCTTGCAGGCTGCAATTTCTTGCCAATTTTCTTGTTATTAATCCCTTGGTACCGTGAAGAAAAAAATACCGTTCTAAACTCTTTATAAACTAGAATTGGGCAATAGCCATGGTGCGTAATAGGCAACCCGGACTTGTTACACATTAACAGAGCTCCCCCCTCACTACCATAAGGTGAAAAAAAATGTGAGGTCTACACAAATGAAGAGGTAAGCAGGATGGTTTTGCTTCTGGCCAGGCGTGAAGTGAATGAAAACAAAATATGCAAATCCTAAAGGGTGAGACAACAAGAAGCCCCGCGCATGCCACCTGTGGAAAAGGTATGGAACAATTACTGGGTCCATTTGGAAGTGCCCAGAGGGAATGGTTTCTTGAGGTTTTGGTCTGGCAGGGGGGACCCAGTATTGCTGATAGATGATTGTCAGACCTAGAAGTAAGGAAAAGAATTGAGGAAGGTTCATGGGGGCAAGTTCTTTTTCCATGTGTTTTACTGGCTGGTAAATAGAGTCAAAAAAAAGGAGAAATGATTCTCAAACACAATTTGGGCTCTTACATCAAGAGCTGGCATGAACTCTTACAAAACTAAGGATGGAATTGGAGTGAGGGAGAAATAAAAACTAGGTTGTTCTCTCTACCTCTTGGCTCCAGTGAATAAGCACCTTTGGTTTATAGTTGATGTTTACAAGGCTTTAAAATACGTTTTACCTTAAATTATTTCTGGACTATATGAGCAAGTATTTTTGAACAAGTTAGTACCTGATGCTCCAAATTAGGTTATTCAGTATTATCCTTTATTCTTAACTTAGAGTCATGGTTAAGAGGATGGATCTTGGGCTTATACTCAGATCACCATTCCTTGACTGCTTGGACAGCCTTCTTAATTTCTCTGTGCCTCAATTTCCCCATCTTTAAAGCTGGGGCAATGTGTGCCTACCCCAGAGTATTTTGTGAGGATTAAGTATAAAGAAACATGTAAAGGCCTTAGAGTATTTCCTGGAACTTAGTGTGCAGTAACTTTTAGTTATTGTTCTTATATTTTATTATACTCGTCTGACCCATCTATAGCTACACACAATTTTCTAGGCTGGCATTTAGTCTGTTTTCTTACTTTCCTACCTATGGTGTAGTGAATTGACTGTTGTCACTTGTGGCATTTGCTGTCACAAGTCATAGGTAACAACAAACTTTCTCCTGCTTTTCACTTAGCTTGAGATAATTTGCCTGCAGTTAAAAAGGTTTTCTTTTTCACATTCAATCTTACTAATAGCATTTAAGAAAAGCCGTTCTTTAAAAAACCAACCAGGGGCTTCCCTCGTGGTGCAGTGGTTGAGAGTCTGCCTGCCGATGCAGGGGACACGGGTTCGTGCCTCTGTCTGGGAAGATCCCACATGCCGCGGAGCGGCTGGGCCCGTGAGCCATGGCCGCTGAGCCTGTGCGTCCGGAGCCTGTGCTCCGTTACGGGAGAGGCCACGACAGTGAGAGGCCCGCGTACCGCAAAAAAAAAAAAAAAAAAAAAAAACCAACCAACTAACCACCAACATCTGGATATGACTGAAGAGATAATTGTTTGTTCATAAGATCCAGGAGGCCAAGGACCAAGTCTGTTTCATTCACTATTTCAGCGTACATATAAACTAACAACAGTTTTATTTTTAATGTTGTTTGCTATGACTAATTCCAGAATAGTCTGGCTCTCTACATTCAGCGTTCCATCAGGAAATAGATGGCTAACTCAAAGTAGGTAATTTGAGGAGACATTAATAAATGCACTAATTTGAAAAGTGTAGGCAGGCTTTAGGAAGCCCAACAAGGTCTAGTGCATTCACTTGGACAATAAGCCCGACAAGGTCTAGTGCATTCAGCTGGACAATAAGAGCTGGTGCTACCCATTGACCTGGAGAGACCAGGACAGAAAAGAGTTACTAGAAGCCAGAGGGAGGGTAGCTGTATGGAGGGAAAGGCCTGGCAGGAGCTGTGGCCTTGGTAGAAGGACACAAGCAACCTGTGGAACACTGGCAGGGAACCAACCAAGGAGATGACTCTCCTACCTCACTGTCTCCCTGTCTCTGGGCTCCCGCCAGTGCCTCCTATTGGCAGAGCAGAACAGGGAGCTAGAGGTTAAGGAACATAGGCTATAGTCCCTTAGGTTTAGGCTGCTGGAGCACAGAGTGGGGATGGAGAAGTACAGAGACTGGATCTGGGGGGGCAAATTGAAGACTTCCAGCACTTGATTGAATATGGCCATCTGCCACTGCTATGCTGTGTTTCTTCAAACCCTCTAACCCTAACTTCAGGCACTCAATATCCTTGGTCTGTCCTCCAAGAACTATTCAGTGATCAGGAAGTTACAGCTTCAGTTAGTTCAGCAAATACTCACGGAACAAAGGCAAGCAAAATAAGTAACAGCTCTTGTCCTCAGGAACCTCTCACATACCTGGGGAGGAGACAGGCATGCCAGCAAATAATTGCAATTCAACGTAATATGTACCGGAAAGGATAGAGAGGGTAGTGAGTACTATGGGAAATAAAGAGAGAATGACTTGCTTTTCCTTTTGTCATGAGAGGCAGGGAAGTTCAAGAAAAGTTTTATAGATTAGGTAACAATGTGCACCTTGGAGAACAATTAAGCACCATGGTTATTCTTCCCAGGGACCTTATTTTAAGATTTATTTCTAACTCTTATTTTACAAGCTCCCTCTCTTTTTGTGGTAAGCAGATTCTAAGATGGTTTCCAATAATTCTTGTCTACCAGTATTCCTTTGCTTGCATAATCCCTGTCCTTGAGTGTAGGCTGGACCTAGTGACTTGCCTCTGATGAACAGAATATGGCAAAAGTTATGGGAGGTCACTTCTGCGATTAGATTACAAAAGGACCCTGGTTTCCAGTTTGCTTGGCCTCTCTTTCTCTCTGCCTCACTTTCCATGAGGGAAGCCAGCTTCCATGCTGTAAATGACTCTATGGAAATGCCCACATGGCAAGGAACTAACGTCTGCCAAGACCAAGCACCACTGAAAACCCAAAGCGTGACAAAGAGCCACGAGTGAGTGCAGAAGTGAATACGCCCCTATTGAGTCTTGAGAGATGACTGCCACCTCAACTGATACCTGAGTGTAGCCTTGTGAGAAACCTTGAGCCAGTGCCCCAGTTAAGCTAAGCCTGGGTTCCTGAGCCCCAGAAACCAGCGGATGGTAAATGTATGCTCTTTTAAGCTGCTAAATTTCTGAGTAACTTACGATGCAGCAATAGATAAGTAAGAGACTTCTGGATGACATTTTAGACATCATTCATTAAGCAGAAAATGGAAATGCAAAGCAGAACGTTCCTGAACCTCCGGGATCCATCACACTGGATCCAAGCATTTCCTACTCTGTCAGTACCTGAGACCAAAGCTGACTGGGCTCCATCTTATTACAGCATGGTAGTTTTTGATCTTTTTATATGTATTTATAAATCTTTTTAAGATTAAGACTATTTTTTAGAGCAGTTTAAGATGCACAGCAAAATTGAAGGGGAGGATTGCATATGCATCCTGTCCCTACCTTTGCATAACCTCCCCCATTATCAACATCTCCCACTAAGGTGGTACGTTTGTTAAGATGGATGAACCCACACTGACACATCATAATCACCCAAAGCCCATAGTTTACATTACAGTTCATTCTATCCTTCTACCAGCTGCAATGGTCTTTGCCTGTGTCTTGCAGGTGACAGAGTTCTCTTTCTCCTTCAGAGACTTCATATGAGAAAAAGTTCTGGGGGAAAAGATGGGGTTTCTTAACTCTCCTATAGCAGCAGCTGATTACTTGTCGTAGGTCTGCATTACCAAAGGGGCTTCAATCTTTTGCCTGTGCTGCCGTTAATCTTTCTCATTAGTAGGAGTTTATGGAAAAGAGCCTGAGAGTAAATGTCAATTTCCCCTGTGTCTGGGGCCCCAGCTATTTTAGATTGACGCAGGTCACATTTGTCCTTCAAAAATGTGGTAACATTTTAGCTGATTTTTTCTTGGTCACTTATACGGCAAGCACCCCATTTACCCTGTGTTCTGCTACAATTTGCATGTATCATCTCTTGTTGGAGGAGCTTGGTGGTCTTTGACATTCAGATTATTTGACAGTATTTTACAACCTCAACTCTCTAGTGAGCTCAAGAAAAGTCATGTGGATATAGTTTATTTGAATACTTCTCATTTTGAATTTGGAAGTGATTCTCCTTCCTAGGTAGATAGAGCTTCGTCTTAAGAGGAAGCAGAAATTGAACAATGCTTTCTTTTTTCTTTTTTCAGCATCATGAAGGCAAGCTGCCATTTATTTTATTTTGCTTTATGACATATATTCAGAACACTGAGAGAGAACTGATCTTCTGATAAATTAGGAAAGCTTTCTATATATCTCAGCCCAAGTTTAAAGAATACAGCTTTCAAAAAGCTATTGATATTGAACAAATGTTATTATTTTTTAATTTAATTTTTATTTTACATTGGATTATAGTTGATTTACAGTGTTGTGTTAGTTTCAGGTGTACAGCAAAGTGATTCAGTTATACATATGCATATATCCATTTTAGATTCTTTTCCCATATCGTTTATTACAGAGTATTGAGTAGAGTTCTCAGTGCTATACAGTAGAGCCTTGTTGATTATCTATTTTACATATAGTAGTGTGTATGTGTTAATCCCAAACTCCTCCCAGAATAATGCTTTCTTGAGGGTCCCCATGTGCATATCAACAACCTTTCTGATTTGGGGAGATACAAATATTAATAGAATATTTATCCTGTATTTCAGGACATTAAATTTTGCAACCTAGGTAAATAATGAAGAACAAAAAGCTATTAGTTTCTAGAAATATTAATTTATTTGTAACACGAGAATCTCTTTTTTAAGCCTGTTAAGAAATAAAATTAGATCTAGGTCAGAGATGGACTCATAAGCTGGACCAGACCCAGTCAGGGTGTTCATATTTATATAGGACATTTCTTCAAAGAAAGAAAAATTTTAATGCAATACTATATAACCTATAGGTGTGCTCTCATTTATGAATATCTAAGCTTGACCAGAAATTCTTTTGTTGAAGCTCAGGTATAACCTACTCCATTTTGTTTAAAATGTCCGATAGCATGAATAAACAACCCGGTTTGCCCAGGGCTCTTCCAGATTTAGCTGAGAAATTCATGTCCCAGGAAATCCCTCAATTCCAGGCAAACAGGGAAGGTTGGTCACTCTATGACCGAGACCAGCAGCACTGCTATTACCCAGGAACTTGTTAGTAATGGAGAATCCTGGCCCCGCCTCAAACCTACTGAATCAGAAACTATATCTTAATAAGACCTGTAAGTGATTCGTATGGACCTTAAAGTTTGAAATCTAGACACAAGAGTTGAGAATCTGTATACCTGAAATCTAAAATACTTGAGGCATTTAAAAAATGTTTTCAAATGTCTCTGTTTTCCATTCTCTTTTTTTTTTAACATGTTTATTGGAGTATAATTGCTTTACAATGGTGTGTTGGTTTCTGCTTTATAACAAAGTGAATCAGTTATACATATACATATGTTCCCATATCTCTTCTTTCTTGCATCTCCCTCCCTCCCACCCTCCCTATCCCACCCCTCTAGGTGGTCACAAAGCACTTAGCTGATCTCTCTGTGCTATGCGGCTGCTTCCCACTAGCTATCTGTTTTACGTTTGGTTGTGTATATATGTCCATGCCACTCTCTCACTTTGTCACAGCTTACCCTTGCCCCTCCCCATATCCTCAAGTCCATTCTCTAGTAGGTCTGTGTCTTGATTCCTGTCTTACCCCTAGGTTCTTCATGACATTTTTTTTTTCTTAGGTTCCATATATATGTGTTAGCATATGGTATTTGTCTTTCTCTTTCTGACTTACTTCACTCTGTATGACAGACTCTAGGTCCATCCACCTCATTACAAATAGCTCAATTTCGTTTCTTTTTATGGCTGAGTAATATTCCATTGTATATATGTGTCACATCTTCTTTAGCCATTCATCCGATGTTGGACACTTAGTTTGCTTCCATGTCCTGGCTATTGTAAATAGAGCAGCAATGAACATTTTGGTACATGACTCTTTTTGAATTATGGTTTTCTCAGGGTATATGCCCAGTAGTGGGATTGCTGGGTGTATGGTAGTTCTATTTTTAGTTTTTTAAGGAACCTCCATACTGTTCTCCATAGTGGCTGAATCAATTTACATTCCCACCAACAGTGCAAGAGTGTTCCTTTTCTCCACACCCTCTCCAGCATTTATTGTTTGTAGATTTTTTGTTGATGGCCATTCTGACTGGTGTGAAATGATATCTCATTGTAGTTTTGATTTGCATTTCTCTAATGATTAATGATGTTGAGCATTTTTTCATGTGTTTGTTGGCAATCTGTATAGCTTCTTTGGAGAAATGTCTATTTAGGTCTTCTGCCCATTTTTGGATTGTGTTGTTTGTTTTTTCGTTACTGAGCTGTATGAGCTGCTTGTAAATTTTGGAGATTAATCCTTTGTCAGCTGTTTCATTTGCAAATATTTTCTCCCATTCTGAGGGTTGTCTTTTGGTCTTGTTTATGGTTTCCTTTGCTGTGCAAAAGCTTTTAAGTTTCATTAGGTCCCATTTGTTTATTTTTGTTTTTATTTCCATTTCTCCAGGAGGTGAGTCAAAAAGGATCTTGCTGTGATTTATGTCATAGAGTGTTCTGCCTATGTTTTCCTCTAAGAGTTTGATAGTGTCTGGCTTTACATTTAGGTCTTTATTCCATTTTGAGTCTATTTTTGTGTATGGTGTTAGGGAGTGTTCTAATTTCATACTTTTACATGTACCTGTCCAGTTTTCCCAGCACCCCTTATTGAAGATGCTCTCTTTCGACACTGTATATTTTTGCCTCCTTTATAAGGAGGCAAAGGTAAACATATGTGTGTGGGTTTATCTCTAGGCTTTCTATCCTGTTCCACTAATCTATATTTCTGTTTTGGTGCACTACCATACTGTCTTGATTACTGTACCTTTGCAGTATAGTCTGAAGTCAGGGAGCCTGATTCCTCCAGCTGCATTTTTTGTTCTCAAAATTGCTTTGGCTCTTCGGGGTCTTTTGTGTTTCCATACAAATTGTGAAATTTTTTGTTCTAGTTCTGTGAAAAATGCCATTGGTAATTTGATAGGGATTGCATTTAATCTGTGGATTGCTTTGGGTAGTAGAGTCATTTTCACAATGTTGATTCTTCCAATCCAAGAACATGGTATATCTCTCCATCTATTTGTATCATCTTTAATTGCTTTCATCAGTGTCTTATAATTTTCTGCATACAGGTCTTTTGTCTCCTTAGGTAGGTTTATTCCTAGGTATTTTATTCTTTTTGTTGCAGTGGTAAATGGGAGTGTTTCCTTAATTTCTCTTTCAGATTTTTCATCATTAGTGTAGAAGAATGCCAGAGATTTCTGTGCATTAATTTTGTATCCTGCTACTTTACCAAATTCATTGATTAGCTCTAGTAGTTTTCTGGTAGCCTCTTTAGGATTCTCTATGTATAGTATCATGTCATCTGCAAAGAGTGAAAGCTTTACTTCTTCTTTTCCAATTTGGATTCCTTTTATTTCCTTTTCTTCTCTGATTGCTGTGGTTAAAACTTCCAAAACTATGTTGAATAATAGTGGTGAGAGTGGGCAACCTTGTCTTGCTCCTGATCTTAGTGGAAATGCCTTCAGTTTTTCACCATTGAGGATGATGTTGGCTGTGCATTTGTCATATATGGCCTTTATTATGTTGAGGAAAGTTCCCTCTGTGCCTACTTTCTGCAGGGTTTTTATCATAAATGGGTGTTCAATTTTGTCAAAAGCTTTCTCTGCATCTATTGAGATGATCATATGGTTTTTCTCCTTCAATTTTTTAATATGGTGTATCATGTTGATTGATTTGAATATATTGAAGAATCCTTGCATTCCTGGAATAAACCCCACTTGATCATGGTGTATGATCCTTTTTATGTGCTGTTGGATTCTGTTTGCTAGTATTTTGTTGAGGATTTTTTCATCTATATTCATCAGTGATATTGGCCTATAGTTTTCTTTCTTTGTGACATCCTTGTCTGGTTTTGGTATCAGGGTGATGGTGGCCTCCTAGAATGAGTTTGGGAGTGTTCCACCCTCTGCTATATTTTGGAAGAGTTTGAGAAGGATAGGTGTTAACTCTTCTCTAAATGTTTGATAGAATTCGTTTCTATCAAACACAGTTTCAATTTCAGTGCTTGTGATCGGTCTGTTCATATTTTCTATTTCTTCCTGGTTTATTATCAGCAGGTTGTGCATTTCTAAGTATTTGTCCATTTCTTCCAGGTTGTCCATTTTATTGGCATAGAGTTGCTTGTAGTAATCTCTCATGATCATTTATTTTTCTGCAGTGTCAGTTGTTACTTCTCCTTTTTCATTTCTAATTCTATTGTTTTCAGTCTTCTCCCTTTTTTTCTTGATGAGTCTGGCTAATGGTTTATCAATTTTATTTATCTTCTCAAAGAACCAGCTTTTAGTTTTATTCATCTTTGCTATCGTTTCCTTCATTTCTTTTTCATTTATTTCTGATCTGATCTTTATGATTTCTTTCCTTCTGCTAACTTTGGGGTTTTTTTGTTCTTCTTTCTCTAATTTCTTCAGGTGCAAGGTTAAGTTGTTTATTCGAGATGTTTCCTGATTCTTAAGGTAGGATTTTATTGCTATAAACTTCCCTCTTAGAACTGCTTTTGCTGCATCCCATAGGTTTTGGGTCATCGTGTCTCCCTTGTCATTTGTTTCTAGGTAGCTTTTGATTTCCTCTTTCATTTCTTCAGTGATCACTTCATTATTAAGTAGTGTATTGTTTAGCCTCAAAGTGTTTGTACTTTTTTCCTGTAATTCATATCTAGTCTTATAGCATTGTGGTCAGAAAAGATACTTGATACAATTTCAATTTTCTTAAATTTACCAAGGCTAGATTTGTGACCTAAGATATGATCTATCCTGGAGAATATTCCATGAGCACTTGAGAAAACTGTGTATTCTGTTGATTTTGGACGGAATGTCCTATAAATATCAATTACATCCATCTTGTTTAATGTATCATTTAAAGCTTGTGTTTCCTTATTTATTTTCACTTTGGATGATCTGTCCATTGGTGAAAGTGGGGTGTTAAAGTCCCCTACTATGATTGTGTTACTGTCGATTTCCCCTTTTATAGCTGTTAGTATTTGCCTTATGTATTGAGGTGCTCCTATGTTGGGTGCATAAATATTTACAATTGTTATATTGTATGTTGTGGACCAGTGTCCTGAAGTTGTCTATCTCTCTTCAGGGACACAGCCCTGACGCCTGGCTGGAGCACCAAGAGACTGTCCTCCACACAGCTTAGAATAAAAGGGAGAAAAAACAGAAAGAAAGAAAGAATGAAAGAGAGAACGAATGAAAGAAAGAAAGAGGATAAAATAAAATAAAGAAAGATAAAATAAAGTTATTAAAAGAAAAATTAATTATTAAGAAAAAATATTTTTTAAGTAAAAAATAAGAAAAAAGAAATAAAAACCGGATGGACAGAACCCTAGGACAAATGGTGAAAGCAAAGCTATACAGACAAAATCTCACACAGAAGCATACACATACACACTCACAAAAAGAGGAAAAGGGGAAAAAATAATATATCTTTGCTCCCAAAGTCCGTGTCATCAATTTGGGATGATTCGTTGTCTATTCAGGTATTCCACAGATGCAGGGTACAGCAAGTTGATTGTGGAGTATTTAATCCGCTGCTTCTGAGGCTGCTGGGAGAAATTTCCCTTCCTCTTCTTTGTTCGCACAGCTCCCGGGGTTCAGCTTTGGATTTGGACCCGCCTCTGTGTGTCGGTCGCCTGAGGGCGTCTGTTTCTTCGCTCAGACAGGACGGGGTTAAAGGAGCTGCTGATTCGGGGGCTCTGGCTCACTCAGGCCGGGGGAAGGGAGGGGTACGGATGCAGGGCGAGCCTGTGGTGGCAGAGGCCAGCGTGACGTTGCACCAGCCTGAGGCGCGCCGTGCATCGTCCCGGGGAAGTTGTCCCTGGATCATGGGACCCTGGCAGTGGTGGGCTGCTCAGGCTCCCCGGAAGGGGGGTGTGGATAGTGACCTGTGCTCGCACACAGGTTTCTTGGTGGCGGCAGCAGCAGCCTTAGCGTCTCATGCCCGTCTTTGGGGTCTGCGCTTTTAGCCGCGGCTCGCGACCATCTCTGGAGCTCCTTTAAGCAGCGCTCTTAATCCCCCTTCATGCGCACCAGGAAACCAATAGAGAAGAAAAAGTCTCTTGCCTCTTTGGCAGCTCCAGACTTTTTCCCAGACTCCCTCCCGGCTAGCCGTGGTGCACTAGCCCCCTTCAGGCTCTGTTCACGCAGCCAACTCCATTCCTCTCCCTGGGATCTTTACCTCCGAAGCCCGAGCCTCAGCTCCCAGCCCCCGCCTGCCCCGGCGGTGAGCAGACAAGCCTCTCGGGCTGGTGAGTGCCGGTCGGCACCGATTCTCTGTTCAGGAATCTCTCCGCTTTGCCCTCCGCACCCCTGTTGCTGCGCTCTTCTCCATGGCGCCGAAGCTCCCAACCCCACCACCTGCAGTCTCCGCCCGCGAAGGAGCTTCTAGTGTGTGGAAACCTTTCCTCCTTCACAGCTCCCTCCCACTGGTGAAGGTCCCGTCCCTATTTTTTTGTCTCTGATTTTCCTTTTGCCCTATCCAGGTACGTGGGGAGTTTCTTGCCTTTTGGGAGGTCTGAGGTCTTCTGCTAGCGTTCAGTAGGTGTTCTGTAGGAGTTGTTCCACGTGTAGATGTATTTCTGATGTATCTGTGGGGAGGAAGGTGATCTCCGCGTCTTACTCTTCCGCTATCTTCTCAAATCCTTTCCATTCTCTTTACTCCAACTTCAGCATTAATCAATTTATGGGCAGATCTTTGTATGTGTCCCACCAGGACTTCATTCATTATAATTATTCTTTGGAATCACAGAATGTCAATTGGGTATCAGCTGTTTTAGCTCCATTAACTTTCTGTGTGTGTGTGTGTGTGTGTGTGTGTGTGTGTGTGTGTGTGTTTTCTAATTAAACTCACTTTTTGTCAAATTATTTTAATTCAGATATACTTAGGTCTCTGGAAAGTTATAATCAAACTCTCTAAAACATACAAATCAAATTACTATATTAAAGGACTAACTAATCAATAAAACTCTAGTAATTTTCTTCTATATCTGATAATTTGAGGTTTGAAAACTATATCATTGAACTTATCCACACAAATGGATGAAATAATTTTTCTAGCCTACTTCTTACTTCTTTGGGCATGGCAACATCTTTCATTTTCGTGCAAATGATTAGGTGATAATTATCTTTAACTTTCATAAAACAAGTTGTTAAAATGATAACTTAGATCATTTGTTTATAATGAAAAATCTGTGTAGGTCCTCCCAGCTCTATATGTCTTTCCCCTTTTGGGGGACAACATCTACTACACAAAATAGTAGAAAATTTAATTTTTCATATTTTGATTTTGTCCTCTGTAAAGTTCCTTTAAAAAAATTTTTTTAGCATTATGGGCTTTCCATTTCTGCTCTCAGGTCCATGGAATACTCTTCTGAACCTCCAAAGTTTGTTAAAGTTGGCATAAAATACTAGAAAAATTCCAGCAAGACTCCCTGTGGCTGCCATCCAGAAACAAAGCCCAGATTCACTATTGGCGCATTACCTGAAACCTTGACTGCTAAGTGCAACTGCAGGGTTGACTTCAGTTCAGGAATGAAAGTATGGCTTTGTGGAGCAATTAGGTCTATCTTCATTCTCATTCCAGTTTAACTAAGGTTTTCTACAGGATAAATTTGTTAGACAAAACACCCACATTTCTTTCCGATGAAAATGGTACTGTCAACATAATAAAAGATTTGAATCAAGACAGACCTGAGTCTGCCTTTACTCTGCTAATAAGAGTTGAATAGCTTACAGAAAATTCACAGAAGTTCTATGAGTCTCAATATCCCTATTTATAAAATGAATAATAATAAATATCTTGCAGAATTATTATGCAAGTTAAACGAACATGTATATGAAAAGCACAGAGCACAATGCCTCAGCATATGCTAGTTTCCTCCTCCTAAATGTCACCATGGTGGATCTCCGTGGTATTTGTAAAATGATAGTACTTGCAGTCCTGAAAACCAAAATAAAATACATCTATAATTCTGCACATATGGCTAGACATATGTATTTAAACATGTTCATGTGTTTTCCTCCACTATAATTTAGTTGCACAATCTTTTCCTAGTCTTCTGCCCAAAGTATTAAATGTCTTTGGGGAAGGGAAATAAAACAACACATGCTATGACTTGTCCCAGGCCAATTCCTTATTTTTCACACAGACTATATCAAAATGATATTGTTTTCATGGAATATTTATAAGTGTACATGAAAGCTCACATCAGAGCCTTACTCAGTCTTGAGTACTGATTTATAGTCTTTTCATGTATAGCACGCAATGAGTTTCCCCTTGATACCAAGTTTCCCCTTGAGACAAAGATTCCAATTTTTGCAAACATTTAAATACATATTCTACCCTCTTTATATAGTGGAGAGCATAATAAAAGGATTTGGAGCCAGAATACCTGCCCTTATAACTGTTTAATCCATGGAAGTAATTTAATCTTTCTCAGCTTTAGTTTTCTCATATATACAATAACTATAATAATGATAAATTATTATTACCATAATAAATATAACAATAATGATAATTGTCATGAACATTTATTGAAAGCTTACTCTGCCCTAACCCACATATAATTATAATCCAATTTAATACTCACAATGATGAGGTTGGTATTAGTATTAGATCTACATTATAGATGATAAACTGAGGCTCAAAGAGATCACATAGCATGGCACAGGTAGACATCAGAGCTCGTGTTCACAGTCTATGCTTCTAGATACTGCAAATACTCCTCTCCACCAAATAAGCACACTAGTTACATTTGCTTCTCAGGACTGTCATTAGGAGCTAATGTGTTAATGCAGAAAAAGAATACTTTCTATACTATAAAGCTGAACATGTGTTGGTTATTATCAGTTTAATTAAAGGACTGACCTCTGAAGCTATGGTAAAAGTTACACTAATATCAGGGAAAATTAATGTAGTTAAAAATCCTGCAAATCCATCTTACTTAAAGAATTGGTTCTCTAGTCAAGGATGATTTCCAAAATTTTGCTTCATTACAGGCTGATCTCATTTCCTTTGTTAAGATAAAAATGGTAGATACAAATATCTATCTTTCTTTCATTGCAAATATGGATAGTTGTATTAGTTTCCTAGGGCTGCTGCAACAAATTAGCACAAATTTGGTTGGCTTAACACAATAGAAAATTTTCTTACAAAATTAAGCATACTTTTACTACTGTATCCAGTAATCCCATTCCTTGATATTTACCTAAATGAACTGAAAATATATGTCCACCCCAAAACCTTTAGACAGATGTTTATAGCTGTTTTATACATAATTCCCCAAACGTGGAAGCAACCAAGATGTCCTTCAATAGGTGAATGGATAAATAAACTGTGGTATATTCAGACAATGGGATGTAGTTCAACACTAAAAATAATGGGCTATCAAGCCATGAAAAGACATAGAGGAAATGGACATGCATATTACTAAGTGAAAGAAGCCAATCTGAAAAGGCTACATATTAATATATGTGATGGTTAATTACATGTGCCAACTTGACTGAGCCAAAGAGAACCCAGATATTTGGTCAAACAGTAATCTGGTGTTTCTGTGAGGATAGTTTTGGATGAAATTAACATATAAATGGGTAGGCTGAGTAAAGGAGATTGCCCTTCAGAGTGTGGGTGGGCCTTATCCAATCAGTTGAAGGTCTGAATAGAACACAAAGGCTGACCCTCCATTAAAAAAAAAAAAACGTATTGGAGTATGGTTGATTTACAGTATTGTGTTAGTTTCTGCTATACAGCAAAGTGAATTAGTTATACATATACATATATCCACTCTTTTTCAGATTCTTTTCCCATATAGGTCATTACAGAGTATTGAATAGAGCTCCCTGTGCTATACAGTAGGTCCTTATTTGTTATCTATTTTATATATAGTAGTGGGTATATGTCAATCCCAATCTCCCAATTTATCCCTCCCCCCACTCCCCCCCGCCCCGTAACCATAAGTTTGTTTTCTACATCTGTGGCTCTATTTCTGTTTTGTAAATAAGTTCATTTGTACCTTTTTTAAAGATTCCACATATAAGCAATGTCATATATTTGTCTTTCTCTGTCTGATTTAATTCACTTAGTATGATAATCTCTAGGTGCATCCATGTTGCTGTAAATGACATTATTTCATTCTATTTTATGCCTGAGTAATATTCCATTGTATGTGGACACCTCAGACCCTTCCTTGACTAAGAAATAATTCTTCCTGCCTGATGGCCTTTGAACTGGGCCTTTGGCCTTTTCCCTGCCTTCAGACTCAAACTGAAAACATTAGCTCTTGCTGGGTTTTGAGCCCGCCAGCCTTTGGACTGGAACTGAACCATTATATCTCCTGGGTCTCCAGCTTACCAGCTGACCTTGTAGCTCTTGGGATTTTCCACCCTCCATAATCATGTGAGCCAATTCCTTATCATAAATCTTTCTCTCTCTCTCTCTCTCTCTCTCTCTCACACACACACACACACACACACACACACACACACACACACACACTATTGATTCTGTTTCTCTGGAGAACCCTGATGAATACAATACTATATGATTCTAATTATATGACATTTTGGAAAAGGCATAACTATGGAGACAATAAAATGATTGGTAGTTTCCTGGGGTTATAGGGGAAGGAGGAATGGAAGGGGGAGTACAGAGGATATTTAGGGCAGAGAAACTACTCTGTATGTTACTATAATGGCAGATACATGTTATTAAATATTTGTCAAAACCCATAGAATGTACAACACCAAGAGTGAACCCTAATGTAAATTATGGACTTTGGGTGATAATGATGTGTCAATGTAGGTTCACTGACTGTAACGAATAATGTATCTGGTGCAAGATATTGATAATAAGGAAGGCATGAATGTGTGGGGCAGGGGATATATGGGAACTCTGTACTTTCTGCTTATTTTGCTGTGAAACTAAAACTTCTTTAAAAAATAAAGTCTACTAAAACAAAGAAAAAAAAAAAGAAATTTATTCTCCCACAGTTCTGGAGTCCAGAAATCCGAAATCAGGTTTGTCAGTAAGGCTGCACTCTATCTGGTGGCTCTAGGGGAGAATCTGTTCTTTGCCTCTTCCAACTTCTGTAGCTGTGGACATCACCACGTCACTCCTATTTAAGTCACTTCCATCATCACTTTGCCTCCTCCTCCACTTGCCATTGTATTTAGAACCCACCTGGATAAACCAGGATGATCTCTTAAACTCAAGATACTTAACTTGGTTACTTCTGCAAAGATCTTTTTTCTACATAAGGTACGATTCATAGGTTCCAGGGATTAGGGCATGGAAATATCTTTTGGAGACTACTATTCAGACCTCTACAATGGTCAGTTACCCAATCCTGGAAAATAGACCTCAGGGAAAGTCTACTCAATAACTTTTAGGAAAAGTTTTCTCCTTTATTTTTCCTCTATTTATTAAAAGAGATGCAGAAGAAGAAATAACTTCCCTCTATACTTTTCTATGCAGTTGTAAGAGGAAAAGTTGCCAGAAGCAGAAGCAGCCATCTGGGGTCCAAGAGGTGACAAGGCTGAAGACTTGACTGAGTTGCTGAAATGAATCTGAATCCATTCATCTCCTGATATTCATTCCATCTGAGGCTATAAATGTCTCTATGGTTTAAATGGCTGATGATTTTAATTTTTGTTACTTGCACCTCAATGCCTCCTAACAATTAAAATAGTAAAATAGATATAAGGAAAAAGAGAACTTATGTCATATTCAAAAGATTACAGGCTTAGAACCGAGGAAGATAAGCAACTATCTCAATTGTCAAGTTGGCTGAAGAGAGACTAGTTTGGGGGTTATTCTAAGCACACAGACAGAAAGAATCATATTTATTCTTAAGAGCAGGATGTGAATAGAAATAGCCTAGCTGGGGGTAAGAAAAGTTGGAACCAACTTCTAGATTGTAAATTTCATGAAGTCAATTAGGACTGAATTGAAATGAATGTACACATAAATTATATCAAACATAAAGTATCTACTTGTCTTGCTTCCAAACCTCACAGCTCACATGGGCAACCTTTGAGCTCTTGCTGGGTATTGCAGTAAAGATCCATATTCGGCACATTGAAAAACTCAGGTTTTTATTTGTAGCAACATGTGAAAATGGTTGTGAAGTGGACAGAGCCTGATATAGGACTGCATAATTGGAGTTGGATTTGACACTAATCTTATGTAATAAAATGCCAGTCAATCTTCTGCTTCTACTCCAACCAACACTGGCTCCCTTAGCAGTAATGAAAGGTTGACCCAGAAACTTTCTCTTATGCACATACAGCCTGACATGCAGCCAGAGGAAGCTTGTGAAAATTATGAAACAACCCTCCATTATGAAGTTCATGGACTCACTCCCTCAACGTGATTAAGTGAGCTTTAATTTCAATTGCTGTCAGATTTTATAGCTTTCAACACCCTCAGTTCTCTGGTAGACTTGAGGTGGGTCTTCTTCAAAACTCCTTTTCCTTTTCTACATCTACAAAACAGAACTTAATTTCACTGGAGCCATGACAGACCTTCTCTTCTGCAGTCAGCAGGTCTTTGACTTAAGTAGGCGAAATAGCTCCCTGGTCTGACAGCCAGACTGTCTTTTTCCTGCTTCACTATTCTTCTCAATCTCTGCCCCCCAAAGCTGTCTTTACTCTACACATCTCAGAGAAAGAAAGCAATGTTCCTGCCCCAGCTTAGAATCATGTGGGATTCTCAGGGCCTTAGTCACAGCATCGTGAAACTCTGCCTTTTTGTGGGGAGTTCCCCATACCATACCGAATGACCCTAGTAACCACCCGACCAATCACCAAAAACATACCTTTGGAGTTTTGTTAGTACCTGAAGAATAGCCCCTGAGCAGTTTCAAGCTGGCATTTACTAAGCAATATTCATGTCTCCTTTAATCCTTACAAACACCTATTTCATAGGGACCACAATTATCCATTTTATAGCTGAGAAAGTCCCGCTTACAGGTCAAATCACTTAAACTAGCATCACGTAATTAGTAAAGAATGGAGTTGAGGTTCAAATTCAGGCCTTCCTGTGCTTTTAACGTCTATGTCTCCTCACACGATTGAGATGTTTGCCAGAGCTACATTTGCTCTATGGCTCTGCCATCCTGCACTCTCATACAGACTGCCCCCAGAGAGATCTCTACCTAACCAAACCTTCATAAAAAGTGGAAAATACTCCAATTTGGGGACTATTGAGGCAACAATCTGTCGGTTAAGTTGGCAGCTATGCAATTTCATTTCAGGCTCTACTTCATAATAGTTTTCACATGTTGCCAAAGGGACCAGAAATATGGCATGTAGGCAGTTTGGGTCAGAGTATAGACAGTTCCTTTGGTCTGGAAGAAAGGGTATAAGTCCAGGGGGAAAAGTGAGTTTGAAGCTCTGTTGTGAGATCAAAATTGGAGAAAGAAGTTAGAGATTAAGTCCCCATATGTGTGTAATAGATGTGGGCTGGACAGAGGATGCAGAGATTTCAATGTCTCCATACACAGGATCTGGGATCCCATCTGGGCCTCAACAAGACATCTGGGGGATAGAATCTCAGTGGGGGAGACCTCATACACCTATCTTCATGACAGTAAAGTATAGTCCAGCCCATTTGTTTTAATTAAATGGCTGCATTTTTGGGGTGCTAATGATGTGCCATGTACTGTGCTAAGCAAAATATTTGTTATCTTATTTTGTTCTCATGATGCTCCCCCACAGGATACTGTGTTACATCTTTTATTTTTAGAGAAGCTGTAGCTCCAAGGAATTACATTTCTTAACCTCCTTCTGGTGCTTATATCTGTATTTTCATTCTGATTTAAAAGATGACAGAAAGTACCACACTGAAATGATATGTGCTCATAACTAAATTCATGTTCAACCATCATGTAAAACATCCTCACACAGTAATGAAGGGTTGGGTTCCAACAGATGTTCCCAGATGTTTGGTCCACATATGATGATAGTTTGTATCAGATATGCCTGGATATCTGATTTTTTTTAAAGTAGCTTCAAAAATCTTAGCTTTCCAGGATTCTGCAAATGTGGCCTTCTCTGCATTTTCTAAGCATAGCTTGGGGTAGGAAAAAGATGGCTTGAGAGTGCTCCATGAAAAATTTTTAAAAACTCAAAGAATTTAAATAATTGTTAAATGGGTCTGTGATGTGAATAGCTGCAAAGTGAACTAAGTAAATGTAGGCTTCCTAAATAATGGAAATATATTACATTTTTTTTCTCTCCAGAATATGCTTTTAAAAGAAAATCCCTAAGGAGAGTGTTCTTAGTATCTTTTCAAATCTAGGCTTAACTTAAAAATGAATACTTGTTTTAATCAAACCTTTATTCCTTTTCTTTGAATCCTAGATACTGAACTAAACCAAAATACCTGGCTTAAGTGTCACAGAACAACTCTATATAAGCCATATGTTTCTTGTGATGCTCTATTTGCTAAACACTTAAAGAATGTTCCTGGGACTTTCCTGGTATCTCAGAAGCAAGCTCTAGTTTACCTCAAGTTCAGGTATACATTTTCTTCACTGAGGCCTTTTGTAGAAAGGCCAGCCCTCTGTGTAGTTATGAACATTATTCCAACATTGAAGCTCTTGGGAACCTCTCAGGATTTCAGAAGCAGCTCCTTGACAGGGATTCTTGATAGCACAGGGAACTCTGCTGAATATTCTGTAATAACCTAAATGAGAAAAGAATTTGAAAAAGAATAGATACATGTCCATGTATAACTGAATCACTTAGCTGTCCACCTGAAATTAGCACAACATTTTCAATCAACTATACTCCTTTATAAAATAAAAATTTTTTAAAAAGAAGAAGTTCCTTGAATGAAGGTTTTTGAAAGCAGGGGCTGTGATTTACAATTGTCATTGCTTTTGCATGAATCTTAGCATCTGGGAACTGTTGAATTATATGTGTGTTGGTTGGTGTGTGTCAGATTCAGGGAAAGGCATTATTTCAACATGACATTTAGCACCAGTAACTGGTTTATGAAACAAAACCCATTCTACCGAAATCTTTCATTAGAAAACATCTCCCACAGTTTACCCAGTTCATTCCAGGCCTTTTAGCCAGTGAAGTGTTTATAGCTTTGACTTGAGTAAAATAGAATCATTCAGGGATATGTCAGTGTTTCCATTACACCCCTTCTTTTTTTACCCTAAAGTAGCCCAAGTTTATTAGTATGTCCATAAAAATTAATATTCCACTGAAAACTGGCACCAAACCATAAAGTAAATGTTTACATATCTCTTCAAATATTAACTCAGTTGTTTCTACAAGATGATAGGTGTGCCAGGCATGAACATTCTCAATTCATAGCCTTTCTCAGCTAATTCAGTTGTGCTATTCTATCAATGACTAAACTAAGCTAAAAAGCAGCACCCAAAATGGACAGGATGCCAATAAAGGGCTGAGAGAGAGAAACTTTATTAATTACCCAGAAGCTTCCAACATGAGATCATCCTGGAAAGTGGAAACTATCAAACTAAGCAAGTATAGCCAAGCAGGAGGGTTATTTGCACCAAAACATACATCCCTGGTCTCCGTCAACTGCATGCCAGCTGTCAGGAAATGGCCTGGGGACCAACCACATGTGGCTGCAGCAGGGGAAGTGCTTGGGACACAGTTGCAGAGGGAATGCTGACTGAGATCCCAGTTTTTTTGGCTGACCCAGTGTCAGGGAAGCCAGGCCACCACCAGCGCTTAAGACTTTAGGTCCATTGTAGAAAAGCTGACGAAAAAATTATCTGGATGACTGAGGGGACAGTGAGGACAGGGAAAATGAAAGTGTGGTGAGCTCAGGGGTAGAGACAGAAAAGAACTAAGGAGCCAGAGTTTCTTCTTTTGTCAGCCCCTATCCTGCTTCTGCTTAGAACGAATCCTTGTTCTGAGTCCTCTATCTCCTTGACTCCTCCCATCTTTCTCTGAATACCTATTGTAGTAAAAATGGTGTCAGAATTAGAAGACTTACTTGATTCGAGACCTGAGTCCACCACTTCCTAGCTGTGTGGATTTGAGCAAGATACTTCCCTACCTGAATATTCCTTTCTTTATCCATAAAGTTAACATCTAATAAAGAGTTCTCAGTAAATACCTGATGGTACTAAGTGCTTCCCCTTTTATCTTACATGGTTACCAGAATCACATGAGCTGGCACATATAAAACTATTTGGATAATAATAATAATAGTTATAATGATAATCATTTGTTATGTGCCAGGCAAAGTTAAGAATTTGGCATAAAATCTTTTACCTAAACTATACAACACACATGTAAACCATTTTTCTTTTTCAAATTTTCAGGTAAAGAATCAGAGGCTCTGTAATTTTTAGCACCTTTCCCAAGATGCTCTTTCTCCCCAAGTTGATATATAGATTTAGCAACCAAAATCCCAGATGGCTTATTTTATTTGTAAATATTGACAAACTGATTTAAAAATCGATATGGAAATGCACAGGACCTAGAATAACCAAAACAATTTTGAAAAAAATAAGAAAAACAAAATAATTTAGGTGATATGCATTACTTGATTTCAAACCTTACTGTAAAAGCAACAGTCATCAAGTCATCAAGGTATTGGCATAAAGGCATACATATAGATCAATGAAACAGAAAAGAGAGTATAGAAATAGACCCACACACTTATGACCATTTGACAAAGGCAACAGGATAATTCATTGCAGAGAAGCAGGGTTTTTTTTTTAATGAAGCAGCAATAACTTTATCCACATGGACAAAATGTACCTTGATCCCTACTTCACATTGTACAAAAATAATTAAATAAGTAAAAATAATTGTAGATCTAAATATAATAACTAAAACTCTAAAATTTCTAGGAGAGAATCTTTGTGACCTGAGGATAAGCAAAAAGTTTTAAAAATAGGACACAAATACACTAACCATAAAAGATATATATACAGTTGACCTTTGAACAACACAAGGCTTAGGGGTGCTGACACTCCATGGAGTAAAAAAATCCATGTCTAACTTTTTAACAGCCAGTCCTCTGTAGCTGAGTTTCTGCATCCACGGATCCAGCCAACTGCAGATTGAATAGGGCAGTAGTATGCATTTAGGAAAAGAAATCTGCCTATAAGTGGACCCATGCAGTTCAAACATGTGTTGTTCAGTTGTTCAAGTATCAGCTATTTATATATAAACTTGAAATATATCCTTAAAAAATGAAAAATAGAACTACCATATGATCCAGCAATCCCACTTCTGGGCATATATCTGGAGAAAACCATAATTTGAAAAGATACATGCACGCCAATGTTCATTGCAGCACTATTTACAATAGCCAAGACATGGAAACAACCTAAATGTCCATCAACGGAGGAATGGGTAAAGAAGATGTGGTACATATATACAAGGGAATATTACTCAGCCATAAAAAAGAACAAAATAACGCCATTTGCAGCAACATGGATGGACCTAGACCTTATCATACTAAGTGAAAGAAAAATATCTTATGATATCACTAATGCGTGGAATCTAATTTTTTAGAAATGATGTAAATGAACTTATTTACAAAATAGAAACAGACTCACTGATTTCAAAAACAAACTTATGGTTACCAAAGAGGAAAGTGGGGGAGAGGGATAAATTAGGAACTTGGGATTAACATACACACACTACTATATATAAAATAAGACAACCAACAAGGACCTACTGTATACACAGGGAACTCTACTCAGTATTCTGTAATAACATATATGGGAAAAAAATTTGAAAAAGAATGAATATATGTATATGTATAACAATAATTTTCTGTGTAGCAGAAACTAACACAACATTTTAAATCAAATACACTCCAATAAAAATTAATTAAAATAATGAAAATGCAAAATACAGTTAAGGAGAAATTTTTACAACACATATATCAGAAAAAGGATTTGTATTAAAAATATAGAAAGGGGACCTTCAAGACTGTGGAAGTATAAGACATGGAGATCACCTTCCTCCCCACAAATATATCAAAAATACACCTACATGTGGAACAACTCCTACAGAACACCTATCGAGCACTGGCAGAAGACCTCAGACTTCCCAAAAGGCAAGAAGATCTCTGCGTACCTGGGTAGGCAAAAGAAAAAAAGAAAAAACAGAAACAAAAGAATAGGGATGGGACCTGCACATCTGGGAGGGAGCTGTGAAGGAGGAAAAGTTTCCACACACTAGGAAGCCCCTTCACTGGCAGAGATGGGGGGTGGGCGGGAGGGAAGCTTCAGAGTCACAGAGGAGAGCACAGCAACATGGGTGTGGAGGGCAAAGCGGAGAGATTTCTACACAGAGGATCAGGGCCGACCAGCACTCACCAGCCTTAGAGACTTGTCTGCTCACCTGCCAGGGCTGGCGGGGGCTGGGAGCTGAGGCTTAGGCTTCGGAGGTCAAATCCCAGGGAGAGGGCTGGGGTTGGTTGCGGGAACACAGCCTGAAGGGAGCTAGTGCACCACAGCTAGTCCAGAGGGAGAACGGGAAAAAGTCTGGACCTTCCGAAGAGGCAAGAGACCATTGTTGCAGGGTGTGTGAGGAGAGGGGATTCAGAACACCACCTAAACGAGCTCCAGAGAGGGGCACGAAATGCGGCTATCAGCTCGGACACCAGAGACAGGCATGAAACGCTAAGGCTGCTGCCACTGCCACCAAGGATCCTGTGTGGAAACACAGGTCACTATCCACCCCCGCCCCCCCAGGAGCCTGTGCAGCCTGCCACTGCCAGGGTCCCATGATCCAGATACAACTTCGCCGGGAGAACACACAGTGCACCTCAGACTGTTGCAACGTTATGCCGGCCTCTGCCACTGCAGGCTCATACCACATTCCAATTATGATGACCATACCCATCCCTCCTCTGGCCTGAGTGAGCCAGAGCCCCGTAATCAGCCACTGCTTAAAACCCCTCCTGTCTGGGCAGGGAAAAGATGCCTGAAGGAGACATACATGCAGAGGCAGGGACAAAACCAAAGCTGAACACCAGGATCTGTGCAAACAAAAGAGAGAAACAGAAATTTCTCAGTGCAGTCTCAGGAGCAGTAGACTAAATACCAACAATCAACTTGATGTACCCTGCATCTATGGAATACCTGAATAAACAATGAATCGTCCCAAAATTGAGGCGGTGGACATTTTAGGAGCAACTGTAGAACTGGGATTTGCTGTCTGTGATGGATTTGTTTCTGATATTTATGCTTATCTTAATTTAGTTTTTTCTGAATGTTATCATTGGTGGATTTGTTTATTGGTTTGGTTACTCTCTCTTTTTAAAAATTATTAATATTTATTTATGTTAATATTTTTATTTATTTTTTTCTCCCTTTTCTTCTGAGCTGCATGGCTGACAGGGTCTTGGTGCTCTGGCCTAGTGTCAGGTCTGAGCCTCTTAGGTGGGAGAGCCGAGTTCAGGACACTGAACCACCAGAGACCTCCCGGCCCCATGTAATATCAATTGGTGAGAGCTCTCCCAGAGATTTCCATCTCAAAGCTAAGGCCCATTTTACCCAACGACCAGCAAGCTGCAGTGCTGGATAGCCCATACCAAACAAGAAACAAGACAGGAACACAACCCCACCCATTAGCAGAGAGGCTGCCTAAAATCATACTAAGTTCACAGACACCCCAAAACACACAGCTGGATGCGGCCCTGCCCACAAGAGAGACAAGATCCAGCCCCACTCACCAGAACAGACGCACCAGTCCCTTCCACCAGGAAGCCTACACAACCCACGGAACCAACCTCACCTACTTGGGGCAGACACCAAAAACAACAGGAACCATGAACTTGCAGACTGCGAAAAGGAGACCCCAAACACAGTAAGCTAAACAAAATGAGAAGACAAAGAAATATGCAGCAGACAAAGGAGTGAGGTAAAAACCCACCAGACCAAACAAATGAAGAGGAAATAGGGAGCCTATCTGAAAAAGAATTCAGAGTAATGATAGTAAAGAAGATCCAAACTCTTGGAAATAGAATGGAGAAAATACAAGAAGCATTTAACAAGGACCTAGAAGAACTAAGGAGCAAACAAACAATGATGAACAACACAATAAATGAAATGAAAAATTCTCTAGAAGTAATCAATAGCAGAAGAATGAATAAGTGACCTGGAAGATAAAATAGTGGAAATAACTACCACAGAGCAGAATAAAGAAAAAATAATGAAAAGAATTGAGGACAGTCTCAGAGACCTCGGGGACAAGATTAAATGCACTAACATTTGAATTATAGGGGTCGCAGAAGAAAAAGAGAAAAAGAAAGGGTCTGAGAAAATATTTGAAGAGATTATAGTTGAAAACTTCCTTAACATGGGAAAGGAAATAATCAAACAAGTCCAGGAACTGCAGAGAGTCCCATACAGGATAAATGCAAGGAGCAAGATACATATTAATCAAACTATCAAAAATTAAATACAAAGAAAAAGTATTAAAAGTAGCAAGGGAAAAGTAACAAATAACATACAAGGGAATCCCCATAAGGATAACAGCTGATCTTTCAGCAGAAACTCTGCAAACCAGAAGGGAGTGGCAGGACATATTTAAAGTGATGAAAGGGAAAAAACCTACAACCAAGATTACTCTAATGAGCAAGGATCTTGTTCAGATTTGATGGAGAAATTAAAACATTTACACAAAAGAAAAAGCTAAGAGATTTCAGCACCACCAAACCAGCTTTACAAAAAATGTTAAATGAACTTCTCTAGGCAGGAAACACAAAAGAAGGAAAAGACCTACAATAAGAAACCCAAAACAATTAAGAAAATGGTGATAGAAACATACATATCAATAACTACCTTAAATATAAATGGATTAAATGCTCCAACCAAAAGACAAAGACTGGCTGAACGGATACAAAAACAAGACCTGTATATATGCTGTCTACAAGAGACCCACTTCAGACGTAGGGACACATACAGACTGAAAGTGAGGGGATGGAAAAAGTTATTCCATGCAAACAGAAATCAAAAGAAAGCTGGAGGAGCAGTTCTCATATCAGACAAAATAAACTTTAAAATAAAGACTATTACAAGAGACAAAGAAGCACACTACATACAGTTGATCAAGGGAACAATCCATGAAGAAGATACAACAATTGTAAATATTTATGCACCCAACATAGGAGTTCCTCAATGCATAAGGCAAGTGCTAACAGCCATAAAAGGGGAAATCAACAGTAACACAATCATAGTAGGGAACCTTAACACCCCACTTTCACCAATGGACAGATCATCCAAAATGAAAATAAATAAGGAAACACAAGCTTTAAATGACACATTAGACAAGATGGACTTAATTGATATTTATAAGACGTTCCATCCAAAAACAACAAAATACACCTTCTTCTCAAGTGCTCATGGAATATTCTCCAGGATAGATCATACCTTGGGTCACAAATCACGCCTTGGTAAATTTAAGAAAATTGAAATCATATCAGGTATCTTTCCTGACCACAATGCTATGAGACTAGATATCAATTACAGGAAAAATACTGTAAAAAATGCAAACACATGTAGGCTAAACAATATGCTACTAAATAACCAACAGATCACTGAAGAAGTAAAAGAGGAAATCAAAAAATACATAGAAACAAATGACAATGAAAACATAATGGCCCAAAATCTATGGGATGCAGCAAAAGCAGTTCTAAGAGGGAAGTTTACAGCAATACAATCCTATCTGTAGAAACAAGAAAAATCTCAAATAAACAACCTAAACTTACACCTAAAGCAATTAGAGAAAGGAGAACAAAAAAACCCAAAGTTAGCAGAAGGAAAGAAATCATAGAGATCAAATCAGAAATAACTGAAAAAGAAATGCAGAGAACCACAACAAAGATCAATAAAACTAAAATGTCGTTGTTTGAGAAGATAAACAAAATTGATAAATCATTTGCCAGACTCATCAAGAAAAAAAGGGAGAAGACTCAAATCAACAGAATTAGAAATGAAAACGTAAAAGTAACAACTGACACTGCAGAAATACAAAGGATCATGAGAGATTACTACAAGCAACTATATGCTAATAAAAGGGACAACCTGGAAGAAATGGGCAAATTCTTAGAAAGGTATAACATTCCAAGACTGAACCAGGAAGAAATAGAAAATATAAACAGACCAATCACAAACACTGAAATTGAGACTGTGATGAAAATTCTTCCAACAAACAAAAGCCCAGGACCAAATGGCTTCACAGGTGGATGCTATCAAACGTTTAGATAAGATCTAACACCTATCCTTCTCAAACTCTTCCAAAGCAGAGGGAGGAACACTCCCAAACTCATTCTACGAGGCCAACATCACCCTGATACCAAAAACAAAGACGTCACAAAAAAAAAATACTACAGACCAATATCACTGATGAACATAGATGCAAAAATCCTCAGCAAAATACTAGCAAACAGAATCCAACAGCCCATTAAAAGGATCATATACCATGATCTAGTGGGGTCTATACCAGGAATGCAAGGATTCTTCAATATATGCAAATCAATCAATGTGATACACCATATCAAAAAATTGAAGGGTAAAAACCATATGATCATCTCAATAGATGCAGAAAAAGCTTTCGGCAAAATTCTACACCCATTAGTGATAAAAAATCTCCAGAAAGTAGTCATAGAAGGAACGTATCTCAACATAATAAAGGCCATATATGACAAACCTACAGCCAACATTGTTCTCAATGTTGAAAAACTGAAACCATTTCCTCTAATATCAGGAAAAACACAGGGTTTCCCACTCTCACCACTATTATTCAACATAGTTTTGGAAGTCCTAGCCATGGCAATCTGAGACAAAAAAGAAATAAAAGGAATCCAAATCAGAAAAGAAAAAAAACTGTCACTGTTTGCAGACGACATGATACTATACATTGAGGATCCTAAAGGTGCTACCAGAAAACTACTAGAGCTAATTAATGAATTTTGAAAGGTAGCAGGATACAAAATTAATGCACAGAAATCTCTTGTATCCTATACACTAATGACAAAAAATCTGATAGAGAAATTAGGGAAATACTCCCATTTAACATTGCACCATAAAGAATAAAATACCTAGGAATAAACCTACCTAAGGAGAAAAAAGAGCTGTATGCAGAAGACTATACAACACTGATGAAAGTAATTAAAGACAACACAAACAGATGGAGAGATATACCATGTGCGAGAATTGGAAGAATCAACATTATGAAAATGACTATACTACGCAAAGTAATCTACAGATTCAATGCAATCATTATCAAGCTACCAATGGCATTTTTCACAGAACTAAAACAAAATATTTCACAATTTGTACAGAAACACAAATAGCCAAAACAATCTTGAGAAAGAAAAATGGAGCTAGAGGAATCAGGCTCCTGGACTTAAGACTATACTCCAAAGCTACAGTAATCAAGACAGTATGGTACTGGCACAAAAACAGAAATATAGACCAATGGAACAGCATAGAAAGCCCATGCACATATGGTCACCTTATCTGTTATAAAGGAAGGAAAAGTATACAACAGAGAAAAGAAAGCGTCTTCAATAAGTGGTGTTGGGAAAACTGGACCGCCACATGTAAAAGAATGAAACTAGAACACTCCCTAACACTATACACAAAAATAAACTCAAAATGGATTAAAGACCTAAATGTAAGGCCACACACTATAAAACTTTTTGAGTAAAACCTAGGCAGAACACTCTATGACATAAACCACAGCAATATCCTTTTTGACCCACCTCCTAGCGAAATGGAAATAAAAAGAAAAATAAAAAAACCGGGCCTAATGAAACTTAAAAGCTTTTGCACACCAAAAGAAACCATAAAGAAGATAAAAAGACAACCCTAGAATGAGAGAAAATATTTGCAAACAAAGCAGCTGACAAAGGATTAATCTCCAAAATATATAAGCAACTCATTCAGCTCAATATCAAAAAAACAAACAACCCAATCCAAAAATGGGCAGAAGACCTAGATAGGCATTTCTCCACAGAAGATATATGGATTGCCAACAAACACTTGAAAGGATGCTCAACATCACTAATTATTAGAGAAATGCAGATCAAAACCACAATGAGGTATCACCTCACACTGGTCAGAATGGTCATCTTCAAAAAATCTACAAACAATAAATGCTGGAGAGGGTGTGGAGAAAAGGGGACCCTCCTGCACTGTTGGTGGGAATGTGAATTGATACAGTCACTATGGAGAACAGTGTGGAGGTTCCTTAAAAACTAAAAATAGAACTACCATATGACACAGCAATCCCACTACTGGGCATATACCCTGAGAAAATCATAATTCAAAAAGTCATGTACCACAGTGTTCACTGCAGCACTATTTACAATAGCCAGACATGGAAGCAACCTAAGTGTCCATCGACAGATGAATGGATAAAGAAGACGTGTCCCATATATACAATAGAATATTACTCAGCCATAAAAAAAAACGAAATTGAGTTATTTGTAGTGAGGTGGATGGACCTAGGGTCTGTCATACAGAGTGAAGTAGGTCCGAAAGAGAAAACAAATACCGTATGCTAACACATATACGTGGAATCTAAAAATAAAATAAAATAAAATAATGGCTGTGATGAACCTAGCTGGGCAGGACAGGAATAAAGACGCAGATGTAGAAAATGGACTTGAGGACCCAGGGAGTGGGATGTGTATGCTGGGATGAAGTGAGAGACTAGCATTGACATATATGCACTACCAAATGTAAAATAGATAGCTTGGGAAGCAGCTGCATAGCAAAAGGAGATCAGCTCAGTGCTTTGTGACCACCTATTGGGGTGGGATAGGGAGAGTGGGAAGGAGATGCAAGAGGGAGGGGATATGGAGATATATGTATACATATAGCTGATTCACTTTATTATACAGCAGAAACTAACACAACATTGTAAAGCAACTATACTCCAATAAATATGTTAATAAAACAAACAAAAAAGATTACCAGCTAGATTAGTATCTTTGTCATTAAATGGGCATTTAACAGAATGATGTTAGATTTAAGGAAATATTGTAAGGAAAAACTGCATAGAAATGAAATGTTATTTAATGCAACCACATCCATGTTTTTTTCAATGTGGTTAATACTGTTGCTATGGACCAAGATAAACTTCAACACATAAATGTTTTTAAAATTTGAGAAAAAATATATAGGAAACTCCCTCAACTCTATAATAAGACAGGCACACTGTATAATTATTTAAATGAGGTTCCAGAACAACCAAAACTAATCTATGGGGTCAGAAATCAGATCAATAGTTGCCTAGGGTTGGAGGTGGGAGGTGATTAACTAGGAGAAAGAGAAAACATTTTAATAATGGAGACTTGCTACTTTGTGAATGATGTGTTGGTTATATGAGTGTATACATTTGTTATAATTCAACCAAATGTCCAATTAAAATGTGTGTATTTTATTGTATTCAAATTATACCTCAGTAAAGTTGATTTGAAAATGGACCAAAATGGTCAAAAATTTAGATGAACAATATTTTGAGATTAATTTTGTCTTTGTTTTCATGTGTTTGTTGATATGGGAAAATTCTTTATAAAAGAGACACTCAAAAATAACTTCCAGTTTATGATTTTTTTTCTAGTATATCTAAGTAAAAATATCCAGTAAATAGTTAAGTGTGTGAGTCTGGAGGTCAGCAGAGATATCTTGGCCGGATATGCACATTTGCGAGTCAGAAGCGCAGATGTTAATAAAGTCGTAGAATGGATGGGATCAGCCTTGGAGACTTCGTAGTAATAAAATAAGAGGCCTAGGACAGAACTACGAAGAACATGTGATTTAAGCGATAAGCGGGAGATGCCTGTTGAACACAGTAAGTTTGTGCAGCTATATAGCTAGGACAAAAGCAGGAGAGTAAAATGTCATAGAGGTTAAAGTGTCACAGATGTTAAAAGAGGCGACACGTATCATTTCAGCTAACATTTAATTAACAAAACAAATCTTAATGGCCCCTCTGACTTTAAAGAGGCAGGCAGTACAATCCTAACAGGGGCTAGGAAGGAACAAACAGAAATATGAGTGAATGCTATTGACGTCTATCATACTTCGTGGTAAATTTCCTCCCCCTATTTTCAGCTTCACATCTCATTCCTGTTCTCCACAGCTATATCTAGTTTTGCTGTATTCCATGGCTTTCTGCACTCTGTGTTGTCTATTCTTTTTTTCTCTGTATTCTCTTTTGCTAACACTCTAACCTTTGGCCTGCTCCAACAGTACCACTGCTTTTGTCAGAGTTTTATTGAATTGCTTATCTGCTGATGATGTTTTCTGTTACCTTCATTATTTAGAATTTTAAAACTTTAAAAGTTCTCATACACTAATTTTAGTAGGACCTCCAGAGGGAGAGGATAGGAATACATGGATCTAATTTATTATCTTTAAATGACACTAAATAATTACACTTAAATTATCATTTTTTTCTTTATACTTACAACATTCTGTAACTTGAATTCATTGTCTGCCCCTAAGATGCAAAGATATTTTACTAGAAGCTTTACAATTTCAATTTTTAAGCTTGGGTATATAATTCATATATAATCAAGTTAATTTATGGTCTGAGGTGGAAATAAATGTTCAATATTTTTCTGTATGAGATTATAGATTATTTGTTGAAAAACTCTTCCTTTCCCCAGTGGATATCTTGGTCACTTTTTCAAAAATCTTTTGATTATATGAGTAGTATATTTCTGGGATTTTTATGATCTATATGTCTATTCTTATGATGGTACTACATGCTTTATAGTTATGCTTAAAGTCAAGTATATTAAGTCCCCCAGAACCTTGTTTTGATGGTAGAAGATGCTGAGATCCCTAGTTACAAGGGGATTGGTAGAATTCTGGAACAACAGAGACCAGGTGCCAACACTTAACCATCAGAGTCAAGGCATAATTCTCATAATGGGCAGCATGGTCATAATGGCCTCCAGAAAGTCCTGATCCATAAGGATCTATGTATATGCTTCATAGAACATGATGTTCTACAAAAAAAAGATGGGTAGCCAAAAAGAGTCAGCTCCTTAATAATAAGCCATGATCCATTGCCCAATTTCGAATCTCGGGTCAGTTCTAATCCTCAGGACCCATCAGTTAAAATAGAGGTCCCATCTCCTTAAGTGGTGATTTCCCCAGTCCTTCTCCAAACTTATGACCATTTATAATGAGGAAAAGGAAAAGTTCAGATTTTCAAGATCTCTTGGATATAAGGTCCAAGCTGAAATGAATACCCAGGGAAGCAAAGTGCCATTGTGCCTCTTCTGTTAGAGTAGAGGTGTGTGGAAGTCAGGTAATAAATGGAGTTCCAGTATTGGCCTGTCTCACCAGTATTCACTTCTCTGGTTTCTGAATATATATTTGTAGCTCTGAATATACATTTGCTCTACTATTCATGTAGCTGGTAGAACTCTCACACTGATTTTTTGGCCCATGGAGTAAATGCAATTAGAGTAATAACATGACCATACTAGCTTAGAACCATATGTAGCCAGCTACTCAGAGCTAGTCGTACAGAACCCAGAATAGAAACTTCAAGTCTGGCTTCCCAATATAGATGTTTATTTTGAGGTCTAGTAACTCAACCCAGAGACATTATTTAATCCCTAATTTCTTTATTTTTAAATATCTTTTGGAATAAAAATCTATTTATAAATGAATACCAAGAAATAGTTTATCACATGGTTATTTTGAGGTCTAAATATAAATTGCTTCAAGAACTGTAACTCTTAGAAGGGTCTACGATTTCACACTACTTGTAAGCTAACAAGTTAGCTTACTACAGTTTCATGGATGCTGGCAGAAGACGTGATATTTTTAGGTCAAAAAGTGCATTTTTCATAGCATAGCACATAGCCTGAGCTTTATTTTTGCACTGGTCCCCCTTGCCATCCAATTTCAATGGGAGTGAGATGGAGTCACCTGGGTGCATCCTTAGAAAACCCCATTCGATGGACCTCAAGCAAATCCACTTGACATCTGCTTCAGAGGGAGACGTTATCTTTATTACACTTGACGGTAAACAAACTTGCCCTCTGCTCTAGAGGGAGACATTATCTTTATCTAAGGCTGTTCACTCTACCAATATCCTTGAAAAAATAGTCTCAGAGAAAGGCAAACATGAGCAGAAGCATGGAGAATTGTCTCTCAACATTAGTATATCTTTCTCTTTCAAATTTTGATAGAAAAATTGATATGTTAGATGAGATACAAGGACTATTGATAGACTCTGGAATATTGAGTCATGACTTACTACAGTGGAACCACACTCTTAACATCTCAACCCCAACCATTGACCAAAAAAGGCAGATACACTTTTTACATTAATTCTAGCGTTTCTCCAGTAGATAACAATCTTTGAATTCTTACATTTTCAAATACCTTCATACTAAATTTATGTCCTAGGTCAAGACACAGATTAATTGTGCAACTGAAACCATTGTTTTAGGTCCCAAGAGAATTCCCATTAGGTTAATGTCAATGCATTTATTTGTCTCATCATTTCATTTGAAAGCTTGGCCATTAGATGAGAGGGAAATTTTCCTAAGGGGCCTTCAAATGAACTTCACTTTTTTTTCCCCAGTTCATTTCAGCCAAGGGATAAATTGGCACACTTTCTGATGTGAGCACATAGTGGAAAGAACATCAGACTGAGATCCAGGAGACTCATGTTCTAATCCCATTTCTTTCATTAACTTACTGTGTAACCTTGGACAAGCATGTAGGGTTTCAAGTAGCACAGAATAAGAGTCACTTATTAATAAATACAGCCAAAAAAAATGAAAGAATTTTTACCAATTTCAAATTACATACCTGGCTTCTAAATTTCAAGATGGATTTTTTATTTAATAAGCAGAACAATATTCTTCCATGTGAGAAGCAAACCATTTTACTGTAGTTCTTCTTTTAAACAAAGAGAAAGAAAACTCAAATAAAAATATAGACCTTCCAAGATGTTTTCTAAGCCTGTAACTGTGGAATGATTCAACCTTTTATGCCACAGGTGTAGAATATCATAGAAATTTTAAATCAGAAAAATTCTCAAATTTTATATTTTATATAATGTATTTGAAGATTTTTTCCCCTCACTTCGAAAATATCCTATTTCTTATTTCAAAATAAGGTTATTTTAAGTGTCTATCTTCCCTTCTTACTCTCACAGTCACTACTCTAGATTGGCCTAGAAGTTTAATCATTAATCCCTTAACTGATTTCCAAATTTCTGGCTTGTCTCCACCTGGAATATGTCCTTTCAATTTAATCTTCTTAAAATTTAAACCACCTCTGCCTATTGGATTAAGTTCAAACTTAATCCAATAAATTCAAATACCAGTACTGGTATTTCTTATCTTGGGTTATCTTGTCTAGTCAACATTCATCTTCCTCTTTACCAAAAGGGAACTCTCATCACAGTCAGATGAATACACTTATATGTGTCTAGAATACATCATTTTCATCTCAACCTCCATGCCTTTCTGACTTAGAACTTTTTCTCCCATAATCTCCACATATTTGATTTCAACCTTTCCTTTAAAGCTCAGTTCTACATCCATTTCCTCTCTTAAGCATTCCTTGATTTTTCTCATATCTTAGATATTTTCTCAGATATTTTACAAAAGTTTGTAATACTAGAACCCTAATCTGAGCCACATACATTTTTGAATTTTGTTTTGTTATTTTTCCTTAGGTTGGATTTTTTTTTTTTTTTGAGAGCAGAAAGCTGACTTATTTTTCTCTCCTCAAAGCCTTTGACTCCCCATTTTTCTTGGTTTGATTGGTTGAATTGTGACTTAGTATGATTGTTTGCCATGCTTTACCATAAGAAAGTTGGAATATTTCTTTGTTGTTTTTCTGCATCATGGAGGTGATGCAGAGCGGTTTGGCTTCAATGGGCTGAACCAGGAATTCTATTCTAAGTTTACACTGATGTTTTCACTTACAGTACCAGTAATCTAGATGAGGATTGAGTAAAAGATTTTTGATTTGGCAATTTGAGAGTTATTGGTTAGTTTTAAAATTATAATTTTAATAGAGTGGTAGGGAATAAATCCAAATTAAAGTAGGGTAGAGTACCTAGTGATAGATATTGATGGAGTAATTTATTCATACAATCATTTCATTCAAATACTCATTTTTCAATTGAGCTATTATAGTGGTCACTAATTTGTTACCAGGACCTTTTCATATTACTTTATCCTAAAGTTTCTGCTGTGACTCTTCACTAGCTATCCTTCATTCTGGGGCTCTTAGGCCATGTTGGGTCTTGTTGCCTTGCTAACACTTCATTAATGTCATCATAGATGCTGGATACTATGTATTATGGGTTAAACTGTATTCCCTTCCAAATGTATATGTTGAACTCCTAGCCCCCATTACCTCAGACAGTGACCTAATTTGGAAATAGTGTTGTTGCAGGTGCAATTGGTTAAGATAAGGCCACACTGGAGTACTCTGGGCCCCTCATCCAACATAATTATTCTTTTAATAAAAAAGGGGAAACTTGGACATGGACATATGCACACAGAGTAAATGATATATGAAGATTGGAATTACGCTGGCACAAGCCAAACAACTACCAGAAGTGAGGAAAGAGGCTTGGAAGAGATCCTTCCTAGCATCTTTAGAGGGAGTATGGTCCTGCTGACATCTTGCCTCCAGAACTGTTAACTAAAAAATTTCTATTGTTTAAGCCACTCAGTTTGTGGTACTTTGCTATGGCAGCATTAGTACACCACGCTCAAAGTGCCTGGATGGAATTCTTCCTTGTATTATTACACATTTCTACCTCTTTCCAGAATAATGCTGTCTAAAGAATTTTTGTCCATGATGGAAATGTTCTATGTCTTCTGTCCAAATATTTGTCACTAGCTAAATGTGACTATTAAGCACTTGAAGTGTAGCCTCTGCACCTGTGGAACTAAATTTTTATTTTACTTAATTTCAATTCATTTACATTTACATTAAACAGCTGCATGTGGCTAGCAGCTACCATATAGAACACTGCAGTTCTAGAATTTGTTCTAGTGCAGTAGGAGTGTCTACTTCTGAGTCCTAGTCTTACCCAGTTTACATTGGACCTTCTGTGACCTGTAATATCATAGGATAGAATAAAGCATGAATCCAAGAATTTGTCACTCTGGCTGCTAAATTCTGTTGATAAGCCTTCTCAGTAGCTGGAGTTCAACCAAATTGAAAGGAATAATCAGGAAAGAGAAGGATGTTGGATTCTAGTTCATGCCCCATTTTCATTCGCTAGTCAGTCACTTTGATTTTGTTGAGCCTGCTATCAAATGTTCCCATTGTGTTAGTGGGTTTTAATATGAATCATGACTATGAATTAAGAACTAGGTAGTAATTTCTGATTAATTTCAGCTAAGTCACTTGACCAGCCACTGAGGTTGCTTACTAGATTAGTGACCTTGTTTAACACTGAATTGGTGTCCAGAAAGTACAAAGTTATAATTCGTATTTCCAATTGTGTATGACTTCCATGACTCAATCAAGCTGCAGGAAGACATTCACTCTTCCTTTATATTATTTTTCTGTTTCTTGTCACTAGGAACATTAGTTGCTCTTGTTTTCTGATAGCTTCTTTGTTTGGATTAAAGCTTTTCTACTGGAATGTTTTTATCCTTTTGGTTCCTGATAATTTCTATCATGGAATATGAATCTTGATATTTTTCAGATACATTTCCTGTTTTGGGCCTTTCTATCAACCAAGACTTTGGCCTCATAGTAGGGATTAAACATGTAATTGGCTTGCCTGGATTGACTCCTCATAACTTCTGGATTCTTCTTCATCCCCAAATTCTATTCTCAGTGATAAAGGTAAAAAATTTAATCTCAAAATTCTAGGATACAGGACTAAGGAACATCCTTTGAAACTCAGAAAAGATCAATTTAGGACAAGCTAAGGACATTGGATCAGCAAATTTCACTTAAATACAACCATGAAATAGAAAATGATTTATGAGCATTACCTTGAAGATTCAGTAAGGCACTAAGTGACTCCATGTAGCCTCTACCTAATATCTCTGGACATACAACTACAAGGAATAAGTAAAAGAAAGAAACTACAATGAATAATTCTTGAACAATTGCTATGTGCCAGTCACCTTGCAAATTACTTTCATATATAAGGTCTAATTTAGTGTTGGCAAGTATATAAAAACATTATTACTATACTTACTTTACTGATGAGGAAATTGAAGATCAAATGTTAAGTGACTGCTCTTGAGTTCTACAGCAAGTAATTCCTAAATGTTGCAGGAAACAGAAGATTTGGAAAGATGCAGAACAGAATAGAGATTGGATGAACTATGTGAAGAGAAGGCCAACAAATAAATGTGACAATATGAGGGCATACAGACACTAGTACTCAGATATTCTTTATCTTTGCTGATGTCAGAAAAGGGAAATTAACTAAGTCTTAACATAAGATACTGGTGTCCAACGGAAGGCTGGATTTCCCAGCACATAGGCCTGCATGCAGTATGCTGGAATTGATAACTAAAAGATGTTTTGAGCTCTTTAATATTTCCAAAGGAATTACTTTATGTGTAATCTTTTCTCAGAACAAGAGAAGATATTTTATACATATATATGTACATTTATATATGCACATGTATGATTATATGAATTATATTTATGGATTAAATCATAAAATATTAATTAAACAGTAATATGCCAGGTGCTATGCTTAGTAGTTCTGGTGATACATTGTTGAGGATGATAGACTGGGCTCCAGGCCTCCTATCAGACAATTAAATAAACAATAATAGTAAAGGATGCAGGGAAACAAGTAGGGTTTTGAGGGAGTGTTTAATCTAGTCTAGTATACTTGGGCTAAACCTCCCAAAGAAAGTGCTATCAAAACTGGTACCTAAAGGATAAATAGACTTTATCCAGGTGGAGAAGAGCAGGAAAAGTGTTTCAGGCAGAATAAAAAGCAAATGCAAAGTGGAGATTGTGTGGATTCTCAAAATCCCTCCAGTGGAATTTCATACATACATCTATTTCTTAGGTCCCTTGTGCTGTCATAATGTTTCTGGCATCACTGCCCTCTTTATAGTTTGGAGGTAAGCCACTAAACCACTCTGCACCTAGTTTTTCCATGTGATGAGTGAGAATTCAGGAAGTGTCTTTCCAAAGTACATTGGGGACTGATGTAAACCCATGGGAGTGAGTGATGGGCATGGAATAGGACAATACCGGGCCTGAACTCAGATGCCCTGAGTACAAGGCCTGCCTGTGCCACATGTAACTTGATGATCTTAGAAGAAAATCCAAAAACTCAACAGCCAAGAACAGAAAACTGAAGATGAACAGCAACAGAATGTTATTTCCTGGCAACAAGGATGAAGAACTTCTTTCCAGCTAAGAGGAAAATGTGTTCCTCTAGTTTGTTTTCAAACTTTATTGGCATCCCATTCACCTGTGCTTGTTAAAACACAGGTTGCTGGGCCCCACATCCAGAGGTGCTGATTCCAAAGTTTTCGGTCGGGGCCTGAGAATTAGCATTTATACAAGTTCCCAGGGGGTGCTGATGATGTCGGTTTAGGAATCACACTTTGAGAACCTTTGTTTTAGAATATGTCGTCTACCAACTAATCTTCAAGCTGTTGCTGTTTAAACCAGGGTGTGCAACTTTTTTTCAGTTCTCATGATTCTTCCCTTCAGATAACCTCAACTACCACCAGAAAATGCTACGATGTGATGATATAAACTAGCAGATTTTCAACTATTTTAATATGACAGCTGCTATTCCAAGTTCCTGTCTTGGCTGAGGCCTTTCATTTGGCCATTTTTAGAGTAAATGAAGTAATTGGCCAGGTCATCAGAAGCTCCAGAGGATTCAAAACCACTAAATATATGTGTTTATTTTCCATAAGGGCTAGGAAACCACTTATGATTATTTTCTTGAGAATTTAAATGGCAACAAAGGCAGCAGTATTCAAATGGGAATTTATCTCCTCTTGGCTGCCTTTTTATGTCATCTGACAATTCCCACTTCCACAAGGTGAGAATTCACAGCCTTATATTTTTTTCACTAAATTATTTCTTCTTTTCACACATTTTTTTTCTTTCATCCTGGAGGAATGACCTATAAAAAGAGTTACCTTTCAGATTACACCATTAAAAGCTCCTGGCATAAAAAATTAAAGCCCTAAGCATAGCTAGTCAACTACTAATTCTACATTTGAAGGAACTATATTCTCAATATCAGCTTAATCTATGTTTATTCAACATAATCTTAGGATGACATCAATTAACGTAGGACAGGATTGGATTTGAATCACATTATCTTCATCTCTGCCTCTCCTGGGAACTTCAAGTTGATCTGCATCCCCCTAAAATTTAGGACATGTGGCCAATGGCTACAGGTCAGAGAGAGGACAGGTGGGAGATATAGAGGTGGCTTCACATGTACTCTGTAGAAGAAGAATATCATCTACATTGTACCCAGAAGGCCTTGAAGTATTTGTATAGCTAATTTGGGCAGAGTTGGAGCTACAACTCTGGAATCCAGGCTCCTGATCATGCTGCCTTCTGCATTTCTTGGATGTTTCTCATTACTTCTTTCAATGTCTCTCACCCTGCTTCACACCATATTGCATGGTTCTACTTACTTTCCTGCCCCACCCAATAATGTGATTACCTTTAATAATGACTTCAAAGCTCCAAAAGTTTCAAACCCTTTCTATAGGGAACTCACAAAATTTAACAGCTTTCAAGACCTAATAAAATTAATCTTTATTGGTCTATAAGCCTAAAATGGATATCCCTGAATAGAGAGTTTTCCTAAACTGTGCCTGTCAACGAATGAGCCTCTTACTTCAAATCAAATCTGACCCGGAATCTGTAACTATATACTTTCCCATCCTTCCACCCCAGATCCCAACAACCACCAGGAATTCTGGACCTCTCTTTTACTATAATACATGATGTGTGCCTTCTCTTGCCCCGCCCCAGGAGATAAGATTGCATACTTGCGGAACAAACTCAAACTGTTGTTCAAAGTGACTAGAGTCCTGAGAAATTTTCCATCATGGTTAAAGGGGAAGATGAAGAAAACAGTCCAAGGATTAAAGAAGACCCCAGTCTTGAGCAGAAGGACCAGCTAATGTTGTAGCAGTGTAAAGACTGTTTTCAATGTGACTTAGTTATCCACTGAAGAGAGGAGCAGGTGTGGAGAGGAACATATAAATATATTATTTTTAATTTAATTTGAGGCCTCTAACAAGTGTTCATTGTCATGGTGGATCAGTTCTCCCTTTAACAGAAAATTTTTTTCATTTACCCAGCTTCTTCTTTCCTGTTTTCACCTTGGGGTAACCAACATGGAGATGTTCCTCTGATGGAATACTATATTTACTGGTCACTTAAATCCACCATGTGAACTCATATAGTAATATAATAAATAAATCCTGATAATGTAATTTATACTCATATGATTAGATATCTTAGTAGCATTAGGTACCTTAATAATAACTAAATTCAGTAGAAATCAGTAGCAATCAGTAACAAATAAAAACTTCTGGCCTTATTTATGGAAAAATCTTACATATACAGAATGATTAATAGTTTACAAAGTGTGTCTTGCATATGTTATCTTAACTAATGTCCATCATAATCTAAAATGTGAGAGGAGATTATTACTCCCATTTATGGATAAGAAAGTTTTAATGACTTCCCAAAGTCACACATTTGGTTCATAATAAGTAAGTGTCTCGAAAACATTGTGAATTTCTATGCTTTCAATATGTACAAAAATATTGGAAGCATGAGGCTAAAATGGCTGTATTCTCTTGATTTCCATAACAATATAATATATATTTTTTCCTTTCTAATTTGATATTGTGTCTTCTATATCTTTGCCAGTTCATCATCCCATGTCTGGCTACTAAATGTTGGAATTTCTCAGAGTTCAGCTGTGGCCTGTCTTCTCTCTCACCTCACACTCTACTTAAATGACTTCATCCATTCACATCGAATTAAAATTTTACCTATATGCCAACAATTCATAAATATTTTATTTCCACAACATTCTTCTGAATTCAGATACAACTGCCATTCTTATATTTGCCACATGCCAGTGCAAGTTTAATGGGTCAAACATTGATCTCTGAACTCTTATTTTCTGCCCATCTTCCACCTCTTCAGAGAAACTTATTTCTATCCAGTCTCCCCCAAATCAATAATGACACCATTATGTAATGCAATACCTGAGTCCCAAACCAGGAATGATATCTGCGCACCCTCACCTCCTTCACTTTCTACATCAAGTCAATAAGCAAGTCCTCTTGAGTATGTATCAACAAAAGAGGTCTAAACTCTGTTCACTGCCCACCATTCTCACCATTAACATATTCTAAATCAGTGATGTCAGTTCTTTTCAACTTGCTCCCTTGAGTCTAATATCAACAATGTTAGATAATGATCTTTTAAAAATGGAAATGAAGCCATGTCACCATTCTCTGCTTAGACAACTTCAGTGGCTTCCTTCTGGCTTTTGGAAGATAAATTATCGGCATAAGTTATAGGGTCCTTCTCTTATCAGCCCTCATTCCAACCTCATCTCATGGCTCTCTTTTCCTTCCCTCCTTCTCTGCACTCTTACAAAGCACTGGCCTCTCTCAGTTGCTCCAGTGTGTCAACCTCAGAGCCTTTCTACATACTGGTTCCTCTTCCTGTGATATTCATGTGACTCACATCTCCTCATTCTTTTTTTTTTTTTTTAATTTATTTTTTTAAGGGATTTTGTTGTTGTTTTTCTTTTTTTAAAAAAATTATTTATTTATTTTCGGCTGCGTTGAGACTTAGTTGCTACATGTGGGCTTTCTCTAGTTGCAGAGAGTGAGGGATACTCTTTGTTGCAGTGCACAGGCTTCTCATTGCAGTGGCTTCTCTTGTTGCGGAGCACAGGTTCCAGGCGCACAGGCTTCAGTAGTTGTGGCACATGGGCTTAGTTGCTCCATGGCATGTGGGATCTTCCCAGACCAGGGATCGAACCCGTGTCCCCTGCATTGGCAGGTGGATTCTTTTTTTATTTTAGGAATTTAATGGCTAGTATTTATTCAAATAGAGTTAAGATACACACTAAATATAAAAAGCATTAGTCAGGACTTAACTCCTTTTGCTGCAAATCCAGTGTCAACTGACAGGTTTTAGGACTTTTTCTTTTTTTTTAAAAACCCTTAATTTTATTTATTTTTTTTTACGTGTTTATTGGAGTATAATTTCTTTACAATTGTGTGTTAGTTTCTGCTTTATAACAAAGTGAATCAGTTATATATATATACATATGTTCCCATATCTCTTCCCTCTTGCATCTCCCTCCCTCCCACCCTCCCTATCCCACCCCTCTAGGTGGTCACAAAGCACAGAGCTGATCTCCCTGTGCTATGCGGCTGCTTCCCACTAGCTATCTATTTTACGTTTGGTAGTGTATATATGTCCATGCCACTCTCTCACTTTGTCACAGCTTACACTTCCCCCTCTCCATATTCTCAAGTCCATTCTCTAGTAGGTCTGTGTCTTTATTCCTGTCTTACCCCTAGGTTCTTCATGACATTTTTTTTCTTAGATTCCATATATATGTGTTAGCATATGGTATTTGTCTTTCTCTTTCTGACTTACTTCACTCTGTATGACAGACTCTAGGTCCACCCACCTCACTACAAATAACTCAATTTCGTTTCTTTTTATGGCTGAGTAATATTCCATTGTATATATGTGCCACATCTTCTTTATCTATTCATCTGATGATGGACACTTAGGTTGTTTCCATCTCCTGGCTATTGTAAATAGAGCTGCGATGAACATTTTGGTACATGACTCTTTCTGAATTATGGTTTTCTCAGGGTATATGCCCAGTGGTGGGATTGCTGGGTCATATGGTAGTTCTATTTGTAGTTTTTTAAGGAACCTCCATACTGTTCTCCATAGTGGCTGTACCAATTCACATTCCCACCAACAGTGCAAGAGTGTTCCTTTTCTCCACACCCTCTCCAGCATTTATTGTTTCTAGATTTTTTGTTGATGGCCATTCTGACCGGTGTGAGATGACATCTCATTGTAGTTTTGATTTGCATTTCTCTAATGATTAATGACGTTGAGCATTACCTTCTTATCTGTATATCTTCTTTAGAGAAATGTCTATTTAGGTCTTCTGCCCATTTTTGGACTGGGTTGTTTGTTTTTTTGTTATTGAGCTGCATGGGCTGCTTATTGGCAGGTGGATTCTTAACCACTGTGCCACCAGGGAAGTCCCTTCTCATTCTTTAAATCACAATTTAAGTTCATTTACTCAGAAAGATCTTTCCTGACTGTGTATGTCCCCTTGATCTAAATTAAGTCCTTCTTTTATACACTTTCAAGCATCCTATTCTTTTCTTTTCCTTTTGTAGTGCTTATCACAGTTTTAAATTATTTATTTGTATGATTATCTTTTTTTCTGAAATTCTTAGTAGACTATAAAATTCATGAGAACAGGAGTCAAATCTTCTTTGCTTTCCTCTGAACTGTAATTTAGCATAGTCTTTGGTGGTATACATATTGATATTATTTAATATTTGAATGAATAAATGTACATGTTTGTAGAAGTTATTGCATATTAATTTGGAAGTCAAAACCCCTGATATCTAGTCCTTATTCTGAAATCAACACACCATATAACCTAGAGCATCTTTTCCTTTGAATGCTGTGGTTTCCTCATCTGCATAAAGAAGAGGTAAGAGTCTGTGTTTTCTAATTTTCCTTTTATCTCCAATATGCCCTCAATCTATTACACAAGTAAAAATATATCCAGTAACCATGGTTGGAGCCTCAGAACACATTAAATAGGTCTCCAAGTGAAGAGGAAATATGGTTTTTTGTAACATCATGACATTTAGGCAAATTCTGTCACAATTTTTGCATAGTTAGAAGCAAATTTAGGATTATATCTCCTGACTCTGCCTCTCTCTTCTGCAGGAAGATTTATAAAGCTCATACTCATTCATCATAAACAAACTGGATCTTTTGTGTGTGTGTGTGTGTGTGTGTGTGTCTTTATCTAGGTTTCCATCTTGAAAGGCACCTTGGTCCCAAGAGGATCAGTTTTTATTATGAGATACAAATGTATCATCTCTATGTTCTCCATTCTTTGTACGTAAAGCTATTGAGTCAGAAGCTATTGAATTAATTGGGATCATAGAAATTATGAAATAACCCAAATACTTATTTTCTAGTCCATTAGTGGTCCCAGCAAGGAGGAATCTGTCATGGATTTTTTTATTAGTGTCTGTCTGGAAGACAATATAAAAAAACAGACTCCGTAGTCTTTATAAATAAATACTCAAACAAGTCAAAACCCCTCAGAAGACAAAACACTCCTTCCAAATTACCATTGTTTATCTTCCACTGTGTTTCCATTCCTACATACGTTATCATCTATCTTACCCAAGTCTTGCTCTCCTTCTATTATAGATCACAGATGTTGGGTTAATAGTTTTATAAACTAGTCCTATTTCTTGCTTCAAAATTGGTTCCACATTTACAGAACATTTTTGGAAACTTGTATGGACTCAAATATTTATGATTGTTGCTAACCTTAGAATTAAATATGGCCTTTCTCTTAAAGCACGAGCAGGCATTTTTTTCATTGCATTCTGGAAACTTACTGGCTGTATTCCCCAAGAAGCTTGGGATCATTTATCCTAAAATTATCTGGTAGTTGAGAAAACTAAAGTAGACATTGGAGAAGCCAGCCATCCCACAGAAAGAAAGGGACACAAGCAATGAATGGCATGCCTCTGGCTCTGCAACTGAACCACTTAGTCTCATGTCCAAGAGTTCAAATTCAATACACGATAATTTTCCTCTTTTGTGCCTAGGACCTGAATAGGGGAGTAGAAGTTTTTTTCTTATACTAGAATTTCCCAGAATATGACATTCATTTTGAGTATTTATAGATGTATTGAGGAGAGTGCTACATACCTCACCAGGATGTTGTAAGATTAAAAAAAACGCTATTCTAAATGTAGTGCCTTGGGATATAATAAAGTTTTTCTGGAGTGTTGGTAATATTATACTTATTATTATATATGGCCTCCAAGATGCAACTTTCTACAGAAAATCATGGTGTAATGATGTGTTTGTAGAGTGAGGAGAAATGAGGGGGTGTTTACCAACTGTTGGGCCATTGCCTCTTTGTTCTTTGGTAATAATAACTTAAGCACTTTCACAGCTGCTATGCCATTCTTTCTTTCAACTACTTATGGAATATAGTTAAAATAAGTGATGTGCTTGCAGTCACATAACTAATAAAATAGTAGAGCAAGGAATTCACCAAGACTTCTTGAGCTATTGTTCTATACCTTCTCCATTGTCACAATACTCTTTTTTCCTTCTTATTTAAGGGAACAATGACAGCTTTCCACAGCTTCTAAAGCAATGCTTCATAGTATGAACTGAATAAATATGTATTGGATGAATTAATGAGGTTTTTGTACCATGACTATCATGGGTTGGGAGGTTAGTTAAAATACTGAGAAGTGTCTATTCCAACCATATCTGGCAGGAAGACAAGGGAAAGTGGGTGCTGTGGAACACCTCCCACTCATTGAGGAAACAATTAAGCCCAGAGCACCTACTCTGCAGCCAAGGAGATTCCAAGCTCCACAGATAGTAAAGTAACATCATGAACTTTTCCCCTAGTAGGCTGAGGAGTTAGCTACAGCCAATGCATAGGGAATATGAGAAATGGAGATGAGTCTTGAATGACCATAGATTTCTAGTTTATGTAGCACAGAGGATGATGGAGGCATTAACTGAGAAAAGGAAACAGTTAAGAGGAGCAAGTTTAGGGAGGCTAATAACAAGTTTAATGTTGGAAATCAATATGAGGTTCTCTGAGCCATATGCATGGAGATGTCTATTTGTTTGCAATATGAAATCAGAAGTCAGGTCAGAGAACAGGGCTTTAGATCCAAATTTGTCAGTTGTTGAGGCCACATTTACTCTTGAAACAATGGAGAAAGGTACCTGTAATATCTAGATTCTGAATGCATGTGCAAACACAAATATATTCATTAATTAAGCATTAAGTGAAAAACACATAATCTACTACTACCTTTTTTTTAACATTATCAGCCACCTAGTGCTTTATATTTCAATATATGTTTTGATTTCTAAATTTATTTTCCTATACATTTAATGATGCTTGGCTAAAGTTGCCTATATATTTAGAGCATCACAATAGATTTTGGTTGGGTACCATTTTTTTATACTTAGCTATTAAATTATTCAGGCAACTAGGATAAAACAAATATTAATTTTTTTGTTTGCTTTTGTTTTTTTTACCAAGCAGTTGCATTGAATTTTCTGTTTTATGTTAACCTTCACTCTGTAGTAAGACATTGTTGCAGTCATTAAAACCATGAATACTGGTATGAGACAATTTGGGTTGGAACTGCAGCTCTGTAGGTCATTAGTTGTGCAACTTGGGAAATTTACATAATCTTTCTATTCCCCAACTACTCATTGATAAACTGCAGATAACAATCTTGCCTACCTCATAGTGTTATAATGAATATTAAATAAGTAATTATATATGTAAAATTGCCTCCAAAAAAACCCCCAGTACATAGTAAGTTGTGTACATTGTTAGCTCTTATTATTTTCTAATTATTTTTATATTTAAATTCATGTTTAGAAACATAAAACATTAGTTACACAAGTTACTTATTATCAAAAAATTTAAAATATGAAAATATATTTATGAACACTATAGCTAAAGATTATTGGGATAGTTTCATTTAAAGAATATTATTTTTCCAAATTTAGATTGATTGCTAAGGAAATTGTAAAAGAAAATGGCTTCGCTCAGTCTCTTAATGAAATTGTACTATGCAAAACATGTAAAACACGTCAAATCAAATCACAATTTGGTGGCAAAACTGACTTTTCAGTGACTGTGAACTCCACTCTTATTTCATCTCTGTAGTTGCTTTAATAGTTGGCCTTTTAAAATAAGTGTTCAAATGCTCTCTGAGGAAGCTGGGCTCGAGTACATATCAGAATAAGTAAAGGTTTATCCTAGGTGCTGTGTCCCACCTGAGAGACAAAATTTCTTAGGTCCAGAGACTGAATATAAATGACAGTCACTCAAGGCACTATGCCATGGTTTCATGCAATTCATAGGGCCAGTCAGTAGCCAAGACTTGTGTGACTGCTAAAGTTTGCACAGACAGTAAATAATTGACATAAACCTAATTACATTTTTTTTGCATAGTAAATATATGAGTTTTCTTTAAAAATCTTAAATTTGATAAGTTCTAAGAGGTGGTATGGCTTAATAACACTGTTCAGTGTAGAATTTGAAGCCAAACAGCTAAGTGAACATCCTGTTCTCCACTTACCAGCTTGGCAAAGTTATGTAGAATCTCTGGGCTTCACTTTCCTCATCTGCAAAGTAGAGCTAATAATAGTACCTATCTGACAGGTGGTTGGAAGAATTAAACTATTTTATCTTTATAAATTATTGAAGAAAGTTCTGGCACATCATACAATCTCTATAAGTGTTAACTCTGATTGTAATGGGGATATGAGAGGAATGCACAAAAGAGGTCATGTTTTTTCTTCTTAGGAAGGTCAAGAAAGGCTTTCCTCTTCCTGGACTGCTCTTCCTCGACAATGTTCTCTGCCTCCCCACTCCTATCTGTCCCTCAAAGTCCACCCAGATGTCATCCTTTTCTGTAAAGCCCTCTGATCTTTTCATTATCGGAATGAATCACTCTACTCTTTACACTACTTCTAGATTCTGTATTTCACCGTCCTCTGTTGAGTCGTTCTTATTTGCTTTACCTTTCATCCTCAACTTTGATGAAAATGCTACTTTGCATTGAGTATTAAAGGGTATCCCTTGAACATACTAGTAATATATAGTATAATAAATGAAAAGAAATAAGGCAAACAGAAAAAGTAGGAAAAAATTACCTGGGGACTTGCCCTACCAACTGATAAAACATATTTTACTATAAACAATTAAGCCCGAATGATGCCAAAATAAACAGATGAATAAGAGAAGATAAAATATCCAAAGAAAGAAAGGATCTTTTTTTTTCAATAAGTGGAGTTCAGACCACTGGATAATCACTTTGGAAAAAAACATTGGGTTAGGATCACACATCACACATTAGATAAAATAAATCTCAGATGAATTCAAGATTGTAATGTTATCGATGTTAAAAAATAAAATATATGTAAATATAGTATTAGGGGTTTGGCAACAAAATTTTTCTGTTTATAATAAAGGCAGAAACAATATTTTTAAATTCTAGTTGATGTGGAACTTCCCTGATGGTCCAGTGGTTAAGACTTCACCTTCCAGTGCAGGGGGTGCGGGTTCGATTCCTGGTCGGGGAGTTAATATCCCATATGCCTGGTGGCCAAAAACCCAAAACATTTTTGCAATAGTGTAACAAATTCAATAAAGGCTTTAAAAAAATTCCAATTGATGAAATGTATTGTTTCCACATAACAGAAATACTGCAAGCAAAGATGAAAAACCATATTAAAGTTTTAGATGCAAAGTTGGAAAACATATTTGCAGAAAATACGTTAAAATGAAGATTAATAACTTTGGTTTCCAATAAACTCTTTAAAATAAATAAGAAAAAGACAAACTCAAACAAACAAAATCAATAAATGACATAGCTAGACGGTTCTCAAAATAAGAAATATTAATCTCTAATAAAGATACTTAACCAAACAAGTAATTGGAATATCAAATTAACCCATACTGAGATATCAACTTAAAACTACCAGATTGAGTATCTTGTCTGTTTGTTCTAAGAGTAAAATCCATTGTTGGCATGGGTATGGCCAAATAGGTTTTATGTAAATTGTAAATGGGCTTGTAAATGGATACACCTTTTTGGAGAGTGATTTAACAGGTAATATTACAAAAACTTACAAAAATGCCCATTTACCTTGTGGCATCAACTCTACTTCTAGAACTTTATACTAAGGAAATAATCTGATTTGTGTGAAAATATGAATGTACAAAGACGCCTTTATCTATAATGCTGCTATCCATAAGCAACTTTAGAATAAATTCTAGAGTGCCCATGTATTGGTTAGTTATCAGCCATTAAAAGCCTTTAAGTTCTGCATTTATTGACATGTAGATGAACACAGTGCATTGTAAAGTGTAAAAACTGTTTTAAAAGTATCACATTTATTATGATCTCGTATTAGTAAGAAATGTAAATATACATTGGGGAGAAGTAGGGAGTTCATATAATGGTGTGAAAATGTACATAAAGATTGTACCTTGAGTGGTATTTAGTTGATTTTTATAGTCTTCTCTTTATCTGTATATAAGACCATGCTGTCTAGAATAAATTTGCAGTGTATTTTATCTATAATTGGAACATGTTATTGTTATGAAAAAGAAAGATATTGCCCAATAATCAAATTATTTTAAAAATGCACTTTTGTAGTTTCCAATGACATTAGCTAAACACTTGGAAATGGTCATCTTAAGGCCCCCTGTGTAATCAGAAACACAGCTGTCGAGACTTGAACAGGAATAATTCTAGACTCCAAATTATGTTTTCCTATTTTTCCTTCTCTTCTTAATTTTCCAGAGTCTAAGAAAACAAAACATGATGAATTATTAGTCCATGGAAGAATTACCACGGGAAAAAGACTATTTTTAAAACCTTCATTTTTTATAAATAATTTACTTCGTTCTAGGACCTAAACGTTCAAAACACCCGTGATTTACCGTTTAGAATGCCAGATCTATTTCCCATGGAATGCCAGATACATTTTCCAGATGTGTTGTTTATGGGACTAGATTATTTATCACAGGTGTCAGGGTTTTGGGTTTTTTTCTTCTTTCAAATTCTCTAATTAACCTAAAAGGAAAGAGGAAACCTGCTTAGTTCATTTTCAAAACAGGATACAGAGGCCCCTTCTACAGCTCAGTCACAATATAGATGTCTTAGAAGCGGCTAAGAGTTGACATGTAACATTAACACAGGTCATTTGGGGTAGATTTTGTTAAGATGGCTTTTCCTAATAAAAAAAATATATACTGCTAAGTTGAATATGGAATAGCATCCTAGAAATGACATGATTTTTATTTTTTAATTCATGTACAGTGTGAATACCCAATAAACATATAATGATAGAGATCTAACTGATATTGAGAAAACATCTTCACATTTTAAAAAGATTCATCAAATGTTAACTTCCCTTTATATATTTCCATCATGTCTCGTCTCTATTTCTTTGTTGAAAGACAACTTTCTGTGCCTTATTAGACATATTCCTTTGGCTAATGTGGTTGATTTTGCTACTACTGCTAATAATAATGAGAATCACCACCACAATAAAAACAGCCAGATTTATTAAACATTTACTTGAAGAAACACAGCTACTCTTTAAACTTACCAGTGAAAGATATCTAGGTAAATAATTGGTGGAGATGGAAATCAAGCCTCAGTTTGTCTGATTCTGACTTAACCATGGCATGATATTGTTGTCTTTGCCAGCATATTCTGGAATGAAGAAGATATATTTCTTTTAAGCAAAAATAGAATTTAAATGTAAAATACCTTTTTGTACCACCCAGTATCTTCTTGCTTCTACAGTCCCATTTTATTCAAGGCATTCTATAAATTCTTATATACCTGCACATATCAGAAGTAGAGAAGAATAATTCAAGAGATGACAGCTGCGTTTAAGACATAAAATACCAAAGTAGAAATAAATGAAAACAATGTCCAGCTACTACAGAGCTTCTGCCTACAAGCCTAGTGCTTTATACCTTAGACTTTCTTTCATGGCCTTTCTGGAGACTATTTGATATACCATTTGCAACCATGCTTGATTTTACTCTGCCCCACAGTATATTAGGAGAAATCAACTACACACACACACACACGCACACACAACTATTTATTGTGTCATACACATGATTTTTTGTTTAATTAAAAATATATTATGTACTTGCACATGAATTCATTGGTTAACTTTTTTTCTGGATATATGTAATATATTTTTCAAGCTTCAGCAAGAGTATTTTCTTTTTGAGCTCCTCAGAGGAGCTTCAGAGTTCCTGAGAAGTCCCAGCTATTTATCCAGAATTTTGTGTAATTAGTAAATATATGAGGCTTTTTTCCTTTGTGATGTTATTTCTAATACCCATTTCCTGTGCTAGTTTTACTATTGCTGTTTATGTTTGTTCTTCCTCAGATGGCCCCAGTTAATTCAGTAGTAAGCAAAAGAAAATGCCTCTTGATCCCTTTTTGCTCCTATTTCATAATATAGAAGTTATGTTATACTGTCTTCCTTTTTCTTTCTCTTCATGCCCTTCTTTCTTCACTCCTTTCCTTCAACAGATGATCATGAATTTATATTTATAAAAGATAACTATAAGAAATGAGACAGATTTCATGCATGCATTCTGGAACAGTACTGGTGCTGGAATAGGTAATGTCAAAATATGTGCTTGATTTTTAAATTATGTTGAAATAAAAACATTTTTCTTTTACATGCCGAAGTGCTCTCTGTGTCTTGGGGACTGCTGTAGACAGAGCTCAGGGTGGCCTCTGTGTTCACACCCTGTATGTCTGGGACCTTTGTCTTGCATCTAACAAATGCAATATAGCAAATATTTTACAATGTGATGGGATGATGTCACTCCTGTGATCTATGATTATTACTATGGGGTGTGTGTGTGTACATATATATCCATCTACTATCACACATGAGAGAGGATTTTTGACTTTTCTCCCTTCTTGGTGTAAAGAAATAAACTGCCATGTTGTCAACTGTGTGTAGAGAGAGCCAGGTGGTGAGAAATTACAATTCTAAGAGTTAAGAGCAGCCTCCGGCAAACAGCCAACAACAACAACAAAAAAATTGTGAACCTCAGCCCTACAACTCCAAAGAGATGGATTCTGCCAACAACTTGAAGAGCTTGGAAATGGATCTTTTCCCATTCATGCCCCTGACGAGGCCATGGCCTGGCCAACACCTTGATTGCATCCCTGCGAGAACCTGAACAATGAACCCAGCTAAGCCATGCTCAGACTCCTGACTCATGGAACCGCAAGATGATTAGTATGTGTTCTTTCACATTAACTGAATTTGTGGTGATTTTGTTACACAGCATTAGAAAACTAATTCAGGCCCCGAATATCGATTTGCAGTTTACTTATTCACGTGGGCAAATGGTGGTTCACATAATTCCAGTAGATAACCTGCTGGATGAAAGAGAATTTACTTTACCAGAGTAATTTTCTTGGTCATTTGACTTGAATTTACAATGAGTTTCTTCAAGCCAAGGAAAACTGGCTTGAATGTTTTAAATAAGGAGAGAGACACCTTTTTAATGACTTGATATATGAATGTAATAATTCCATATCTTCACTTAATCTTATAATATCGTCTCTAAAAATTGTGTCTCTCTCAAAAGTGCTTTAAAAGCTATACTATGTGAAAAGTCTATTATTTATGAGCTTTGGGAAAAATAAGAACACCTCTTTCCTGTTTTAAAAATGCTGACTTTTGTTAAATACTTTCTATAAGAAATTATATAGGGAATGAATATATTTTGACATTCTATAATTATGATATGAAAAGTTTCTACAATTTGTGAATCAATTCATGGGGTACAGGATTCCTAATACCTTTATTTAAAAAAAAATTATAAGGACTTTCCCTGGTGGCGCAGTGGTTAAGAATCCGCCTGCCAATGCAGGGGACACAGGTTCAATCCCTGGTCCGGGAAGATCCCACATGCTGCGGAGCAGCTAAACCTGTGAGCCACAACTACTGAGCCTGTGTGCCACAACTACTGAAGCCCGCACACCTAGGGCCCTCACTCCACAACAAGAGAAACCACCTCATTGAGAAGCCCACGCAATGCAAAGAAGAGTAGCCCCTACTCACCGCAACTAGAGAAAACCCTTGCAGAGCAACGAAGACCCAACACAGCCAAAAATAAATAAATAAATTAATTAATTAATTTTAAAAATTACAGAGAAAAAGTTCTTGTCTTGGAAATGCTCTTTGCACAGCTGTAAAGATGTCAGGTTTCTCATGGGGAACCATGTTGTGGATCTCACAGAGATGCTGAAGGTGTTTGGGGAAGGGTTTTTGGAGGAATGGGAGGGGGCATAAGTAGTCATGTGTTGATAAAAGCAAAGAAATTAAACAGCCAAGAGAGAAAGGTTTTAAAGGGTACATATATAAGTTTTCTTGCTTTTTTCCCTCTAGTTTCAACGCAAGTTCTCCCTACTTTTTTCCAGAGTGTCTTTTTGCCCATGATCTGGAATTTAGAACCTCCTATCTATTAAACTGTCTTGATCTACCACTTGCCTTTCTCTTCCTTGGATGATCAACATTTTTTTTCTATTGATTCTTCCCCTTTGGTACATATTCTCACTGCTCCATAATTATCTTTCATCTTCTAAAAATCCTTTTCCAGAAATTATTCCTATCTATATACTTCTAGTTTCAATCAAAGTTTCCCTTATTCCCTGTTTGAATCTTTCTTTGAAATCTCTTCCTGTTCTCTCCACTTTCCAATTCATGCCCTTCTCTGCTAAAAGAGTGATCTAACACAGAAAGGAGAGTTTAGTGACTCCCCTTCACCTTCAGGCTAAAACCAATTCCTGCACGTGTCCAGTAGAGTCCTTTGTGCCTGATCATCTGTCTATTCCACAGCCTTCTCTTCAGAGTTTGTGTTCTAGGCATCTGTGTTCTTACCTAATCTTGCCTGTCAAACTGTACATTGCTTGAGAATAGGACCTGAGCCTGGTGAGAAATGCTTATGAAAAGAATAAATGACTCAAATTTTGGATCTAACTTTGACCTGGCAACAAGAGGTTAATATGATTTACATAGCCAGTGAATCATGACAGTCGATCATGACACAGATGTGGAATTTATGTGCAAAATAACGACTCCAAGACCTCAACAAAGCACTGTCTGTGCTTGCTCTGTAGAATCTACCTCTCTTGTCTTCTGGGAGCACAGAAGGTCTAAAAGAGAAGTGTCCCTTTTTTGTATTTTCATGTTTTCCTTAGGGTCTAAGTAAGTTCTCTTCTAATTAGAGAGGACATAAATCAATAATATTTGCACTCAGAGAAAGAGACTGTCTTGAGTCTTCACTAAATAACCCAGGAGATAGATCAGACATGCCTGAAAAGCTGAATACTGGGACCTAAAAAACTCAGTGCAATATGTAAGCTCCACAGTTAGTCAAAACAGACTCTCATGTGGCAGCTGCTTTTCATTATCTACTGCAATCTCTGAAGCTTATTTTTTTGTTTTTATTCCCTCCGGATCATAATCTTCTCTGTTGGCCTCGAATGTACAGAATTTCATAGTCTGGAAGGGTTAGACATTGACCACAGGCACTATAATCAGTTCTTTGAGCACTAGAACTAGGTGTGCTTAAAAACTTCTGGAGACAGTATGCTTGTTGTTGGAGTGTTTTGGGATGATCCAGCTGGAAGATACCCTAGAGATTTGATAAACATAGAACCTGTATTTTTTAGGGTAATTTTCAAAGGGTTTTCAGTATAAACATACTGATATTAGTAATTGTTAGAAAATAAGATTATTGTTCTTAGAGATCTGGTTATCATTATAATAATAGTAGCTATCCTAGAGAACATTTTACATTCTTTTGGGGCAGTATTGAAGGGCATGAGTGCCAGAATCAGATTAACTGGGTCCAAATTTGTGCTCTCTCACTCAGGTTGTGTGATCCAGAACAAGGATAAGCTACTTACACTCTCTGAACTTTGCTTCCCTGATTGGAAAATGGAATGGAAGAGTTCCTACATCACAGGTTTGTTATGAAGATTAAATAAGGTAATTTATATAAAGCATTCAGTACCTGGTAACTATCGAATATATGTTAGCTATTTTGATTATTATTAAAAATTTTGTGGATGAAGGAACAGAAGCATAGGCAGTTTAAATAAGTTGCTTGAGCTAGACAACTGGCAAAGAAATTAGAAAAAGAGTTTGGATTCAGATCTTCTTAACGCCGAGCCCTTTTCATATTCACTTCACCATGCAGCTTAACACAGAAACATCCCACGACATATTCAACCATACATTTTTCAATTCCTTGTTGTGGTAAACCCAGGTTCAGGTTCTTTATACCTGTTTTTCTCCCTTGTGAGAAGCTGGGGGTAGGGTGGGAAGGATGACATAGGAGTGACCTAGAGAAGGCAAACTCATCACTCTTTCCTTGGTTTCTTGTGGCTGAGCCCTTTCAGTTGGTTAGCGAAAGAGCCAGAGGACACCTTATTCACTGGGTAGAAGAAGAGGGACTAATAAAAATATTTTGTAATTGGTTTGACATGGACAGAAAACCATCAGGATGAATACAGTGGCTAGCCCCAGATCAAGAAGATCCTGGAAGTTCCTTGCTATGCCAAGTTTGTGTCTCTTAGTTGCTGGATTGTGGGGAGGTCTGTGGGTTGGCTTAGGGCGGAGTCTCTTCCAGCCCAAGGGAAGTATATCTATATTTTAACTATGATGCAACCATGCAGTAGCATGCCAACTGAAAGTCAGCCCTGGAGGTGTATGTCTTCCGTCCTGGTTATTGGTTTGGCTTCCAATCCTGGATACTTTATTGCATTTATTCAATGATGAATTTTAAGGGGAGTTATACTGTTTCTTGGCAAGTGAAAATTTCAAATCCAGAGTCAAATCTGATTCCATAGCCTGAGTCCTATGTTATACTACCTCAATCTCAGGATAATAAAATTCAACAGCTTTATAGTGGAGAAAAGACATACATGACCGATAGTGACAGAGCTAGAACTTGAACTCAGAGCTTCTCACTTTTCATCCAGAGCCTTCTCATCACATTCCATTAGTCTCTCTAATCAATATCAAAACAACATTAGTCTTATCTGTAAAACTTTTGCCCCCTCAGTATTTTTGCTCTCTGGTTGGGAAGACTCTGATAAGGGAGTGCCTAATGCACTTGAAATCCTATCAAGCATATACAATGATCAAATATCAACATGCTTAAAGACTCAGAACTTTCTACAGTGCCTTATACACAGCTAGATTATTTTTAACACAAAAAGAGACTCCTGTTCAATCCAGCCTATCAAGCTAACTACATTTGCTCAAATCAGATAAAAGTATAATTTATTTTTCATTTCTGTATGATATTAATAACATGTAATTTTGAAATGCAGAACTTAATCACAACTCCTCCCATATCAAGATGAACAGCCAGCATGTTTGTGAAACATATTGACTTAGCCCACCATCCTGCTATGCATGAAGAAACGGTATTCTCTGAGTCCCTTTTTTCCAAAGGAAAGGGAGAAAATTGAGAGATGAACAAATGGGTCAGAAAAGTATCTGCCCTGGGCAAATGTGGTTTCATGTTTGTTTATTCTTTCCTGTTTTGTTCAAGAATTTTAATTAATTTAATTTTTAGTTTATAAAATTTCCTGTCTTCTGATTGCCACCATAGGTTTCTGAGGGATGAAAATGACTTATGACAGTCATACCACTAGAAATGGCATTGAAATGGTCTGTAAGTCCTTTTAGAGACAAATTTAAGTTCAATACTCTGGACAACTGTATAGGGTTTCCATAAATAAGACAGTTTTTTAATATTTTCACTCATTTATTTTGTATATTTCCAAAAGGATATCTTTATCCAACAGTTCAAATTTTGCTACACTTCTCCTCCCACTCAGGTATAAGTTGAATTCATATTTCCCTAGCAGGTCATGTGTCATAGTAACTAAAATAATAGATTTTTCACTTATTTCTCTATGTATTTACTTAGTCTGTATCTCAGTTTCTTGTAGGGTTGTCCTTGTGTCAATTTCATAAGTTTTTTGTGATTTTAGATGAGTCCGTGTAAATTACTTAGAAAACTGAATGGCATTCATTAGTTATTAATAAATTTTACTTTTAAGAATAGATTTCAGGTCTAGTCTATGCAAAAAAGGAAGAGTACCCTTACCTTAGGTCTCCCTTCAGCCAATGGCAGGGATGGATCTCTGCACTTATCCTGGGGGCAGCCTTGGGTCTCTGATTCTAGAATTAACCCTGAATTGACACTTCTGGTTGTGCACATTTTGCACTACACAATCCAGGAAGCACAATTCATGTATACCTGAGGCTTAAAGCAGCTTCTGTTTAGAAGATACAGGTGACCAGACCTGGCATCCCTAGAGTTCCCTCCTAATCGATGAGCAAGTTGGAAAATGCCATAGAGTTTTCAGTTTCTCCATTTCAGTTCTCTTCTTTTCTGTCCTCTCAAGCTATGTTCTCCATCTTGCTGTCTCTATTTGCAGTTCCATTGTCTCCTATTTGGTTTTTTATCACTCTGGACTTTTGGATTGATACTAGTTTGGTCTATGTGCTTATTTTGCATTAGATTCTATCTTTCAAAATCCAAGTGGGAAAGCATTTCTTAAACAACATTCAAAAAAGCACAAACTAAGGAAGAAAATGGATTGATTTGACTAAATCAAAATTTAGACTTCTCTTTAATGGAGGATCCTACAAGGTTACCAGATGACTGGTATACTGGTAAGAGAATAATATTTGAATATAATAGAGAATCACTAGAAAAAAGATAAAAATCACAAAAGAAAGTAAAGTATATGAATAAACAAATCAAAAAAGGGAAATCAAACTCAACATAAGTTTATGATGAGATATTTATAGTAATATTTATAGTAATGATATTTATAGTAATCTGAGAAATATGAATTAAAACAATAACTTTACACCCATCAGTTTAACAAAAATGTAAAATTGGATTATGCCAGGTGTTCCTGAGCTTTTGAGGAACGCACATGCACTGCTAGTGAATGTTTAACCAGTTGTAGCCTTTCTGGATAGTAATTTGGCATGGCTTAGTGAAATGAGCAAATATAAACAAATATCTTATAAACAAATATTCCTACTCCCATATGTATATGCTAGAGAAACTCTCCCAAAGGTCCATAATACAGGTGAGAAGGAGTTCATCAGAGCATTGTTTAGGGAACTAGGGAATTGAGGTGGACTGGATGTCCATTACTGAACATATGGTTAAATAAAATGCAGTGGATACAATTGCAAAAATGGAGTACGATGCAGCAATGAGAAAGAATTAACTAGATTTAACTAGAATTAACAACATGGACAGATTAAGGGGGAAAAGCCCTGAGGTTAAAAAAAAAAAAAAAGAGAGATCATTGAAACAAGAGCTAGAGGCTAGTAGTTTTATATAAATTAAAACATAAATACACTTAAAATAATGTTATACTTTCAGGGATATATACATACCCAAAAGCACATTAAACACTGTAGAATGGGTTCACCCTAAAGGAAAGGGGTAGTAAGGAAATGACATTGGGGTGGGGATGAAGGAGAGTATAATTAAAAAATGAATACAGGGCTTCCCTGGTGGCGCAGTGGTTGAGCGTCCGCCTGCCGATGCAGGGGACACGGATTCGTGTCCCGGTCCGGGAAGATCCCACATGCCGCGGAGCGGCTGGGCCCGTGAGCCACGGCCGCTGAGCCTGCGTGTCCGGAGCCTGTTATCAGCAAAGGGAAAGGCCACAGCAGTGAGAAGCCCACGTACCGCAAAAAAAAAAAAAAAAAAAAAAATGAATACAGTAAAATAAAATAAGAAAAGGACCTTACTGGGATAATTGAGAATGGCATGCAATGAAGTGAGGAGTGTGAGTTATTCAATTCTCCATACCTGCTGTCCAAGAAATGAAATTGTCTGAGAAACCTACTGGGACATTTTGCCCAGAATTATTTAATTGTGAGACTGTGCTCCACTTTGAGCCTCGCCACCAGAATTTCTTAGGAGTTCATTCTCTTAGAGGCTTATACTTCTCCTATGCTAATGGATATGCTTTTTTTCTCCTAAAATATGTAGAACATCTATTAATGTTAATAAGAGTTGAGGAGGTAATTGAGATAAACCAATAGATATCTGGTAAAATACTGACAAAGTCCATCATCACATGCTATATACTATTTCTTCCCAAATAAAGATGCTTCAAGATGCTTATTTACCCATGTCACTCAAAAACTCTGGATGATATAAACTATATGATGTTTGTATAAGGTTACTCGATTGAACAAGTAAAGAAACATACCCCTAATGTACTAGCTTTATATATATATATATATATATATATATATATATATATATATATATATATATATCCTGCATCTTTTGAATGTGTGTGGAACAGAGGCAAAGCAATTCATATTAGTCTGAAAATAGACATGAATGTATTAAATAATTTAAAAGACAGTTGAAATATAGAATAGAAAACTAAATTGTGTGCTCTTCACTGAGGCTTACAAGGTCTGCTGTTCCAGAGAATTAAGTGATGAGTTGTGTATTACAAGATGAAACACGTGCTAAATTTATGGATGATCCCTCACCACATTCTGGAGATGATGGAAACTATGGGGAGACTTTCAAGACAACCTTATATTATGGAAAGAAATCTGGACTAAGATCTCAAGGATTTGCTTTAGATTACCCATGCTGCTTCTTTCTAACACTTTGAGAAATCTCATGATATTCCTAAACCTAATTTATTCATCTGTAAAATAGTGGATAAATATTCTTAGCTGCAAATGATTATGGTATTCTAATGACATAACAAATATGGAAGAGCTTAGCAAATTTCAGCTTTTGCAATATAAGAAAACAAGTAGCAATCATGATTGTTTACACTCTCCTGACCATGTCACCTCAACTCCTTTGAAGGTGAAAAACAAAACCAAACAAAAGTTAAGAATGGAAGAAAGCTACTTTGAAAGTAAGAAAAAAGCATGTAAGATTCTGAAGAAATTTGCGTCCATTGAAAAGTTGAGGAGAAAAATTATATCAGCCCAAGAATTTAGCACCAATCTCCATCAATTTCTTCCCAGTGTTCAGCTCTGGGCAGACAAACCCTGCAAGTTGAAGCTCACTTCCAAGCCCTGTAAGTTTGAGGTCTTCAGCCCGACCAGAGTTGACATCTTTCATCTCAAAAGGTGAATACTGACTAGAGCGCAGACAGCAGAAGCAAGAAGAACTACAATTCTGCAGCCCGTGGAACAAAAACCACATTCACAGAAAGATAGACAAAATGAAAAGGCAGAGGACTTTGTACCAGATGAAGGAACAATATAAAACCCCAGAAAAACAATTAAATGAAGTGGAGATAGGCAAATATCCAGAAGAATTCAGAATAATGATAGTGAAGATGATCCAGGACCTCGGGAAAAGAATGGAGGCAAAGATCGAGAAGATGCAAGAAATGTTTAACAAAGATCTAGAAGAATTAAGGAACAAACACCTGGAGGAATTAAAGAACAAACAAACAGAGATGAACAATACAATAACTGAAATGAAAAATACACTAGAAGGAATCAACAGCAGAATAACCAAGGCAGAAGAATGTTTAAGTGACCTGGAAGACAGAATGGTGGAATTCACTGTCATAGAACATAATAAAGAAAAAAGAATGAAAAGAAATGAAGACAGCCTAAGAGACCTCTGGGACAACATTAAATGCAACAACATTCACATTATAGGGGTCACAGAAGGAGAAGAGAGAAAGTACCTAAGAAAATATTTGAAGAGATTATAGTCGAAAACTTCCCTAACATGGGAAAGGAAATAGCTCCTCAAGTCTAGGAAGCACAGAGAGTACCAGGCAGGAAAAACCCAAGGAGAAACACGCCAAGACACACAGTAATCAAATTGACAAAAATTAAAGACAAAGAAAAATTATTGAAAGCAACAAGGGAAAAATGACAAATAACATACAAAGGAACTCCCATAAGGTTAACAGCTGATTTCTCAGCAGAAACTCTACAAACCAGAAGGGAGTGGCATGGTATATTTAAAGTGATGAAAGGGAAGAACCTACAACCAAGATTACCCTACCCAGCAAGGATCTCATTCAGATTCAACGGAGAGATCAAAAGCTTTACAGACAAGCAAAAGCTAAGAGAATTCAGCACAATGAAACAAGTTCTATGACAAATGCTAAAGGAACTTCTCTAAGTGAGAAACACAAGAGAAGAAAAGGAACTACAAAAAACAAACCCATAACAATTAAGAAAATAGTAATAGGAACATACATATCAATAATTACCTTAAATGTGAATGGATTAAATGCTCTAACCAAAAGACACAGGCTTGCTGAATGGATACAAAAACAAGACCCACATATACACTGTCTACAAGAGACCCACTTCAGACTGAGGAACACATACAGCCTGAAAGTGAGGGGATGGAAAAAGGTATTCCATGCAAATGGAAATCAAAAGAAAGCTGGAATAGCAATACTTGTATCAGATAAAATAGACTTTAAAATAAAGAATATTACAAGAGACAAGGAAGGACACTACATAATGATCAAGGGATCAATCCAAATAGACTATATAACAATTATAAATATATACGTACCCAAAATAGGAGCACCTCAATACATAAGGCAACTGCTAACAGCTATAAAAGAGGAAATCAACAGTGACACAGTAATAGTGGGGGACTTTAACACCTCACTTACACCAATGGACAGATCATCCAGACAGAAAATTAATCAGGAAACACAAGCTTTAAATGACACAATACACCAGATAGATTTAATTGATATTTATAAGACATTCCATCCAAAAAAGGCAGATTACACTTTCTTCTCAAGTGCACATGGAACATGCTTCAGGACAGATCTCATCTTGGGTCACAAATCAAGCCTTAGTAAATTTAAGAAAATTGAAATCATATCAAGCATCATTTCTGACCACAGTGCTATGAGATTAGAAATCTATTACAGGGAAAAAATGTAAAAAGCACAAACACATGGAGGCTAAACAATACATTACTAAATAACCAAAACATCACTGAAGGAATCAAAGAGGAAATCAAAAAATACCTAGAGACAAATTACAATGAAAACACGATGATCCAAAACCTATGGGATGCAGCAAAAGCAGTTCTAAGAGGGAAGTTTATAACAATAAAAGCCTACCTCAAGAAAGAAGAAAAATCTCAAATAAAAAATCTAACTTTACACCTAAAGGAACTAGAGAAAGAAGAACAAACAAAACGCAAAGTTAGTAGAAGGAAACAAATCATAAAGAACAGAGCAGGGCTTCCCTGGTGGCGCAGTGGTTAAGAGTCTGCTTGCCGATGCATGGGACACAGGTTTATGCCCCAGTCCGGTAAGATCCCACATGCCGCGGAGCAGCTGGGCCCGTGAGCCATGGCCGCTGAGCCTGCACGTCCGAAGCCTGTGCTCCGCAACGGGAGAGGCCACAGCAGGGAGAGGCTCGCGTGCCACAAAAAAAAAAAAAAAAAAAGAAAAACAGAAATAGAAACAAAGAAAACAGTAACAAAGATCAATAAAACTAAAAACTGATTCTTTGAGAAGATAAACAAAATTGATAAACCATTAACCAGACTCATCAAGAAAAAGAGGGAGAGGACTCAAATCAATAAAATTGGAAATGAAAAAGGATAAGTTACAATGGACACCGCAGAAATACAAAGCATTATAAGAGACTACTACAAGCAACCCTATGCCGATAAAATGGACAACCTGGAAGAAACAGACAAATTCTTAGAAAGGTATAAACTTCCAAGACAGAACCAAGAAGAAAGAGAAAATATGAACAGACCAATCATAAGTAATGAAATTGAAACTGTGATTAAAAACCTTCCAACGAACCAAAAGTCTGGGACCAGATGGCTTCAGAGGTGAATTCTATCAAACATTTAGAGAAGAGCTACCACCCATCCTTCTCAAACTCATTCTATGATGCCACCATCACCCTGCTAACAAAATCAGACAAATATACTACAAAAAAGTAAAACTACAGACCAATATCACTGATGAATATAGATGCAAAAATCCTCAACAAACTACTAGCAAACAGAGTCCAACAACACATTAAAAGGATCATACACCATGATCACGTGGGATTTATCCCAGGGATGCAAGGATTCTTCAATATATGCCAATCATTCAATGTGATACACCATATAAACAAATTGAAGGATAAAAATCATATGGTCATCTCAATAGATGAGAAAAAGCTTTTAACAAAATTCAACACCCATTCATGATAAAAACTCTCCAGAAGGTGGGCATAGAGGGAACATATCTCAACATAATAAAGACCATATATGACAAACCCACAGCAAACATCATTCTCAATGTTGAAAAACTGATAGCATTTCCTCTAAGATCAGGAAAAAAACAAGGATATCTACTCTCATCACTATTATTCAACATAGTTTTGGAAGTCCTAGCCACAGAAATCAGAGAAGAAAAAGAAATAAAAGGAATACAAGTTGGAAAAGAAGAAGTAAAAGTGTCACTCTTTGCAGATGATATGATACTATACATAAAGAATCCTAAAGATGTCACCAGAAAACTACTAGACCTCATCAATGAATTTGGTAAAGTTGCAGGATACAAAATTAATGCACAGAAATCTCTTGCAGTCCTATACACTAACAACAAAAGATCCAAAAGAGAAATTAAGGAAACAATACCATTCACCATTGCAACAAAAAGAATAAAATACCTAGGAATAAACCTACCTAAGGAGGTAAAAATTTGTACTCAGAAAACTATAAGACACTGATGAAAGAAATCAAAGATGACACAAAGTGATGGAGAGATATACCATGTTATTGGTTTGGAAGAATCAATATTGTGAAAATGACTATACTTCCCAAAGCAATCTACAGATTCAATGCAATCCCTATCAAATTACCAATGGCATTTTTTACAGAACTAGAACAAAAAATCTTACAATTTGTATGGAGACACGAAAGACCCCGAATATCTAAAGCAATCTTGAGGGAAGAAAACAGAGCTGGAGGAATCAGACTCCCTGACTTCAGACAATACTACAAAGCTACAGTAATCAAGACAGTATGGTACTGCCACAAAAACAGAAATATAGATCAGTGGAACAGAATAGAAAGTCCAGAGATAAACCCATGCACCTATGGTCAGCTAATCTATGACAAAGTAGGCAAGGATATACAGTGGAGAAAAGACAGTCTCTTTAATAAGTGGTGCTGAGAAAACTGGACAGCTACATGTAAAAGAATGAAATTAAAACATTCCCTAACACCATACACAAAAATAAACTCAAAATGGATTAGAGACCTAAATGTAAGACTGGGCAGTATAAAACTCTTAGAGGAAAACAGGAAGAACACACTTTGCCATAAATCACAGCAAGATCTTTTTTGATCCACCTCCTAGAGTAACGGGTATAAAAACAAAAATAAACAAAGGGGACCTAATGAAACTTAAAAGCTTTTGCAAAGCACAGGAAACTACAAACAAGAGAAAAAGACAGCCCTCAGAATGGGAGAAAATATTTGCAAACGAATCAACGGACACAGGATTAATCTCTAAAATATACAAATAGCTCAAGCAGCTCAATATTAAAAAAACAAACAACCCAATCAAAAAATGGGCAGAAGACCTAAATAGACATTTCCCCAAAGAAGACATACAGATGGCCAAGAAGCACATGAAAAGCTGCTCAACATCACTAATTATTAGAGAAATGCAATCAAAACTACAATGAGGTATCACCTCACACCAGTTAGAATGGGCATCATCAGAAAATCTACAAACAACAAATGCTGGAGTGGGTGTGGAGAAAAGGGAACCCTCTTGAACTGTTGGTGGGAATGTAAATTGATACAGCCACTATGGAGAACAGTATGGAGGTTCCTTAAAAAACTAAAAATAGAATTACCATATGACCCAGCAATCTCACTACTGGGCATATACCCAAAGAAAACCATAATTCAAAAAGACACATGCGGGCTTCCCTGGTGGTGCAGTGGTTGAGAGTCCGCCTGCCGATGTAGGGGACACAGGTTCGTGCCCCAGTCCAGGAGGATCCCAAGTGCCGCGGGGTGGCTGGGCCTGTGAGCCATGGCCGCTGAGCCTGCATGTCCGGAGCCTGTGCGTCCAGAGCCTGTGCTCCGCAGCGGGAGAGGCCACAACGAGGAGAGGCCCGTGTACCGCAAAAAAAAAAAAAAAAAAAGACACATGCACCCCAATATTCACTGTAGCACTATTTACAATAGCCAGGTCATGGAAGCAACCTAAATGCCCATCGACAGATGAATGGATAAAGAAGATGTGGTACATGTATACAATGGAATATTACTCAGTCATAAAAAGAACGAAATTGGGTCATTTGTAGAGACGTGGATGAATCTAGAGACTGTCATACAGAGTGAAGTAAGTCAGAAAGAGAAAAACAAATATTGTATATTAACGCATATATGTGGAACCTGGAAAAATAGTATAGATGAACCGGTTTTCAGGGCCAAAATAAAGACACAGATGTAGAGAACAAAAGTATGAACACCAAGAGGGGAAAGCGGCAGGGGTGGTGGGGTGGGGGGTGGTTGTGGTGGTGGTGGGATGAATTGGGATTGACATATATATGCATTAATATGTATAAAATAGATAATAATTTTTAAAAGGTGAATATTATTCTATGGAAGGAAAAACTGGGTGAAAAACTATAATGTTTCCTCCATACTAGGACACTTTTATGAGTTATGGGAGATGCATACACACTAGGGCTACTCCTGGCAACTGAAACAGGTAGTCACCCTACATAAACCTCACATTTTCCTCCTGTTTCCTACACCTCCTTAGTTTATGGGTTAAATCGTTTCACAACCCCAGTAGCAATGCTGAATTTCCCTAATTCTATTCTCACTAACACAATTATGAGAATCCTGGGAACTGTAGTGCTCTTTGAAGTTAACTCCTTCCCAGCTAGTTTACAGGGTCCCCAGAGAGTAACTCCACTGCTTGTGAATTCATTCATTTTAGCTAACATTAGAATGTTTGCCATCTCCTCAGGCAAGTGTCACGGAAGGGAGCATTTTCCATGCCACGGCAGGTTACCAGCCATTTTCACTTCACAAACGCATGCATTCTGAGTCACGATATCTCTGCTTGTCACGTCTGTTGTTTTCTCGGCTTCTCCTCCTTTCCTGATGTGAGTCTGTCGGCTTCATGCTCTCCACTGTGTGCCTTCACCATATTTCCATCACTTTTTCTGAAGTTTATTCTTTATTCTCCCTTGTCCTTTGTTAGAGACTCAGAAGCATCACATTCAAGATCTCAATAGAAATTTTAGCAGAGTCACTTTTATTTTTAACCACTACTTCTGCCCAAGACTCTGGCATAAGTTTCTGGAGAAAAACATTGACTCTGTAGATTATATGAGTAGCTCAATCACTACTAAAACGAATCCCTCTACTCTGTAACTGGGTATTCATCTTTACAATACATTAGGTGTTTTTTCTCTCCCCTCCATAGACCGATTTTTTTTTTCATAATGATCCTTGGCACTTCATAAAAACAGAAAGAAGTGAGAGAAGATACAAAGATGTGAGTATACGTGAGGAAGATATTCTTTACAGGAGAAAAAAGCTTGATTAAAGAGCAGAAGGAACAATTATGTCCATACTCTAAGATTCCCAGGCTGCTTGCATTGAAGCAAGTAATTAAATTTGGGAAGTAATTAAAACCAGAGTTGCCTCAACTAACAGTTACTCAATTCATGCAGGAGGAGTTGAGGCAGTAAAAGAGGAAGAATTTAGGGCTTCCCTGGTGGCACAGTGGTTGAGAGTCCACCTGCTGATGCAGGGGACACGGGTTCGTGGCCCGGTCCGGGAAGATTCCACATGCCGCGGAGCGGCTGGGCCCGTGAGCCATGGCCACTGAAGCTGTGTGTCCGGAGCCTGTGCTCCGCAACGGGAGACGCCACAGCAGTGAGAGGCCTGCGTACCACAGAAAAAAAAAAATAGGGAGACTTTATAGATTTCTGAGCAATAGATAGCCATGGACAGTCATGTTTACAGGATGGCTTGGAATGGGTAAAGATTATAAACAGAGAGAACAGCTAGGACTATATGAACAAAACATATGTGAGATAATATAAATTTAGACTCTGCTGGTGGTAGGGACTGCAGGTAGGGATGGCAAGGAGAATGAAAGGCATTTTAAAGGAATAACTGACATAGCTAACTCCTCAGGAAAAAATTAAAATTCCAAGTCCATTTCAGGGAGTTTAGCCAATTGAAAGACATGAATCTCCCTTTTAGGGTGTTTCCTTTAAGGTGATTTTCACTCTAAGGAATCTCATCTTGGAGTTGCTCTCTTTGTGTCCTGGAACAGAGAATCAAGCCCAGCTGCCTTCAAGGTGACTTCCTCAGGACCATACTAGGATGCCTGGAGTTAAGTTCACAAGCTCCAGACTCTCCTGGCTCAAGGCTTAAATGTCAGCCCCACCAGTTGTTTACAGTGTGGTATTGGCAGGTTGGATGTGAGCAAAATGTATACAATCCATCAATAGCCTCCAGATTTGACTCCCCAAAACTGGAAAATAAAAGAAGCCATGTGCAAAAATAGGAAGATAGAAGATGACATCCACATTGAGGGCAGGCTGCTGGCATTGACTTTGGATATGTGGCGATGTGTTGAAATATCCAGGAGACAAACATCAAAGATGGCAACTTTCAGAGGGTAGAGGTTGGAGACAAAAAACTGAGTCACTGGTATGAGGGTAACAACTGAAACTCTGAGAATGAATACCTTTTTATGAAGGAAAAGATATCAGAGGAGAATAGAAGGGAAGCCTGAGATCAATTGTCTCATCCATTATAGGAGAAAGTACCAGTGGTTCTCCCTACACAACAAGCAGCCATGGACACAGGCTCTTTCGACTGTTGGGCTGTATCAGAGACATGATTTGCCTGAATTGTCCTAGTCACCCAGCTGTTTTTGTGTCACGCTGACCAGCCTGTGCCTTCTCTTTCGTGCTCTCCCCCTGCATCTGTATCTAGTGTTTAAACATGGATGTCTGCACTGTGATACTGACTCATGTGTTCCTTTCATATTTGCCCAATTCCTGCTTTATGAAGGCTTACTCCAGAAGGAGAGGGAATATATTACTTTCTGACTTTTGGAAATATAAGGCAATCCCATCATTTAGTGAAATAATGTTTATAGTTTCCCTCACTTACTACAAGATGTCGTTTAGCTTTTTGCCTCTGGTCCCTGCACGAGCATCTTGGGGGGTGGGGGGGAAATGAGAGAACACTTTCCCTGGGAACCACCACTGTCTTCAAAAGGTTACAGCAGTTTTTCAAAATGCCTGGTCAGCAAGACATACGCTTCAGAGACAACAGCACACCATGTAATGTTTGCAACCACAGTGAACTTGGCTCAAATCATTTATTTTGAAGAATTCCAGACTGGGGCCAAGGTATAGAAAAATAGCTACATAATTTATAGGTCCCATTTAAGTCTTCTCCCTGTAAAGTTAAATTCCCCCCTTTTCCTACTTCTTCTTGCAACAGCAGTTTCCTGGCGTGGCTGACAAGCTTAGCTTTTGAGAGCGCTGCTCCTTAGAGCCATGGAAGGCTGTTTGCAAGCTTCTGATTAACCTGCCAACTAACTGAATATGAAGCCATCGCTTAGGAAGAATCAAAACAATCTCCGCTCCATTTTCCAGATGGAAGGTTCCAAGGGCCAGAGCATAGCTGGCCTAAGGAAAATCAGTTGTGGTTTATGAGAAGGAAAGAGAAGCATAGGCTTTGGAATGATACAATTCTGGAATCTAGTCCAAACTTTTAACTACCTCGGGGTCTTTGCATTGCTATTCCCCATGCCTGAATCACTGTTCTCTTAGCTCAGCTTGCTGCATTACTAATAACTTATTCTTCACATCTCAGCTTCATTGTCACTTTTCCAAAAAAAAAAAAGGAGGCCTTCCCTGGCCAGTCTAGCCAAAGTTACACCCTTCCTGTCTCCCTCACAAACCTGGGTTTATTTAGTCCAAAACATTTTCTCCAAATATAAGTATTTTGTTTATCTATTTTTTAGTTTTTCCCTGCACTCTGAGAGGCAAGTTACCTGAGAGCAGAATTGTAAACACATCTGTTTTATAGTTGAGAAATAGAATAGATAGTGTCATGGTTCTCAAACATTTTTGCTCTTGGAATCCCTTTACACTCTTAAAAACTATTGAAGATCCCAAGAACTTTTATTTATGTGAGTTATATTTATCTATATTTACTGTATTAAAAACTAAAACTGCATAAATTTTAACAATATGTTAAGTCGTTGAAAAATAAGAGTAGCAAAATTCATTGCCTATGAACATAAAGAACATTTTTTTAATTAAAAAAATACTGCCGGACCGGGACACGAACCCGTGTCCCCTGCATCGGCAGGCGGACTCTCAACCACTGCACCACCAGGGAAGCCCAAGGCATTGTTTTATATTTTTGTAAATCTCTTTAATATCTCTCTTACTAAAAGAAAGCTACATTGTCACATAGGCTTCTGCATTCAGTTTGTTGTGATATACAATTTTGGTTGAAGAACATGAAAAAATATTGCATACAATCTCCTTTGATATTTTACCCAAAGTTGACAAGTGGCAGTTCCTTAAGGTTGGTTGCAAAATGAAACCTGGAACTGTATCAATGGACTTCTAATCATCTATTACATTGGTCTTGTACTTTGAAAGAGTTTTGTTTTTTTTTTAACCTCTGAATGATTTTCTAATATCATGTAGTGATCATCTAAATAAATTTGGTTAACTGGTTTATGCATATCTCTCAAATGCTGACATAGTTCATGATAGGATATCAAATAGTTTAATTTGTCAATATCATCATTAATCTCATGAGAAAAATCTTTAAGTGTTAGGAAGCTATTAATCTCACAGTGACATATACAAGGTTTTCAAAACCCTAGTTTTTTACTTAAAAGCTTAAGTTTCATGAATGGCAACAATATTGTCAGTTGTTTGTCTTACAGTGACAGTCTTAAAAAATTTTTTTATTGAGACTTTTTTTTAAGATCAGTTTTAGGATCACAATAAAATTGAGGGGAAGGTACAGAGATTTCCCATACAATCCCCACCCACACATATACACATCCTCCCATTATCAACATTCCCCACTGGAGTGGTGCATTTGTTACAATTAATGAACCTACATTGACATACTATAATCACTCAAAGTCCATAGTTTACATTGTGGTTCACTTTTGGTGTTATACACTCTATAGGTTTGGATAAATGTATGATGACAGGTATTCATCATTACTCTACCATACAGAGCATTTTCACTGTCCTAAAATTCTTCTGTGCTCTGCCTATTCATCCCTTCTCTTGACAACCACTGATCTAATATTTTGTTGAAAAAATTTTAAATCTATGTTCATGAGAGATAGTGCTCTGTAGTTTTCTTTTCTTGAAATGTCTTTGTCTGTTCTTAAGGTAATGTTAGTCTCATGGAATGAGTTAGGAAATATTCCCTGTGCTTTTATTCTCTGAATGAAACTATAGACATTTGGTATAATTTCTTCCTTAAATGTTTGGCAGAATTTTCCAGTGACCCACCTGGGCCTGGTGTTTTTTGTTTTGGAAGCTTATTTAATTATTGATTCAATTTCTTTAATAGATATAGTCCTACTCAGAGTATCTATTTTTTTCTTATGTGAGTTCTAGCAAATTGTGCCTTTGATAAAATTGGTTCATTTTATCCAGGTTATCATTTGTGGTTATACAGTTTTTTATAATTTGTAATATCCATGGGATCTGTAGTAATGTCCCCTAGGTGTTGATCTAGAACAACGTCTGTAATGGACAATGCAAATCAAAATTTGAGTAAGTTTCCAAGCATAATAATCAATGACAACTTGGAATTAATTTATATGACCAACAGGTGAATTAGGACTCTAATTGGTTACAAGTGATCAAAACCCAACTAAAAGTATGTAAGGAGAAAACAGTCAGTCAAATAGATAAATATTAGTTCACATTCCTTAAAGTATAGTTTCAGGCACAACTGTACCCAGATATTCACATTTCGTCACCAATCATCTGTCTTTTTCCACTTCTGAAGTGTGCTCTCTTTAGCATTGCCTCATTTCTCAGGTTGGCTCTCAGAATATAGTGACAGAATTAATCACCAACACCTTTAAGCTTACAACACACCAGCTTAAAAACTGGTGGATCTAGCAGAGTCCTGGGTAGGACTCTCACTGATCCAGTGTAGGTGGTCATGTACCCATTCTTTTTTTTTACTTGTTAAGCAATTTTTAATAGAGTTTTTCTCAGTAATGTGCACTGTAGTTACACAGAAATCATAAATAAAATCATGTAAATGTATTACTTATATATAAATAATTTCAAAAACAATATTATTACAAGTTTCAAAAATTAGGGAAAGTTATATTTAAGTGGTCTGTAGGTGCATTTTAATATGTTTGATATGATGTGGAAGGATGATTCTTTCACCCTTCAAAGGGAATAGAGTACATTTCAGGGCCTGTGAACAATTACACTCCATTCCCATCAAGCCCCTGTATATTGCCCACAAATTTTCCCTCTTGGCTCTAATATAACATGCACACTATTTGAAAGAAGCATCTATGTGGAAACTTTAACAGACTGAGGAAGGCTAGTAAGTCCTGAGAGAAGGAGAGGCAGGTTAGTGTTGGAGCAGCCTGGTTACCTTAGTGAACGCCCTGTGTTCACAGGGGCTAGGACACATGCACAGGCCCCCCAGCTCTGACTCTGAGAGGAGAGCCTTCTTGAGTGGCAGACTCACATCTGCCAAGCCCAGAGACTAGGACTGACATTCATGATTTCAGTTACTTGATTTACAACAAGCAACATGAATGTCGAAAGGACTAGTCATTCGTATTGCTTGGGCAGTGCTCTTTCTCCCACATGGACCCATGTCATATCAGAGTTGGTGGTCACAGACTCAGGAGAGTTCATTTTCTGATTTGGAGATTAATGGCATCCACCCATCTATTCACTGATGGAGGTCCATTGCCATCATAGACCTTGCCAGTGGGAGGTGACCTTCTTGCCTAGACACACTGCTTATATGGACCCAGCCTCATTGGCTTCAGGACTCCTTTTTTCTACATTTGGCTGAATAACCCTCTCCTTTCTAAGTGAAACGTGAATACATTAAGCTAAAGTTGCAGTCATATTCTGTTGGCTTGGACACTATTCTTTTCTTTTTTTTGGCTGCTTTGGTTCTTCGTTGCTGTGCACGGGCTTTCTCTAGTTGCGGCAAGCAGGGGCTACTCTTCGTTGTGGTGTGTGGATTTCTCATTGCGGTGGCTTCTCTTGTTGCAAAGCGCGGGTTCTAGGGGTGCAGCCTTCAGTAGTGGTGGCTCGCGGGCTCTAGAGTGCAGGCTCAGTAGTTGTGATGCACGGGCTTAGTTGCTCCGCGGCATGTGAGATTTTCCCGGATCAGGGCTCGAACCCGTGTCCCCTGCATTGGCAGGCAGATTCTCAACCACTGCGTCACCAGGGAAGCCCACCATTCTTTCTTTTTAAGGTTGACTGTGAATATGTCTCTGATTTGATCTATTCCAATGTTTAACATTTATAAGGAATCTCTATTCATTTATACCTGAAACTTAGGGGTGGGGGGAATCTCATTGTAGCTTCCAGATCCACCCAACAAGGCACAGGGCAGGTTAGAGGAGACCAGCTGCCTGCTGTTGCCTCTCCACAACTCACTGTTCCTTGACTTCTCTTTCAGAACCACTTATGCCTTCATCTTCCCCCCGACTGTTCCAGGATAGCCCCCTTCCTCTTCCTGGAAGCTCCCTGAGATCATGGATCCTGAGAATGGTGTCTATTCCAAGGTGTCTGTAGGCTCCATGCTTTCAGTCATGTACCCATTCCTTCACCACTTAGAGGGTTAAGTTCTCAAATAATTACCAGTTAGTAATTGACAGATCTGGATCAAACACATAACTCTAGAAACAGAAGGTGATTCAGTCCTGTTTTAACTATATAGATTGAAAATAGAAGAGGGATAGTTTCCTCAAGGAAATTTAGTATGCTATTACCAAAAGAAAGGAGAGGATTGCAGCAGACAAAAATAACAGGTGTTTACTAAGGGTGGTAGCAGAGAAATGTTGCCATGTTACACTTATAGATTGATGACATATAATGTAAGTCTTGTATTTTAGCAAGACTCTTTCTTGTCTAAGGAGTAACTCTGATAGAGGAAAGTCCTGGGGATCAGGCAGGCAAGTTGACAGATTGCATCACAAGATAGTGTGTTTCAGTGCAGGGGCTTTAATTTTTTTTTATTAGCCATAAAGATTTTGTTTAAAATAAATACTTCTCTGGTTGTGTGCTCTTTCTCTTGTTCCCCCAAATTTCTCTTTAGACAGATTTGTGGAATTTTAGGGCTCTAGTGAGCACAGCTTGAAAGCCACTGTTATAACAGAAAGAGCCTAGGATTTCTTGTCACAAATTCTAAGTTGCAACTGCAAGCCTATTACTTATCAAATACACATGCTTGAACAAAGCTTTTAACATTTAGGATTTTTATTTTTGACAACTCTGTAATAAGTGGGTGAATAGCCCTTTGTTCACAGATTTCTGTGCAGATCAGCTGAGGTAATAAATGTGACAGTAGTTTTCAATCAGTAAAGTGATATTCTAAGAGGACATAATGCTATGATTGCTCCTCTGGCCAGACTCCCACTCAGGAACTAGAGCCAGCTACCTGCTAACAGATCATCTCCTCAAAAAAACTGACACACAGCACAACTACTTCTAAGATCTTCCAGACCATGTGGACTTGTGGGAAAAATGAGGTTTAATAACCATAAAATTTAATTTAATGACTCTTGCTTTGACCTGCTCACACAGAACTTCCAGATTCTCTCAAATTGTCTCCCAATTATTCCCAGGAGTCTGTGAGGAATTTCTCACGTATGCTTATGAGCAAGTATGCCATTTTTAGTTAACAAGTAATTTCTTCTATTTCTTCCTGTCTTGCAATGAATTCCCTTAACCACACCCCTGTCTGTGAAGGTCCTTGAAGGAACTTCACAGCATTCTCTACTTCTTCCTATTTCCATAAAAATCCCTGCTGTCTACATGGTTTCCCAGAACTCCTGAAATTGCTATCTATCATGGTACTACAGAACACCATGCCCCCTTATCCTCCCCACCCTGCCCACACTTGCATGTGCTCTGCCCAGAAGAAGGGAAAGGTATACATTTTCCTCACTAAAAATAACATGATTGTGCTGGGGTGCAGAAGCAGTACTGCTTGGCCTCCATATCTCATAGGGTCAACAATAAAACTAGTTCTTTACTTTTTGGCCAGGAGCTCCTCTCTCTAAAGGACTCACATATGGGTCCTTGAGGATATGTGGGTAGATGAAGCTAGAGGGATAAACTGACATCTAGTTAGGGATGGGGCCAAGGTCGTAGTCAAAGAAACAATACCAAAATGCCATATTAAGGTTGTGTGTTGGAAACAGCTTGTGGTCGGTTGTATGGAGTGAGTCAGGGTACATGGCTCAGGTCTGAGTCTGTGAAAAGTGAGAGAGCTGAGGGCTACTTTTAGAGAAGTATGTTTTTCTACACTGACGTGAGAGATACAGCCACTTACATCTTTTAATTAATGATGTTTCAATAGAGCAATGATTATAATGAGGAGGCATGTTACACGTAGTTTGAAAAAATCCTTGAGTGCATCGCATGTACTTTCCTCCCACATAGAACCACACTCTATTTCAGTGTGTAGCCTACGTGGCCCATTCACTGGCTAGGTGGTTAAAGGAACTGCACCGTTGAACACTAACCAGATTCGTTCACTGACTGCATAGTCAGCCTCCAAAATGGCCCCCATGATCTTTGCTTCCTGGCATTTATTACCTTGTGTAGTTTTCTCCCACAGTGCATCAGAGCTGGTCTGTATGACAAATAAAGTATAATGGAGGTGACAGTGTGTGACTTACAAAATAAGGTCATACAAAGCACTGAAGCTTCCTCTTTGCTCCCTTGGATCAATTGCTCTGGGAGAAGCTGGTGGCTATGTCATGAGGTCACTTGAGTAGCCTTGTGGAGAAGCCAGTGTGGAGAGGAGTTGAGGCCCTCCAACCAACAACCAACACTAGCTTGCAAACCACATGAGTGAGTCACCTTGGAAATGGGTCTTCCAGCATTAGTTAAGCTATCAGGTAACTGTAGCCTCAGGCAATAGGTGGTTACAACTTCATGAGAGACCTTGAGCCAGAGTGCTCAGCCAAGCTACCCCCAAATTCCTGACCCACAGATTATGTGATAAATAATAAATATTTATCATTGCTTTAAGTCACTATGTTTTTAGGTAATTTGTTACACAGAAGTAGGTAACAAAGAGTAACTCACTCGAATTTCAGTACTGACACTTTGGGTTAATTGTACAAGTTCTTTTCCAGATTGGACCAAGTAGACATTCTAAATTTTTAGAGATTCACTTAAGACAGTGAAAAAAAGACACAAAGAGATGAGTATGTGTATAAAGTTTAATTTTTAAAAAATTTCACATGAAATGTTTGCTCATATGAGGTCACAAAAATGTCTTAAAAATTATGAGAGAGGAAAAAGATGTTCCTTATAGATAGCAATATATTTATCAAAATTTGATGGCAATATTAAGGACACATTTGTCATGTCTATGGATCCAATAGAATGAAATGAAACAGAATGGGTTAGGGGATAAGTTATTAGACAGAAACCAGGTACAAAAAAAGGCTACTTTGTGTGGATCGATAGGCCACAAATTAAAAAAAAAATAGTTTTAATGAAAAAAGAATATAAATCCTCTACTGGGGTTGAAGTGTATATCATTTACATATCCTTAGACCACACACCACAGAGTGCAATCCTGGCTATTCTTAATAAGAAAGAATATTTGAAAGATATCAGCTAACACCTAGAAATCATGAGAGACCTGGAAAACTACTGCAAAAATGATAGGAACAAGTCCAATTTAGTTATCTAGGTAATAAGACCAACTTTAGTCCTCATCCTCAGGAAGGACCACTTCTGGGATGAAAATGATGACCATTTTTATTCTCAATCTGACTTTCTTTTGTATAAAACTAAGTATTCTGGGCAAACAGAGTCTAAATGCTTAACTGTATGCCATGTCTACACTAAGGAAGAGAATAGCATTTTAATTATAATCTCTTCCTTTACCCTGATTCATTTCAAATTTAAGTTATTGTTATTACTAATAGGAGGGAAGGAAAAATGCTGGAGGCTGTAAAACAGCAAGTGTGAACCACCACGGCAAATTGTGCAAGCACAAAATAGCACAGATATAGCACACATGTGAGAAGATTCGGGATTTTAGACACCATTAGGGTCAAATAGCATAATGTAGGCACTAAATTCTCATTTACTCTTAGGCTACACTGAGAGTCAAGGTATGAAAAATGAGAAAGTAATAGACATATACCAATATGTGTATTCAGATCATGCTGGGAAAATCGACCTTAACATGTTGTTGAGATGAAAATAAATTATTCCAGTATATTTGTAAACAAACACATACACACACACACACACACACACACACACTCACACATATTTGTAAAGAGTAAGGCCTACTTCACCAGCTTGGGTCATATATAAAGTCACAAAATATAGTATTTGAGTAAATTGCTCAAGCCCTCATCTGTCTAACTTGGCAGGATGTTTTGTTTCTCTTGCTCTCTACTTTCTAGTTTCTGAAAACCCCCAGAGGTTGCTCAGTTCAAAAAGACTGATTACATCTGGGTTCCAAACACCAGACAAAGAGAGAACTCAAGAACTAAAATAGTTTCTAGGCTAATCTCTGTATGTCATCATTCCTATTTAAGTCACTAATGAAAACTGGTATTTGAAGTTATTGTACATACTTGTGGCTACTCTAGTTACACTCTTGCTGATACAAATATTTGCAGAGGCCACATATGCTACCCAGCTCCTGTCCCATACCCACATATTGGTAAAGGGAGTGTGACCACGACTGGATAGATATTAAAAAATATTGTTCTTTTTCATGGCACATAGGACAGCTATATTTCCTAGCCTCTTTTGAAATTAGAATAAATTAAAATTTGAATAAATTCTGACCAATGCATGTGAAAGGAAGTAATGGATGGCAATTTCAGTCCTGAGCATAATACCCTGAATGCTCGCCCAAGCTATTTCTTCCCCTCCTATGGCAGACGTGGTTATGCATTAAAGATGGTGACATCATAAGATGGAAGGAGTCTGGATCCCTGGCTGATCACGTAGGAGAACTTGTACAGTAGGAGAGCTGTACAAAAGAGCTAACTGGGGGAGCTGTCCATCAAATTGAAAGTGATACATAATGCTTTAGCTTGTTAAGCCACAGAGATTTTGAGTGATTGTTACTAAAGCAAAATCTATGAGTAAAACAGAGAGCTTGCTACCTGAGTTCCTTTGAGGATTATAATTTTCCAAGAATATATTCATACCCTTAGTCATTAATTCCAAAGCATAATCTTTATAATCAACTAGCTTAGTTAGTCATGAACGAGGTGAAAGTCAGTTCTCTTCTTTAACCATGTAAGGGCCCAGGACAATAATCCAGATGTCTATTTCTCTCATAGCTAGTTCAAATTTGGAGCCCTTGGTATACTTTCTAGCTGTCACATTGCAGCTGGGAATATCTCAACCCATTGGACAGTCTTCAATATAATTTAATTACAAAAGGCTGGCATTTGAGCTATTCCTTTCTTCCCAGGAGGCTCCACATGTATCCAAATTCTCCCCAGGAATCAGCTCTATATAACAAGCTGCATTTGTCAGTAATTGAGAAGCTGTGTTAAATACTTCCTCTCAAGGAGGGATGGGCAAACTACAGCATGCTGGCAAAATCTGTTCAGGATCCTATTTTGGTATGGCTTGTAATTTAAGAATGGTCTTAACATTTTTTTAAAAAAATTGTAAATGAACAAGAAAGAAGAGGAGGAGTTGAAGGAGAAGCAGCAGTAATAGAGGCCATACGTGGCCCTCAAATCCTTAAACAATCATTCTATTTTCTTCCCTGGCATTTTACAGCAAATATTTGCTGAGCTCTGCTTAGAGAATCAAGCTATAACTAACTTAAATTTACATAACTATAAGGAATTTGTTGAATGACACTTCCTGGAAAAAAGGTCTACTCCAATGTCATTTTTTCTGTGTCCATTTTCAGAAAAAGACCTAAAAAACATCACATTTTAAGTTCGATCTCACCCGACTATGATGCTAAAATTTAACAGCGCATGTTCACATGTGACTAATTTTGGAAAGTTATATGCCAAAATATCAAAAGCAGCCCTTTATTCCTAGAAATACTTCATAGGTCATTTGAAAAATAATTTTTGCCTGTGTTTTCTAAATTTTCTTCAATAAATATTTATTAGTTGTACTATTTTCAAAATGGAATCATGTCTAATTCTGGGTGACATGAAAAATAGAAAGATGCATACGTAGGATACATCTAGAGGTAAGTCCTAGGAGAAACAATGTCAGGAACAAGGGAAAATATTTCCTGGAGAAGAGAAAATTCAGAGGAGCTGTGAAAGCATCTCTTGAAATTTCAAAAAGATCCATCAGAGAAGAAAGGCATATAACTTATTCTATATGACTAAAAGATGTAAGATTAGGACAAAAGGGGTAACCCACAGGGGGACCAATTTTTGCTTATTATAAGAAATCTCAGAGGGAGACCTTCAAGATGGTGGAGGAGTAAGAGGTGGAGATCACCTTCCTGCCCACAGATACACCAGAAATACATCTATATGTGGAACAACTCCTACAGAACACCTACTGAACGCTGGCAGAAGACCTCAGACTTCCCAAAAGACAAGAAAATCCCCATGTGCCTGGGTAGGGCAAAAGAAAAATGAAAAAAAACAGAGACAAAAGAATACAACAGGACCTGCAACTCTGGGAGGGAGCTGTGAAGGAGGAAAAGTTTCCACACACTAGGAAGCCCCTTCACTGGTGGAGATGGTGGTGTGGAAGGGGGGAAGCTTCGGAGCCACGGAGGAGAGCACAGCAACAGGGGTGTGGAGGGCAAAGCGGAGAGATTCCCGCACAAAGGGTCAGTGCTGACCAGCACTCACCAGCCCGAGAGGCTTCTCTGCTCACCCGCCAGGGCGGGTGGGGCTGGGAGCTGAAGCTCGGGCTTGGAGGTCGGATCGCAGGGAGAGGACTGGGGTTGGCTGCGTGAACACAGCCTGAAGGGGGCTAGTGTGCCACAACTAGCTGGGAGGGAGTCCAGGAAAAAGTCTGGAACCCTCTAAGAGGCAAGAGACCATTGTTTTGGGGTGTACGAGGAGAGGGGATTCAGAAAACTGCCTACACGAGCTCCAGAGACGGGCATGAGCCATGGCTATCAGCGTGGACCCCAGAGACAGGCATGAAATGCTAAGGCTGCTGCTGCCACCACCAACAAGCCTGTGTGCAAGCACAGGTCACTATCCATACCTCCCCTCCCGGGAGCCTGTGCAGCCCACCACTGCCAGGGTCCCATGATCCAGGGACAACTTCCCTGGGAGAACACATGGCATGCCTCAGGCTGCTGCAACGTCATGCCAGACTCTGCTGACACAGGCTCACCTGGCATTCCGTACCCCTCCCTTCCCCCCAGTCTGAGTGAGCCAGAGCCCCCTAATCAGCTGCTCCTTTAACCCCATCCTGTCTGAGCGAAGAACAGATACCCACAGGTGACTTACGGGGTCAAAGAGATGGGGGCCAAATCCAAACCTGAACCCAAGGAGGTGTGCAAACAAAGAAGAGAAAGGGAAATTTCTCCCAACAGCCTCAGGAACAGAGGATTAATCTCCACAATCAAATTGATGTACCTGCATTTCTGGAATATCTGAATAGACAATGAATCATCCAAAAATTGAGGCAGTGGATTTTGGGAGCAACTGTAGACTAGAGGTTTGCTTTCTGAATCTAATTTGTTTCTGGTTTTATGTTTATCGTAGTTTAGTATTTAGTTTATTAGCATTGATAGATTTGTTTATTGATTTGGTTGCTCTCTTCCTTTATATATATATATAGATATATTTTTTTTCCTTTTTCTCTTTTTGTGAGTGTGTATGTATATGTTTCTTTGTGTGATTTTGTCGGTATAGCTTTGTTTTTACCATTTGTCCTATGGTCCTGTCTGTCCGTTATTTTTTTGTGTGATTTTTAGTATACATTTTAGTGCTTGTTATCATTGCTGGACTTCTTTTCTGGTTTGCTCACTCTCTTCTTTCTTTCTTCATTATTTTTTCTTTTTTTATTACTTTTTAATATTTTTAATAATTTTTTTTATTTTTTATTTTAGTAACTTTGTTTTATTTTATTTTATTCTTTCTTTCTTTCTTTTTTCTCCCATTTCTTCTGAGCTGTGTGGCTGACAGGGTCTTGGTGTTCTGGCCATGTGTCAAGCTGGTGCCTCTGAGGTGGGAGAGCCAAGTTCAGGACCAGAGAACTCCTGGCTCTATGTAATATCAAATGGTGAAAGTTCTCCCACAGACCTGCATCTCAACACTAGGACCCAGCTTCACACAACGACCAGCAAGCTACAGTGCAGGACACCCTATGCCAAAAAACTAGCAAGACAGGAATACAACCCCACCCATTAGCAGAGAGGCTGCCTAAAATCATAATAAGCTCACAAACACCCTGAAACACACCACCAGACACTGTCCTGTCCACCAGAGGGACAAGATACAGCCTCATCCACCAGAACACAGGTACCAGTCCCCTCCACCAGGAAACCTACACAACCCATTGAACCAACCTTAGCCACTGGGGGCAGACACCAAGAACAACGGGAACTACACCTGCAGCCTGTGAAAAGGAGACCCCAAAAACAGTAAGCTAAACAAAATGAGAAGACAGAGAAACACACAGCAGATGAGGGAGCAAGGTAAAAACTCACCAGACCAAACAAATGAAGAGGAAATAGGCAGTCTACCTGAAAAAGAATTCAGAGTAATAACAGTAAAGATGATCCAAAATCTTGGAAATAGAATGGAGAAAATACAAGAAGCGTTTCACAAGGACCTAGAAGAACTAAAGAGCAAACAAACAATGATGAACAACACAATAAATGAAATTAAAAATTCTCTGGAAGGAATCAATAGCAGAACACAGAGGCAGAAGAACACATAAGTGACCTGGAAGATAAAATAGTGGAAATAGCTACTGCAGAGCAGAATAAAGAAAAAAGAATGAAAAGAACTGAGGACAGTCTCAGAGACTTCTGGGACAACATTAAACACATGAACATTCAAATTAGAGGGGTCCCAGAAGAAGAAGAGAAAAAGAAAGGGACTGAGAAAATATTTGAAGAGATTATAGTTGAAAACTTCCAAAATATGGGAAAAGAAATAGTCAATCAAGTCCAGGAGGTCAGAGAGTCCCATACAGGATAAATCCAATGAGAAACATGTCAAGACACACATTAATCAAGTTATCAAAAATTAAATAAAAAGAAAAAATATTAGAAACAACAAGGAAAAAACAACAAATAACATTCAAAGGAATCCCCATAAGGTTAACAGCTGATCTTCCAGCAGAAATTCTGCAAGCCAGAAAGAAGTGGCAGGACATATTTTAAGTGATGAAAGGGAAAAACCTACAACCAAATTACTCTACACAACAAAGATCTCATTCAGATTTGATGGAGAAGTTAAAACCTTTACAGACAAGCAAAAGCTAAGAGAATTCAGCACCACCAAACCAGCTTTACAACAAATACTAAAGAAACTTCTCTAGGCAGGAAACACAAGAGAAAGAAAAGGCCTACAATAATAAAACAATTAAGAAAATGGTAATAGAAACATACATATCAATAATTACCTTAAATGTAAATGGATTAAATGCTCCAACTAGAAGATATAGACTGGCTGAATGGATACTGTCTACAAGTATGCTGTCTACAAGAGACCCACTTCAGACCTAGGGACACATACAGACTTAAAGTGAGGGAATGGAAAAAGATATTCCATGCAAATGGAAATCAAAAGAAAGCTGGAGGAGCAGTTCTCATATCAGACAAAATAGACTTTAAAATAAAGACTATCACAAGAGACAAAGAAGCACACTACATAATGATCAAGGGAACAATCCAAGAAGAAGATACAACAATTGTAAATATTTATGCCCCCAACATAGGAGCACCTCAATGCATAAGGCAGATGCTAACAGCCATAAAAGGGGAAATCGACAGCAACACAATCATAGTAGGGAACTTTAACACCCCACATTCACCAATGGACAGATCATCCAAAATGAAAATAAATAAGGAAACACAAGATTTAAACGACATTATAAAAGATGAACTTAATTGATATTTATAGGACATTCCATCTAAAAACAACAGAATACACTTTCATCTCAAGTGCTCATGTAACATTCTCCAGGATAGACCACATCTTGGGTCACAAATCAAGTCTTAGTAAATTTAAGAAAATTGAAATCATATCAAGTATCTTTTCTGACCAAAACACTATGAGACTAGATATCATTTACAAGAAAAAAATCTGTAAAAAATACAAACATATGGAGGCTAAACAATATGCTATGCTACTAAATAGCCAAGAGATCAGTGAAAAATTCAAAGAGGAAATCAAAAAATACCTAGAAAGAAATGACAATGAAAACCCCATGACTCAAAACCTATGGAATGCAGCAAAAGCAGTCCTAAGTGGGAAGTTAACAGCAATACAATCCTATCTCTAGAAACAAGAAAAATCTCAAATAAACAACCTAAACTTACACCTAAAACAATTAGTGAAAGAAGAATAAAAAATACCCCAGTTAGCAGAAGGAAAGAAAACAAAGATGAGATCAGAAATAAATGAAAAAGAAATGAAGGAAGCAATAACAAAGATCAGTAAAACTAAAGGCTGGTTGTTTGAGAAGATAAACAAAGTTAATAAACCATTAGCCAGACTCATCAAGAAAAAAAGGGAGAAGACTGAAATCAATAGAATTAGAAAGGAAAAAGGAGAAGTAACAGCTGACACTGCAGAAATACAAAGGATCGTGAGAGATTACTACAAGCAACTCTATACCAATAAGATAGACAACCTGGAAGAAATGGACAAATTCTTAGAAATGAACAACCTGCCGAGAATGAACCAGGAAGAAATAGAAAATATGAACAGGCCGATCACAAGCACTGAAATTGAAACTGTGATTCAAAATCTTCCGACAAACAAAAGCCCAGGACCAGATGGTTTCACAGGCGAATTCTATCAAACATTTAGAGAAGAGCTAACACCTATCCTTCTCAAACTCTTCCAAAATATAGCAAAGGGTGGAACACTCCCAAACTCATTCTAGGAGGCCACCATCACCCTGATACCAAAAGCAGACAAAGATGTCACAAAGAAAGAAAACTACAGGCCAATATCACTGATGAACATAGATGAAAAAATCCTCAACAACATACTAGCAAACAGAATCCAACAGCAAATTAAAAGGATCATACACCATGATCAAGTGGGGTTTATTCCAGGAATGCAAGGATTCTTCAATATACACAAGTCAATCAACATGATACACCATATTAAAAAATTGAAGGAGAAAAACCATATGATCACCTCAATAGATGCAGAGAAAGCTTTCGACAAAATTCAACACCCATTTATGATAAAAACCCTGCAGAAAGTAGGCATAGAGGGAACTTTCCTCAACATAATAAAGGCCATATATGACAAACCCACAGCCAACATCATCCTCAATGGTGAAAAACTGAAAGCATTTCCACTAAGATCAGGAACAAGACAAGGTTGCCCACTCTCAACACTATTATTCAATGTAGTTTTGGAAGCTTTAGCCACAGCAATCAGAGAAGAAAAGGAAATAAAAGGAATCCAAATTGGAAAAGAAGAAGTAAAGCTTTCACTCTTTGCAGATGACATGATACTATACATAGAGAATTGTAAAGATGCTACCAGAAAATGACTAGAGCTAATCAATGAATTTGGTAAAGTAGCAGGATACAAAATTAATGCACAGAAATCTCTGGCATTCCTATACACTAATGATGAAAAATCTGAAAGTGAAATTAAGAAAACACTCCCATTTACCATTGCAACAAAAAGAATAAAATATCTAGGAATAAACCTACCTAAGGAGACAAAAGACCTGTATGCAGAAAATTATGACACTGATGAAAGAAATTAAATATGATACAAATAGATGGAAAGATATACCATGTTCTTGGATTGGAAGAATCAACATTGTGAAAATGACTCTACTATCCAAAGCAATCTACAGATTCAATGCAATCCCTATCAAAATACCACTGACATTTTTCACAGAACTAGAACAAAAAATTTCACAATTTGTATGGAAACACAAAAGACCCCGAAGAGCCAAAGCAATCTTGAGAACGAAAAACAGAGCTGGAGGAATCAGGCTCCGTGACTTCAAAGTACACTACAAAGCTACAGTAATCAAGACAGTATGGTACTGGCACCAAAACAGAAATATCGATCAATGGTACAGGATAGAAAGCTCAGAGATAAACCTACTCACATATGGACACCTTAACTTTGATAAAGGAGGCAAGAATATACAGTGGAGAAAAGACTGCCTCTTCAATAAGTGGTGCTGGGAAAACTGGACAGGTACATGTAAAAGTATGAAATTAGAATACTCCCTAACACCATACACAAAAATAAACTCAAAATGGATTAATGGGCTTCTCTGGTGGTGCAGAGGTGGAGAGTCCGCCTGCTGATGCAGGGAACACGGGTTCATGCCCCGGTCCGGGAGGATCCCACATGCCGCGGAGTGGCTGGGCCCGTGAGCCATGGCCACTGGGCCTGCACATCCGGAGCCTGTGCTCCACAACGGGAGAGGCCACAGCAGTGAGAGGCCTGCGTACTGCAAAAAAAGGAGAAGAAAAAAATGGATTAAAGACCTAAATGTAAGGCCAGACATTATCAAACTCTTAGAGGAAAACATAGGCAGAACACTCTATGACATAAATCACAGCAAGATCCTTTTTGACCCACCTCCTAGAGAAATGGAAATAAAAACAAAAATAAACAAATGGGATCTAATGAAACTTAAAAGCTTTTGCACAGTAAAGGAAACCATAAACAAGATGAAAAGAAAACCCTCAGAATGGGAGAAAATATTTGCAAATGAAGCAATTGACGAAGGATTAATCTCCAAAATTTACAAGCAGCTCATGCAGCTCAATAACAAAAAAACAAAAACCCAATCCAAAAATGGGCAGAAGACCTAAATAGACATTTCTCCAAAGAAGATATACAGATTGCCAACAAACACATGAAAGAATGCTCAACATCATTAATCATTAGAGAAATGCAAATCAAAACTACAATGAGATATCATCTCACACCGGTCAGAATGGCCATCATCAAAAAGTCTAGAAACAATAAATGCTGGAGAGGGTGTGGAGAAAAGGAAACACTCTTGCACTGCTGGTGGGAATGTGTATTGGTACAGTCATTATGGAGAACAGTATGGAGGTTCCTTAAAAAATGAAAAATAGAACTACCATATGACCCAGCAATCCCACTACTGGGCATATACCCTGAGAAAACCATAATTCAAAAAGAGTCATGTACCACAATATTCATTGCAGCTCTATTTACAATAGGCAAGACATGGAAGCTACATAAGTGTCCATCGACAGATGAATGGATAAAGAAGATGTGGCATATATATACAATGGAATATTTCTCAGCCATAAAAAGAAATGAAATTGAGTTATTTGTAGTGAGGTGGATGGACCTAGAGTCTGTCATACAGGGTGAAGTAAATCAGAAAGAGAAAAACAAACACTGTATGCTACAGTGAGATCAGCTGGGTGCTTTGTGACCACCTGGAGGGGTGGGATAGGGAGGGTGAGAGGGAGGGAGATGCAAAGGGGAAGAGATATGGGGATATATATATATATGTATAACTGATTCACTTTGTTATAAAGCAGAAAATGACACACCATTGTAAAGCAATTATGCTCTAATAAAGATGTTAAAAAAATACTGTATGCTAACACATGTATATGGAATATATATGTAAAAAATAAGGTTCTGATGAACCTAGGGGCAGGACAGGAATAAAGATGCAGACATAGAGAATGGACTTGAGGACACAAGGAATGTGAAGGGTAAGATGGGACGAAGTGGGAGAGTGGCATGTATATATATACACTACAAAATGTAAAATAGATAGCTAGTGGGAAGCAGCCGCACAGCACAGGGAGATCAGCTCGGTGCTTTGTGCCCTACAGGGGTGGGATAAGGAGGGTGGGAGGGAGATGCAAGAGGGAGGTGATATGGGGATATATGTATATGTATAGCTGATTCACTTTGTTATAAAGCAGAAACTAACACGCCATTGTAAAGCAATTATTCTCCAATAAAGATGCACAAAATAAAAAAAAAGAAATCTTCTTCTGAATGTCAGAGCAGGCTGATATGTATTATTTTTATGAAAGGCACTGAGAAATACACTGGATAAATATTTGACAGAAGTTATAAGACATATTTGCTCATACAGTATGGAATCAGACAGGAGTCTTTGAGCCTCCCTTGTAGAAGCACACATACTTTGTGTATTTGAAAATACTGCTGATATAAATAATACACCCTACATCTATTTACTCAGGCCACATACATTCTGCACATCAACAAAATGCTCAGTTGTTGAAAATATTTTTCTGTTAATTAATTTATAGCATCTCTGGATTTCATAGGTGAAGAATCAAACAATCTAACTGTGTCCTTCTTTTTCACTGACAGGAATCCTCTAATAAGAACCTGGTACTTGAAATGCTCCTATGCGCACAGAATGAAGGTTAAGAGGGCAGGGGTAAAGGAGGAAAGAAAGCAGAGAAACAGGAGAGAAGGGGCATGTTACACAGCCAGGTCTCTTTTCCCAGGAGTAAGATGAAATTACCACGCAACTATGTTTTCCCTCCAGGTTAGTCAACCTTGTCTTGCTTCTTTCCATTTTTTCTGTTTCTGGGTCTTGGGTTTTATTTCTTGTCTTCTGATTTTTTTTATTTTTTAAATTTTCCTTGTCATGATTATTTAAATGTGATCCAAAGAGAGCAGTAATGTGTCCAGATGGCAGTGTTAAAGCAAACTGGAGAAATCAGCTAAGCAAGTGTGGAATCAAAGACAGCTGCCTTTTTGGTATAATTAAACACTTTTGGGGGAAAAACCTACAGACAAGAGCAGGGCTCAAGGGGCAGCCATTTGCCGTCTACCTATAAGTCAGAAGCAAGCCAGCATGTAAACCAGCCTTATAATCTAGGGATGCAAGGAACCACTGAAATAGATCATAAGTCTCTTTTCCTTGGTCTGAAAAGTTCCTTAAGATTAAATTATAGGATGTTGAGGACTCTTATATTTCCCTGGAAATCATTTCCCTTCTCCGTATCTCATTTTCATCTGAAATAAGGTTAGAACTACTGTTCCTAACCTAAGGTTCCTGGAATCCTTAAGGATTTAGGAATATAAGGTAGTGACAAGAATCATTAAATTGTTTTTAATATCTCTGAATGTTTAATTGAAACCATAGGGCTATAAAAGTAATAACTATTGAGTTTGGTTTTGTTTAAAATTTATCAATGCACTGAGACTATATTGGTTATTTAAAGGTGATAAAAAATGTTACCTGGCTATAGATACCTTTAAGAATTTTCTGGGACATGATTGGTGGACCAGGCATTGGTAATAAAACAGGGTCACCTTGGTCATGACCAAAGAGTGAAGCTCTCTATTAATTGAAAAAAAAAAATACAACATGAAAAGACAGGAAACTCCAGAATACGTAGTTTATAATTGTCCCTCAAGTCCTCACATTCTTTAGTTTGAAGTTTCTAATTTCTGTGGCCTAAATTTGTCACGATCACATCTTAAATTGTTTATCCAAAACAAATTTCCCAGGATAAACTTGTGAAACTCACCCTCCCATGAAGAGGTAATGGAAGACATTTTTCTCTACAGAAGCAGTGAATTTTACAGTTCTCCTTCTTTGACTGCATTGTAGGTATAATTTAAAGGATAAAACAGCATTTGGAAATGTGACTATCAGGCGTTGCTTTGCCAGGCCTTTTCCTCTTTTCAGGGCACTATTGATGCCCTTAAGCCCACCAAGAAATGTTTTATGTTTGTCTTTGTAAAGCTCCTTTTCAAGTAGAAATATCTACTTTAGATCTTCCCTGTGGGCAGTGACAGGGATGGAGTTGACAACCACAGGCAAGAGCTCATTGCCCACCTTCTCAAACGACAGATGTTTTTGTTTGTTTTTGTGACCAAAATGCAGTCTTTTTCTTTTCATAATGTACTATTTTAGGTCTTCAACATCTGCCATTGGTATTATTTTAATCATTAGTTTCCTGGCTTCCAATCTTACTATCTTACTGTTGCTGCCAGATAAATCTTTCTAAGGCATAGTTTTGAAAATACTTCTTGCTTAAAATCCTTCAATGGCTTTTTATTGAATATAGAACAAAATGAAATCCTCTTAGCCTGGGATTCAAGACACTGTATATTCTGGCCCTGAAATTCTTTTCAGATTTTCTTCCCACTACACTCCCCTCTACTTTGAACCCCAGCAATAATACTGTACTTATCATCCTCCATTTTATCACACATTTTTCATACCTACAAATTTTTGCTCCTGCTATACCTTACAGCTGGAATTCTTTCTTTCTATACTTAAAAAGAAAATTTGTATTCACCTCTAGGGACCAGCTCAAGTGTTCCTCTAGGAAACATAAAGACCTTTCAGCTCTTCTACATCTGTACTTCCACAGAATTTTGCACACATTTCAGTCAACCTTCTGTTGTGTTCTACAGACCTGATTTTCACACTTGTAAACTCCTAGTGAATTAAGTTGTTTCCTCTTGTATCTCTGCAAGACCTTAACAGTGTCCCTAAAATAATTTAGTTCCCCCACAGTGGTCAATTGCTACATTATCCTCTGAAAATTCTCCTAGAGAGAGAAAATGACTGTGTAAGAAGAAGGATCTTTTCTGTTACTTTAGAGGCAGAAGGTGAAACTTCATTCAAAAATGTTTGTGCTTGACATAAGCCCCCAACAGTCTTCATTAAAGGCTTTCATCAGTCCTCTTAGCCTTACCAAGTTTCCAAGAGGCATGACCAATAATCTGGGTTTTAAATTTTATTTTAATTTTCTATATCAGAAGCTTGGGTCTCTGGTGGCTGGCACTGAAGAATCACCCCTACACCAGATACTTGCCTAGGGTCCTAAGCAAGGATTCTGCCTGAAAATAGGAAAAAGCAGGCTCCCAAACAAGAAAAAGTAGATTCCACTGCACTTCTGCAGGAACCAAGGAAGGGAAGCCTGGAGTTCTGGGGAGGTCTTACCAGAGCTGCTCAGAGGTGTCAGATGGAGAAGTGTCCTGAGGAGACACCAACATGTGGTCAATTACTAGGTGGGACATGGGAAGGGAAATTAGCTGAAAGCCTAAACTAAGGGTAGAGTTTATAAGATAAATGAGACTCAGTGTCAAAAATAGGATAAAGGTTCCATTTCTTAAGTAATTGTTAATTATTCTCCCATTCTTACTAAAAACAAAAATTTCGGGCTCCCCTGGTGGCACAGTGGTTGAGAGTCCGCCTGCCGATGCAGGGGACATGGGTTCGTGCCCCGGTCCGGGAGGATCCCACATGCCGCGGAGCGGCTGGGCCCGTGAGCCATGGCCGCTGAGCCCGTGTGTCCGGAGCCTGTGCTCCGCGGCGGGAGAGGCCACAACAGTAAGAGGCCCGCGTACCGCAAAAAAAAAAAAAAAATCTAAGTCGGAATGTAGCACGATATATCGAAGTGAGCTGAGATGGTTTCAGACAAGGGAAAGCTTCATATTTAGCTAAATTATGCAGCTTTATTGTGGTGAAATATATGATTATCATTAAATTTTAAGAAACATGGAAGATGGTTTGCAGACCCCTGTTACAATCTTTGTGGATTCTGACGTACCCACCATGTAAGCTTCGGGGGAATCATTAGAGTGAATGAATTCCAATTCTTTCACCTTTATTTTTGGAACACGAAGAACTTAATATTTCCCTTAGTTTTACTTTCTCATCCTATTGCTTTACTCCCAGAAAAGGTCTTCATTTTTAGATCCTCTATTCCCTCTGAAGGGACTCATATGTTAATGACTCGGGTCTGCTAATCCACAGTATTTCTTCATGAAACCTAATACCGCCATCTGCAACTATTTGAAGATAAAGAGGTCCAGATCCAAGCCTCACAAAGAATTTTCTTCAAGGGAGGCTTAAAAGGCACAGTATGGCATGAGTCACATGACACCAGCTGAGAATAAGTTCTTTCTGGCCGCTGGAGAAAGCGCTCAGTGAAGTGAGACCAGAGGGGCTGTTCCTGGAAGCCCCGTTTTAGGCATTTTCATCCTAAAATCAATCATCTCCCTTCCCTTCCATCCATGAATAACACATGCTCAGTAAGCTGACATTTTCTCTTTATATTCATTTATTTTTGTTTATAAAAATGATACATGGCTTACTATAAAAATTCTGAAACTATAAAAATATCACGTAAAAAGTTAAATTATTCTTTCATTGCCCCCTCAGACCTCCAGTTTTACAGCCAGTCCCAACTCAGCATGTATCCTTCCACTTCATCTTGTCTGCATCTTCTAAAACATGTGTGCATATGTATTTTTGTCTACATATATGACTATGTCAGGGATGAGTGTTCTCTTTACAATCTTACTGTTGAAATGAACTAGGAATAGAAATATGTTTTTGTGTCTTTTTCTCCCCCTGGAGATTTGGTCTTCTGCTTAATTCTAAACCATAGGTTTATGTTCCTCTCTTCTGTAGCTGCAACCAGGGAATAATGTCAGCATCAATATTTGTTCCCATCATTCCTTTACCATGTTCTTCAGTGAAAATTTATTGTCCTTTGAGATAAAGAACAAGTATAGAGCACTTGTCTACCAGCAACTTAATATTTCAAAAGGCTACGATAAAGACTGATAATTTGAAATCGCTAACCCTAATGAAAAGCCAACCTCTGACTGATGGTTTACCATGGATCAGGTCTGTCTTTTTTCCCCCTGTTCCTTTACCCCTTTCTCTCTTTCACATACATATCCATTCCTTCTCTATATTTTTGTCTTTCTTTTTCTGGGTTGTCTCTTTTCTCTGTGCTCTCTCCTTTCCTATTCTGCATCTTTTCTTCCTTTGCTCACATTCTTCTTTTCTATCCTTTCTTCCTTTCTTAACAGTTCATCTTTTAGAATTATAGTATTTTAAAAAACTTCTTGCCTGTCAAGCCTTAAATGTGCAATCGCATATCAACACAATGGAAAACGATACAACCATTAAAATTTATGGTGTAGCAATATGTTTTTGACATAGAAAAATGTATATAATGCATTGCTAAATGTTTTTAAAAACCTACTAAACCACATCTGTATATAGCAAAATCCCATTTTTGGAAAATATCCTATTTATAGAGGTGTGGGATCTTATAAAACAGTTAACAGGGTTTCTCTTTGGGTGTACTAAGATATATTGTTTTATGTTATTCTTTTTCCTGTTTTCGTATTTTAAATTTTGTCCTTGTTTAGTGTACATAGCATGTCAAATAAAATGGTGTTACAAAGGAGCGTCAAACACATTTACTGTCTTTATTGAATGTAACTATTTTACCTGTTCTCAAATAAGATAAATTGTACAGGTAAAAGTGCTTTCTAAAAGGAGAAAATTAAATTAAATTTCGAATTTAAAGTAAATAAAAGATAAAGTGCATTTTCAACCACTTAGAAGACTAAAGAAACAAAGTACAAGAAAGAGTTCTTCCCTGCAGGTACAAGCAGAACCTTGAAAATGTGGTTGCCACAGCCAGGAAGAGCTTTAACTCTGTCTTTCAGGCTCAAATTGGCACCATAAGGCCTCAGGCCCCCCAGCCAAGCAGAGTCAGACCAGATGGAACTTTGGGGCAGATCCCTGTAAATACACTTGTTCTTTTATTATCTTCCTGATGACAACACGAGATAAAATACAACTTTAAATATATGATAAAAAAGAAATTTTAGAAGGAAAGTAAGTTGCCTTTTATTTATTTGTGGCCCTTCATTGACTCCCTGCTCTCAATCCTCCCTTCTACGCTGAGGTTCTTGCCCCTAAAATCAAACCCCAGCAGAAGCAGGGAAACCACAGAAGAGTTAACCATGTAGAGGCTGCCATCTTGTGGCCGTTGAGAGCACGCGTCCACTGTCTGCATAGCTTTCCTGTTACAAAAAACAGCTGGTTTATATTAGACTTGTTCATATTAGACTGTAGTCTATAGACTATAAATACAAATCCTATTCATGTGTTAGAGTAGGATCTTACACAGTAATTTTTTATGACTTTTTAAAAAGAAAGGGTCTTACACAGTAATTTTTTATGACTTTTTAAAAAGAAAGGGTCATTTGAGTTAGGGCGTGTGGCCCATTTCCGGCAGTTTTGCCGTTAACATTATTCTGAATGACCTACTGTCTTCACTCATTGGAGGCCTTCAGAAATTCACAGTGCACCTTACTGTGTGTGTTTGCGGCATTCTGAGGACTTTTCCCAGACAACTAAGGGAAGGACAGCCACACAGAAGGCTCTCTGTAGTAGCTTAACAGAGAAAATATTATAAAGATATCTTAGAATTTCAGAGTGTGCAAAAAATTTTATATGGAGGCTCTGTTCAAACACACACACTCAATTTACCTATTCATTTGCTTTTGCTAATGTTTGAGGAAATGGCATGGTGGGCTTCAAATTGCCTGTGTCGTTTTGTCTGATATGCAGATGCTCCTTGGTGAAATAAGTAACATTGAAATTACTACAAAACACTTCAGATCTATTCCAGTGTAGGCTCCTTAGACATAGAAGCACTATACATACCACCTGTCAACCAATGCCTGAGAGTTGCAGCTCCTGGGACCAAAAAATTTTAAAGAAATGAGTTTATCTTTCAATGCATCTTTGTAGCTAACCCATCCTAATAGAATTCTAATTCAGTTCTGGGGAATCTATGTTCTTGTCACACTCATACATCATACTCAGTTTTCCCTCCAAATCTCCCTTAATTCCATGTTTCTAAATCTCCTCAGATGTCTTGCTTTCTCGATCATCTTTCTTTTATCCTTATTATTTCCTTCAGCAATTTCCCATTAGTGTATAAATTAACTAAAACTTCCTCATCCCTAAAAATATACAATGAAACAAAACCAAATAATAAGACTAGCTTTGCTCATCTATTTCTCTTAAGCCATCATTCCCAGTCTTCTTTCTTCGACAAACCTCTTGAGAATGATATTTACATTTATGCCTTTCTGTGACTTTGATAGTGTGACTCAGAGGCAAGAATTCAATTGGATATGTAGATTAAGATGTCATCAATAGTGAGGCGATATTTTAAGTCATCAAAGTGAAAAGTCCATCCAAGGCATGAATTTAGTTTGAGAACAAAAGAAGGTTGAAGGTTAAAGATTAAAGAAATGGCTGAATATAAAGTTTGGACAAAGAGAAAAAGGTTAGAAAATAAGTGATGGAGAGGGGGTGAAAGATGAAAAAAACAAGAGTGCAACGTCACTGAGTTCCAACAACAGTAGTATAAGCAGCAACAAAATAATAACAATTACAAAAATGATAATAATAAAATATATTGACTCTTCTCTATATTGATCACCCATTTTATACTAACCCCTCCTGTAGATATTTGTATTTTTTTCATTTAATTCTCATAACAATCATCAAGGTAGGTATCATTTTTTCTCTTGTACAGTTGAGGGGTCTGAGGCTCAGAGGATTTATATTGTTTCCCAGTTTGATAAAACAGGTTGGCAGAGGTAGGATTAGAATTCAGTCCCCTTCGTAATAGTTCACATGCCCCAAATGACACTTTACAAATATATAAATACCTATTTAAAGTTATCTCCTTTCCTTCCTCTCTTGGTAAATGCCTAAGAACTCTCAGGATGAAAACTTTCTTCTCTCTTCCAGCCGCACTTCCTCTGGGTTCCATTATTCTTCTGTCATGTGTTGATTCCCAGATACACTATTCTGGTTCTTCATTTGTGTTACAAATCAAGCTTCCAAAAGATTGCAAACCCTGTAAATGTTATTTGACCTCCCCAACTGAGCTCTGTCTCCAGAGATAGTGTTCTTAAAAATCACTCTGATGATAACCTTCTCTTTTTAATCATTGTTTTGAAAAAAAAATGTATTTGTTTTCTATTGCTGCTGTAATATCTTCCACAGACTTACTTGCTTAGACAATACAAATTTATTATCTTACAGTTCTGGAGAGCAGAAGTCTGAAGTGGGTCTCGGATGAAATCAACATGGCAGCAAGCAGTGCTAGACTCCTGGAAGCTCTAAGGAAGAATCTCTTTCCTTGCCTCTTGCAGCTTCTAGAGGCCATCTGACTTCCTTGGCTAGTGGGCCTTTCATCCATCTTCAAAGCCAGCAAAGTCAGGCAGAGTCCTTCTCACGCTGCCGTTTCTCTGTTTCTCTTTTTTCTCCCTCACTCTTCCATTTATAAGGACCCTAAGGATAACACTGGGCCCCCATGATAATCTAGGATAATCTCCCCATCTCAAGTTCAGCTAATTAGCAACCTTAATTTCATCAGCAATATTTAATTGCCCTTTGCTATGTAAACTAACATATTCACAGATTCTGGGGATTAGAATGAGGATGTATGTAGGGATCACTATTCTGTCTACCTCAAGAAGTTAGAGAAGCCTCACAAGAAAAGTACAAGGAGGGATTTCCCTGGTGGCACAGTGGATAAGACTCCATGTTCCCAATGCAGGGGGCCTGGGTTTGATCCCTGGTCAGGGAACTAGATCCCATAGGCATGCCCCAGCTAAGAGCTTGCATGACGCAACTAAGGAGCCCTAGATCCGCAACTAAGGAGCCCACCTGCCGCAACTAAGACCTGGTACAAGCAAATAAATAAATAAATAGTTTTAAAAAGAAAGAAAACAAAAAAAGTACAATGAACTTCAATATTCCCTTCATCATCATGACTTTTCTCTCCATCTATCTATATTTATACCTATACATATATGCGTATTATAGTAATTATATATGATATTACTTACACTTGAAAGTAAGTGGCAGACATTATAACCCTTTATACTTCAGAATGTAGCTCTTAAGAACAAGTGCATTCACTTGTAACCACAATGCAATTAGCAAAACGTATGGGAAATTAATGATAATACTGTTATCTAATATTCACATTTCACCAATTATTTAAAAAATGTCCTTAAAAAATTCAACTCAAGATCACACATTGCTGACATTTTTGAAGAGCACAAGATGATTGTTTTACAAAATGTTCCTTAATCTGGGTCTTTCAGAACTTTTTTCCTCATGATTAGACTCAGGTGATTCTTTTTGGTAGCAATACCACAGCAGTGATGCTGTGTCATCTCAATGTATTACATAGGGAGGCTCATACTATCAGATTATTCTGTTAGGGGTGATGTTAATTTTGATTACTTGACAAGCAGTGTTTCCAGGGCTTTTAACTATGTAGTTGCCATTTCCCCTTTCATAAGGGATAATAATCTGTGAGAGATACTTTGAGACTACAGATGTTAATCCCTATCCCGTCAAACATTCACCCAATATTTTAGCAACCACTGCTGATTCTCGCCTGAATCAATTATTAGTAAATATGATTGCAAAATGGGATTTGTTGAAAACTTTATCATTCTTTCTACATTTATTGGCATTTTATATTAAGGATCATACCAATCGTCAATTTAGAAACCTCCAGTGCCTACTCATGGTCTACAAAACAAACCCTTAACCAGAGCCATGAGCCAGGTGTGGGACCAAGAGCCACAGGATATGAATTTTCTGTTTGATGCCAGTCATCACCTACAGAGACCCTAGCTGACCTGTCAGTTGTTCTGTGTTTGTTCTGATTGCCCCTTAGGCCTACGTGATAGGAAGAGGGGTCTTCAAAGAGGAAAAGATGAGCATGATCTATTATTAAACTGGGTCAAAGGAGATGTAGGTGCCTATCACTGATTCTGTAGGCTGGAATAAAGAAGAGGGAAAACCTCATAAATCCCAATCTCTGTTTAGAGGCTGCCTGTGTGGTCCACGGCCATGCACGAGACTGGGGCTGAGAGATAGTTTGTAGTAAGTCAGGAAAGAGGAAAGTTTTATAGGATAGCCACACAATGCATTCACTGCATACTAGGTATTATCCTGAACACTTACACATATCAACTCATTTAATACAACCTTATGAGGAAGATACCCCTTATTATACCCATTTAACAGAAGAGGAAGTGATACACAGAGAGTTTAAATAATTGCCCAAGTTCACACACGGTTGGCAAGTGGCAGAGCAGGAACTGTAATCATTTCCCTCTAAAAGGGAAATTATTCACTACTGACTATCCAACAGATATTCAGAACACAGCTCAGTGGGGATTCCAAAAAAAATGTGTGGTGAATAGATGGATGAATGAATGAGTGATTCAGTATTTTTAATGTAATAATACAGAAGCTTCTTAACTGGTCTCTCTGCCTCCATGCTCTTCTCATGCCAAGTTATTGCCATACTATCGCCAAATTAATCTAAAAATGCTTTCCATGTGGTGGGCATTCAATAACTATTTGCAAGAATAACTAAAAATTCAAATCTGATTGCCTACTTCCCTTTGACAATGTACAATAATATATACTTGAAAATCCAATGTTCTTTTCATGGCATGATCAGTTGCCTGCTTAACTCATACAGCCTCATCTACTTCCCCTTTTCAAATTCTAAGCTTCAATATTACTGACGCATCCCGCACAAAAGCCGTTTTCTCTGTCACCTCCTGCTTTTGCACTTGTTTATTACTCTCCCTGGAACTTCTTGCCATGCAGTTTCCACTTTTATCCACTCAGCATTATGTTCTCCTTCAAGCTTCCTTTTGAATGTTACCACTTCTGGGAGCCTATTCTGATTCCCTCGGGCAGATTTCATCTCTTCTGCATCTTTGATCCCATTGGCCTCGATAGATGCTTCTTATTAAATATCCTCTGATAGGTCTCTTTTATTTATATCATATCACAACTCTTTCTTGTCTGCCTTTCCACTAAGCCTCCTCCAGAGCCAGGCCAAATCTAACTTATTTTTTGTATCCTTGTATCCAGCACATAGCCTGGCATATGGTAGATCCTGAGGCTTGTATTTCTTCTTATAAAGAATGTAGGCTCTGAAATCAGACTGCCTCATCTTAAATCCTGGTTCCAGCAAGTAAGATCTTTCTGATCATGCATGAATTGTTATCTTCTCTGTAACTTGGTTTTTTCCTTCTGTCAAATGGGAATAATAATATTTAGCTCATAGATTTGTTACGAGAATTAAATGAGCAAACATGTGCACGTGCTTTACATAATTTAATTTAATTCATCTTCATGATAATGCTCATAGACAGGTCCTATTGTCACATATATTTTACTTCAGCCAGTAAATTGAATTGCGGAGAGTTAAAGTAACTTGCCAAATATCACAGTTATAGTTAGTATATTAGTTAGATCAGTTGAGTAAACCAGCTTGACTAGAACAAAGGTTGGTATAAGGGCAGATTCATGTAGAAGATTTTGAAGGTAAGTAGGAACAGAATCCAAAATTTTCGAATGTTGGATTAGAGTTGAACTTTATCCTAAGGGTGAGAGTGATAAATAAATTTCAGCTGTTGTGCTAAGTTAGACTAATTGCTAATGGCTGTCTGGAGTGATGAGTTGAGAAAGATTGTGGGCGTGCATATGACATCAGGGAAAGTAAGTGCTGTGGGTGAGGAAGTATGCCTATGCTAAGTGTGGGCAAGGGAAAACAGTAGCATACATTCTATAGAGTTGACTTCCCTGGAAATGAGGCCTTAAGGACATATGGATCTTGGAAAACTCAGACTGACTTTTCAAACTCCCGGGAAGGACCATGAGTCTCTTGTACATGAAAAGAAAACCCCAATTCATTCTTTTTGACCATTCTTCAAATGGAGATATTTCCCCATGACCGTATTCAGTCTCAGTTTATAGTAACCAAACAAAGGCCATAGATACTTTCATCTAGATCATGTTGGATACTCTGATTATATTACACATTTGATTCGGTATTATCATCATGAAATACTTGCTTAGACGAATCAGGCCATTAAAGAGTTCCTGGAGTTTCTAAGGCCTTTTCTTTCACTGATTCTAAAATATATAGCCCTGGCTGAGTACTTGATTATGTATGTGAAGAGATCAAGGCTCAGTAAGTCTCTACTAATTTTATACTAACTCTCAATGCTTTGCTTAGTGACATGCCCCAAGAGAATGATACAATAGTATACCTGCCATCAAGGAACACGTAATTCAGTTGGAAAAAAAATGAAAAAAAAAAAAAAAAGAAACATCTAGCACATTTGATTGGGAACAACCTCTGAGATTTGGGACCTCTGTGAAAAAACCATGGCTTAACTGAGTCTGAAAATTGGATTGGATTTGAATGGGAGGACAGGAGCAGGGATGGTATTCTAGCTAATGAAAACTGAACGAACAGAAGCAGGAATGATGATGGCACTGCTGTGGAAACAATAGAACAAGGACTGAAGAAGAAGGTTTATGTTGGAGAGCAAAGAGAGGAGTGATTTATAGAAGTAGGATGGGACTAGCTAATGAGAGCTGTTGGAGTCTAAGCAAAGAAGTTTCATCATACAGTGACAAAAAGTGGTTCTTGAGCAATATAAAATTATCATTTTAAGAAAACTACGTTGTATAGATTTGCAGGATGAATTAGAATGGATGTAGAAGACATGAGGTAAAGACCTTGCTTAATAGGCACTGTAAAATGCTTTGTAAACTAGAATGCATGATACAAAGGCTTATAAATGTGAAGAGAACCGGAAACAGAATAAAGGCACTTGGACTGCAGAAGGCAGAGTGAGTTTAAGAGATTTCAGAGGAAGAATCAAAGTAGGTTAGAGAGACATCTGAGACTAACAGCTAAGCTCCACATCCAATCTACTCCTGGTTCCTGGCAGACAGGGAGCACGTACAATAACTTGGTGTTTCCACAGAAAAAAAAAAAAGAAAGAAAAGAAAGGAAAGTTACATGGGTGTATGAGATAATTATTCAGTTAATTCACAATTTTGAGACCTTCCTATTGACTATTTATGATATCCCACCTTGTTCTAACAAGAATTTCAGAAGGCTTATAAATGACTTGTAGAGCATAATAAAATATGATAAATTAGCCCAGGTTAAAAGTAGGCAAACAAATTATGAAAGACTAGGTACGAAATGGAGCCATAAATAAGGCTAATCATTCAAACTATAATGAAATACACATTTAACATGGGTTTAAGCAGCTGATGTCAAAAGGTAAAAACTTGGCAACTAAATAAACCAGTGTCATCAGATAAAACCATATGGATTACTAAATGGAATTTTAAGTAATCTTGGTTCTAAATTTAGCAAGATAACCACTCACTACATTTATTTCAGGTGAAAGTTACTTTTCCTGCAATAATACTCTCTATCTTGGCTCTCTCTTTCTCTCTGTTTCTTTCTGTCCCTCACCCAGCTCCCACCCAAAACACACACACAAACACACACACACACTCTACACACACATACACACACAGAGAAAAATACTAGAGCTAATAGTAATTCAAGAATAACTCACATCTAACTGTGGTCATATTGATTACTTTTTTTTTTTTTTTGCGGTACGCAGGCCTCTCACTGTTGTGGCCTCTGCCGTTGGGCAGCACAGGCTGCAGACACGCAGACTCAGCAGCCATGGTTCACGGGCCCAGCCACCCTGTGGCATGTGGGATCTTCCCGGACCGGGACACAAACCCGTGTGCCCTGCATCGGCAGACGGACTTCCAACCACTGGGCCACGAGGGAAGCCCCATACTGACTACTTTTGATGGATAATTCAATGCTCCTCCTCCTCCTCCTCACCAAAAAAAAAAAAAAAATCCCAGAAAATATTCCCTTGAGATACAAATATAGAATTGTTCGCTTTAATCTTACGCTTTATGATGGACTTGATAAAATCAAGAATGTACAAGTGGACAAAGAAGTAGGTAGGAGAGGAGACGTGAGAGAGAAGGAAAGTGGGATTTTCTTTTAGATTTTTTCCTATGATTTGAAAACTTATCATGAGCCAATGTTTGACCTTGATTGCAATGGGCCTACACCACGAAGTTTAACTGAATCTGTTCCAAGAAATTATCTAAATTTGGCAGGCAGATAGTGTTGCATACCCAAGGAAATATTAGAAAACTCATGTAACTCAAGTGTGAAGGAGATCAAGTACCAGTTGAAATAACATTTAGAAATAATAACACAATGTTATTTGTAGTAAAGTACAATGACTGCTTAATTAGGTACTGTGCTCTTAGAAGCATTTATGTGCAAACTCTCGCCAATGTGAGTTCCCCAAATGAAAAAGGGCTCATTAAAGTATCATATTCCTGCTCCATAATTCTGTCATAATGATAACCAGGTATTCACAGCAAGGCCTTGGTGGATTCCTGCTTTTATAGGCAAAGCCACTACAAAGTCTTGGGATATTTTAATTTTTGTTATATCCCAGCCACCAGTCCCAAAGGACTCTGTCTCTCCAGTCAGGGAAAGTAGAATTATAGCTTATAAAATAGAAAGAAAGAAGGCTTTATTTTAGCAAGGGAGAATTTTATGAAGGTTATACAATAATATCCTTTTAAGCAAAAAGGGGGCAGGAAAATGACCTTGACTAGGGTTTGAAATTAAATGGAGAAATGAACACATATATTGGGTAACATTGAAACATATTATAGGAGAATTGAAAAAAAAAAGCTTATGCCCAAGAAAACAGTAAGTCAATGTGAAAAATCATAGCTTTAGAGTTTTACAGATCTGGATTTGTGTTCTGGCTCTGGCACTCACTAATTGCATGTCCTTGGAAAAGTCAAACAACTTTCTCAGTCTTAAGTTCCTTATCTATAAAATGGGAATCGTGTTACCAATTTCTTAGAGTTGATGGAAGAAACAAGGAGACACACTCTTTAACACACCTTATTCAAAGACAGGCACATGGGAGTAATCAATACCTAACAACAACTTTACTCATTTAAAGGGTTTTTTGTTTTGTTTCGTTTTTTGGATTCTGGCCTATAAAAACATAGTTCTTATCCTCAAGAATGCAGAGTTTAACAGAGGCTTCAGCCAGGTAAATAAAGAAATAAGAAATAATGTGATAAATATGACAGTAGCAACATGTATGATGTTCTAAAGGGGCACAGGTTAATCAGTTATTAATTCTGTTCTGGGTAGTTGGGAAAGGTCCTGGAGGAAATGACATTTGGACCAGTCTTAAAGATGAGTAGCCATTTTTCCATCTGAGGGCCAGCCTGAACAAATATAAGGATGCATGAAAATCCTCGAGTAAAGGGTAAATGGGAACACGGCACAAAATTGAGGACCGAGACTTAGGTCGGAGTTAGATTTTGAAAAGGAAGGTATGTTTTGCTAAGGATTTGGAATTTGTCTTTCAGCAGGAAGGTTATGGATGGTTTTTATGATTTTTAAGTAAATGAATGACTGGTCTCATGTTGTTTTAGAAGGAACTCTGGCAACTCTATAGAATAAGAACTAAAGAATTTGGAGAATGGAGACAGAAGATAAACTGGTCATTGCCATAGTCCATGTGAAAAATAAGGGCTTGCACCAAAGTCCTGGTAATGAGAATGAAAGCGGTAAGACTGAAATTCCAGAGGCTTTTCAGAGGTAGATGAATAGAAACTGGTAATGGTTGGATATTGGAGATTAAAGAAATAGGAGTTTTGATGGCAGCTACGATAGTGTTATGGATATAATCATCAATCTGACAGAAGAGGAAGAACAGTTTTGCAGACACAATATTGAAGCTAATTTTGGATGGGTTGATTTTGAAGTGCTGAGGGGTCATCTGAGAGGAAATGTGCAGTAAACAGTTGTACATTGTGGTCTGGAGCTCAAGATTCAGAGATGAAGATAAAAGGTGAAGGAATGTAAGTAATTGTAACAACATCAGTAACAACAACAGCAATAGCTACCATTAACTGAGTGCTGATTACGTGCCAGTCGTGGTGCTAAAAGCTTTAATCCATTATTTTATAATTCTGTCAATATCTTCTTGTTGAACACAGGGAACCTCAGAGAAGCTAAATAATTATACACAAAGAGAGTGGATTTCTTTCCTTAGAGGGAAAGTATGCAGAGTCAACTGAGAAGCTGTTAACTGCAAGGAACAGGAAGCTAAACTCAAACTCTAATCTATTGATGTTTAATAATTGAAATGTCCAAAAGTTGGGTAAGTTCGGTTGATATTTGGCTTACAATGTCTTACAAGAACAAGCTTCCATTCAATTCCTGATTCCTGCTCTGCCTTCCACAGATTTGCTCTGATTGACGAGTTTAAATCATGGTCTCCCTCCTTCCCAGTTAATCTGGCTAGAAGAACAGGTTGTGCTGATTTGCTTACACCTGGCTTCATGTGCATCTTTGGAAAGACACTAATAAATGACAAGCTAAAGAAGCAATATTATTGCAAGAGAATGAAAAAAGTGTTTGAAGAAGTAAGAGGAAAACCAGTGAAGAGTAATATCTCAGATATAAAAGAAAGAGTGAGTTTCATTGTGTGTCCTTGAGAATGATTGTTCTAAATTCCCTGAGAAAAGCCAATGTGATTTAGGTTTTAGGAATTGATTACGTTATTGTTAAACCTTTCTAAAACTTTTGTAGATGAGTGGAAATAAGGATATTACTCCAATATTATCATAATATGGTCATCTAATATGATTACTTAATATTTTACAATAATTTTCTCATGCTCTTGAAATAATCTATAATTCTTTTTCCTTTGAGGGAGAAAATAAGGAGAGTATGGTTCCAGGCCTCTAGATATGGTGTTGGTTGTGGAGGGTCCCCTGACTTTCTACACCACAGAAGAGGTACGCTTGATGCCTTTGAACTGAGCATTATCTCCTACACCATTCCCTAGGCCTTAGAAGGCACTCAACCTTAAAGAGGTGGAATAAATTCAAATTGTTAGCCACTGGATAGGATTATTCACTGCAACAAAGGTTCAGCATTACTTTAAGGAAAGAATAGAGGTTTGGGTGGAAGGGAGGGGGTCTAACAGACCTGAGTTTGACCTCTGATGCCAGCTGTGTGACACTGACCAAATTACTACATTCTTTTGAGGCTCAGTTTCCTGACAATAAAATGAAGAAATTGATATTACCCTGAAAAGTGTTAATAATGTTGAATAAGACAATGTATACATATTAACTAGCATGGCACATCATAGTTGTTCAATAAATGGCCTTTATAAAGTCTTGTGTACATCGTCTTCATAGTTGTTATTTTCACCTGCTACAAAAAGGAGGCAGTTTGAATAGTGGTTAAGCACACAAGAATGGAAATCAAGCTGCCTAGGTTTGAATTCATAACCATTTTTTTAATAATTGTATGTCCTTGGATAACTGTGCCTCAGTTTCCTTGTCTGTAGGCTAATAGTAATAGTAGTACTTTTGCAAAAGATTGTCAAGAGACTTAAAAGACATGATAGGCATATAATTCTTAGACCTGCCTCTGTTGCTCAATAAATGGGCAGTAAACGTTAGCTTTAATTACTCTTGTGTAAGGCGATGATGGGAGGATTTGTAACTTTAATAGACTAACTCAGGGTGTTTTACTTTGCAGGGCATTTTTTATTACTAGACTTCATCTCATGAGAGGGCAGATGAGTTACTCTTTGATTATCTTTAGATACAATCTCATTAAGAACATGTGATCTCCTGATGGATCCACACTCATTTTTGCACCCAGCACATGTATGGAGTACAGCGTGATCAGAATACTAGAAACCACCTTACAAGACTGTTATAAAAAATTAGTGTTCTAACATTATGCAACCCTCCAGATCTAATCAGACTTAATTGGAGCTCCATTGTACACTCCCTGGAATTTCAAATCTCTTCTCAGATGGGACCGAGTTTTATATTCTCATGGTCAACTCTCATGCTGAGCTTTTTGCTTTTTCTTAATTTGTTTAAGTACATGAACACTCTCACCTTCTCTCTCATGCTCTTGTCAGTTCTGTAATGGTTTTCTCAGAAACACAGTTCCCTCCTTGAATATCAGGAAAGAGAAAGGGAGAGAAGGAAGGATAAGAGGGGATTGAGAGGGAGATCAAATAAATACAGGACACTTAAGTGTGTAGTAAAAATCACTGAAGATTTGGGAGAACAAAATTTCTAATTAAAAGTTAGATATTGTTGTTGTTTAAAGTGCACATCGTAAGGGACTTTTTCTCTCATCATTTCACATTTCAGCGTAACCTAACCTCAAATCATCTAGCTTATTTCTCTCTTTTCCTTTTATCTTTTTAGTCTTTTGCAACTTCATTCACCATTGTCCAAAGTAATTAATTTCTCTCTTGCTTCTTTGTCTTCTGTTGACATATATCCTTAGATTTTCACTTCCTCCAATGTGGCTTACTTATCAAAGGAGATACCTGAACAAAACTTTTACCTGTTACCTACAAGCAACACTTAGTAAAGTTCTGGCACATAAGATGTATTCAGTAATATAGCATTTTATAACAATGGAGATAGTAATTATCATTATTATGATTTTGCCAAGGGGAAGAGCACTGGTCATGGGCGGGATATATGGTTGCAAAGTATCACTCTATAGCTTACTTAGATAGAAACTTTGGACAAGTTACTTAACCTCCTTATTTTCATATTCCTCAAACATAAAATGAGGTACAAAATTATTATCTACCTCAGAGGGGGTTGTATGGATTACATGAGAGAATATGTAATTTGCTTAGCACTGTGCCTGGAAATACTTAATATTCAATATTTGTTAATTACCATTGTTACTCACAAAGCACATGCTAATTCAGTAAACATAGTTTCAAACCCTCACCATCCAGCTCACAATCAGGTGTACCCATGGCTTTCTTTCCAATCTACTTCTGAAAGATTCTAATATGTATATCATATCTTCTCTTAAATGTTTATATTTAAATATGCTTTAAAATGTGCATAACATATTAGTACATGTAAATAACATTTAAGTAGACAAAATATATATTAGAAGTGTGATGGAAATTTTTTAATGCTGGGTTGTAAAATTTTAAGAAAGAGTTTAAAAGACAATTTACAACTTTCTTGGCACAATAATATTTAATTTGCTACAAGATGCCAATTTGCAAAGGCTCTAGCTAAACTCTTAGGAGGCATGAGCTACTGCTTAGGCATAATAGGCATCCAAGATGGAGGTCTTGTATAATACAATAATATAATTATGGCTTATATGATATAATAATAATTGTATTCCTTAAGTCCTAGTATTTATTAAATCCTTATCATTCATCGGACATTGGGCTATGCACTTTGTCTATCTTTTCTCATTTAAAATGAATAAACATCTGTGGTTACTAATAGAATTTGTATTTTATAAATAAGGAGACAAAATCCCAAAGAGACTAAGTAACTTGCACAAAGTTACAGAACTAGTAAGTAGTAAAGTCAGAGTTTGTACTCATGTGGTCTAACCATTTAATATATCAGAGCACATGACAGTCTGGTTCTAGTAATTCTGTATCACACTTGACCAAATCCAATTTTTAAAATCTGTTCATGGATCCAGTCTTATTTGAGTCTCAGAGCAAATCTTTGAGTTATAATTAGCCCTTTTTATGGATAGTTCTGTTTCATAGAGGTTGATATGCCGAGAGCAGGCTCCACTTCATCACCAGTCTGCAGACTTTTTGTGTAATCTTCTCTTTAACATATAACCGTTGCTGTCAGGGAAAAACTGAGAGTTGGAAGCTGCCAGAGTTGAGATTTGATATATTTGTCTGATGTTTACATTTTAATTCCAAATGTCAATGTGAGTGTGTCTGTCATATCTTTTGTTTCTGATCAAAAATTATTTTTTAATGAAGTCTGAAATCAATGAATTACATAACTTCAAATTACTTGTAAAATGTAAACTTCCTTTCTTCTATAATGGCCCCCAAATCTTTACATCAAGTTAAAACCTACTGGATAAAGAAACAACTAACACTAACTACTTTTTGTAAAGCACAAACAGGGGATGGTTCACTATACTTCTTTGCTGACTAATGCCATCATTCATTTTTGGGCTCTAGCAAAAACACAAGCATGTTCTTATACCTTTGTTAATAGGCACATTCACTGCCAAAGAAGGAAGTCATCTTATAAATAAATGTGTGATGGTGGGATAGGCATACATTTTTATCTTGTCATGATTTCACAGCATATATTTGCTGTTAAGTAGGAAGCAGAATGGGGAAGAATGATTCCTTGTACTTTCTGTAATTTCTGAGAGAGATCTGGAAAGAGAGAGACTTGTAAAAATATTTGAAAATTACCTAGTCCAATGAATTATGAGCAGCAGAAGTAAGTTGGAGAAATGACCAATTGTCTGGCTCACTCAGACCTTAAAACTCTTCCATCCAAAATAATGACATAATTAAAGGAACTTGTTTGGGGCTTGAATGATCTGGAAAATCGCATGAGTCTTCACTTCACAATGCAGATTAGACCACAGCATGTAAATATATTTTTCTAGTATCTAGAGCAGGGGTTGGCAAACTTTTTCTGTAAATGAACAAACAGTAAATATTTTAGGTTTGTGACCCATAAAGTCTCTGTTGCATTAATGAACTCTGTCATTGTAGTAGGAAAGCAACCACAGACAATAGTAAATGAGTGGTGAGGACTGGTTCAAGATGGCAGAGTAGAAGGACGTGCACCTACTCCCTCTTGCGAGAGAACTGGAATCACAAATAACTGCTGAACAATCACTGACAGGAAGACACTGGAACAAACTAAAAAAGGTACCCCACATCCAAAGACAAAGGAGAAGCCATAATGAGATGGTACAGGGGGCGCAATCACAATAAAATCAAATCCCCATAAACGCTGAGTGGGTGACTCACAAACTGGAGAACACTTATACTACAGAAGCCCACCCACTCTAGTGAAGGTTCTGAGCCCCACGTCAGGCTTCCCAACCTGGGGTCTGGTAACAGGAGGAGGAATTCCCAGAGAATCAGACTTTGAAGGCTAGTGGGATTTGATTACAGGACTTTGACAGGACCGGGGAAAACAGAGACTCCACGCTTGGAGGGCACACACAAAGTAGTGTGTGCATCAGGACCAAGGGGAAAGGAGCAATGACCTCACAGGAGACTGAACCAGACCTACCTGCTAGTGTTGGAGGGTGTCTTGCATAGACAGGGTTTGGATGTGGCTCACCACAGGGACAAGGACACAATGGCAGAAGAAATTCAAGGAAATACTTCTTGGCATGAGCCCTCCTGGAGGCCACCATTAACCCCACCAAAGAGCCTGTAGCCTCCAGTGCTGGTTCGCTTCAGGCCAAACAACCAACAGGGAGGCATCTCAGCCCCACCCATCAGCAGACAAGTGGATTGAAGTTTTACTGAGTTCTGCTCACCATAGAAGCACCCAGCTCTACCCACCACCAGTCCCTCCCATCAGGAAGCTTATGCAAGCCTCTTAGATAGCCTCATCCACCAGAGGGCAGACAGCAGAAGCAAGAAGAACTACAATTCTGCAGCCTATGGAACGAAAATCACATTCACAGAAAGATAGACAAAATGAAAAGGCAGAGGACTATGTACCATATGAAGGAACAAGATAAAACCCCAGAAAAACAATTAAATGAACTGGAGATAGGCAACCATCCAGAAAAGGATTTCAGAATAATTGTGAAGTGAAGGTGACCCAGGTCCTCAGAAAAAGAATGGAGACAAAGATTGAGAAGATGCAAGAAATGTTTAACAAAGACATAGAAGAATTAAAAAACAAACACCTAGAAGGGTTAAAGAACAAACAAACAGAGATGAACAATACAATAACTGAAATGAAAAATACACTAGAAGGAAACAACAGCAGAAAAACTGAGACTGAAGAATGGATAAGTGGCCTGGAAGACAGAATGGTGGAATTCACTGCTGTGGAACAGAATAAAGAAAAAAGAATGAAAAGAAATGAAGACAGCCTAAGAGACATCTGCAACAACATTACACGTACCAACATTAACATTATAGGGGTCCCAGGAGGAGAAGAGAGAGAGAAAAGACCAGAGAAAATATTTGAAGAGATAGTAGTTGAAACTTCCCTAACTTGGGAAAGGAAATAGCCACCCAAGTCCATGAAACACAGAGAGTCCCAGGCAGGATAAACCCAAGGAGAAACACACCGAGACACATACTAATCAAACTGAAAAAAATTAAAGACAAAGAAAAATTATTAAAAGCAACAAGTGTAAAACGACAAATAACATACAAGGGAACTCCCATAAGGTTAACAGCTGATTTCTCAGCAGAAACTCTACAAGTCAGAAGGGAGTGGAATGATATATTTAAAGTGATGAAAGGGAAGAACCTACAACCAAGATTATTCTACCCAGCAAGGATCTCATTCAGATTCGATGGAGAAATCAAAAGCTTTACAGACATGCAAAAGCTAAGAGAATTCAGCACCACCAAACCAGCTCTACAATAAATGCTAAAGGAACTTCTCTAAGAAGGAAACAAAAGTGAAGAAAAGGACCTACAAAAACAAAACCAAAACAATTAAGAAAGTAGTAATAGGAACATATATATCGATAATTACCTTGAATGTGAATGGATTAAATGCTCCAACCAAATGACACAGGTTTGCTGAATGGATACAAAAACAAGACCCATATATAGGCCATTTACAAGAGACCGACTTCAGACCTAGAGACACATACAGACTGAAAGTGAGGGGATGGAAAAAATATTCCATGCAAATGGAAGTCAAAAGAAAGCTGGAGTAGCAATACTCATATCAGATAAAATAGACTTTAAAATAAAGAATGTTACAACAGACGAGGAAGGACACAACATAATGATCAAGGGATCAATCCAAGAAGAAGATATAACAATTCTAAATATCTATGCACCCAACATAGGAACACGTCAACACATAAGTCAAATGCTAATAGCTACAAAACAGGAAATCAACAGTAACACAATAATAGTGGTGGACTTTAACACCTCACTTACACCAATGGACAGATCATCTAGACAGAAAATTAATAAGGAAACACAGGCTTTAAATGACACAATAGACAAGACAGATTTAGTTGATATTTATAGGACATTTGATCTGAAAACAGCAGATTACCCTTTCTTCTCAAAGTGTACACGGAACATTCTCCAGGATAGATCACATCTTGGATCACAAATCAAGCCTTGGTAAATTTAAGAAAACTAAAATCATATCAACCCTCTTTTCCAACCACAATGCTATGACATTAGAAACAAATTACTGGGAAAAAATGTAAAAAACACAAACACATGGAGGCTAAACAATACATTATTAAATAACCAAGATATCACTGATAAATCAAAGAGGAAATCACAAAATACCTAGAGATGAGTGACAATGAAAATAAAATGATACAAAACCTCTGGAATGTAGCTAAAGCAGTTCTAAGAGGGAATTTTATAGTAATACAATCCTACCTCAAGGAACAAGAAAAATCTCAAATACGCAATCAAACACTACCCCTAAAGGAACGAGAGAAAGAAGAACAAAGAAAACCCAAAGTTAGTAGAAGGAAAGAAATCATAAAATCAGAGCAGAAATAAATGAAATAGAAACAAAGAAAACAATAGCAAAGATCAATAAAACGAAAAGTTGGTTCTTTGAGAAGATAAACAAAATTGATAAACCTTTAACCAGACTCATCAAAAAAAAAGAGGGAGAGGACTCAAATCAATAAAATTAGAGATGAAAAAGGAGAGATTACAACAGACACCACAGAAATACAAAGTATCATAAGAGACTACTACAAGGAACTCTATGCCAATAAAATGGAAAACCTGGAAGAAATGGACAAATTCTTAGAAAGGGATAACATTCCAAGACTGAACCAGGAAGAAATAGAAAATAGAAACAGACAAATCACAAGTAATGAAATTGAAACTGTGATTAAAAATCTTCCAACAAATAAAAGTCCAGGGTCAGAGGCTACACAGGTGAATTTTATCAAACATTCAGAGAAGAGATAACACCCATCCTTCTCAAACTCTTCCAAAAAATTGCAGAGGAAGGAATACTCCCAAATACATTCTACAAGGCCACCATCACCCTGATACCAAAACCAGACAAAGATACTACAAAAAAAGAACATTACAGACCAATATCACTGATGAATATAGATGCAAAAATCCTCAACAAAATACTAGCAAACAGAATCCAACAACACATTAAAAGGATCATACACCATGATCAAGTGGGATTTATCCCAGGGATGCAAGGATTCTTCAATATACACAAATCAATCAATGTGATACACCATATTAACAACTTGAAGAATGAAAACCATATGATCATCTCAATAGATGCATGAAAAACTTTTGACAAAATTCAACCCCCATTTATGATACAAATTCTCCAGAAAGTGGGCAAAGAGGGAACCTACCTCAATATAATAAAGGCCATATATGACAAACCCATAGCAAACAACATTCTCAATGGTGAAAAACCGAAAGCATTTCCTCTAAGATCAGGAAAAAGACAAGGATGTCCACCCTCACCACTATTATTTAATACAGTTTCGGAAGTCTTAGCCATGCCATTCAGAGAAGAAAAAGAAATAAAAGAATACAAATCAGAGAAGTAGTTAAACTGTCACTGTTTGCAGATGACATGATACTATACATAGATAATCCCAATATGCCACCAGAAAACTACTAGAGCTAATCAATGAAACTGGTAAAGTTGCAGGATACAAAATTAATACACAGAAATCTCTTGCATTCCTATAAACTAACAATGAAAGTTCAGGAAGAGAAATTAAGGAAACAATCCCTTTAACCCTGCAACCAAAAGAATAAAATACCTAAGAATAAACCTACTTAAGGAGGCAAAAAACCTGTACTCAGAAAGCTATAAGACACTGAAGAAAAAAATCAAAGATGATACAAACAGATGGAGAGATATACCATGTTCTTGGATTGGAAAAATTAATACCGTGAAAATGACTGTCCTACCCAAAGCAATCTACAGATTCAGTGCAATCCCTATCAAATTACCAATGGCACTTTTTGCAGAATTAGAAGAAAAAAATCTTAAAATTTGTATGGATACACAAAAGACCCCAAATAGCCAAAGCAAACTTGAGGGAAATAAATGGAGCTGGAGGAATCAGACTCCCTGACTTCAGACTATACTACAAAGTTACAGTAATCAAGACAATATGGTACTGGCATAAAAACAGAAATATAAATCAATGGAACAAGATAGAAATCCCAGAGATAAACCCATTCACCTCTGGTCAACTAATCTATGACAAAGGAGGCAAAGATATACAATGGAGAAAAGACAGTCTCTTCAATAAGTGGTGCTGGGAAAACTGGACAACTACATGGAAAAGAATGAAATTAGAACACTCCCTAACACCATACACTAAAGTAAACTCAAAATGGATTAAAGACCTAAATGTAAGACTGGACTCTATAAAACTCTTAGAGGAAAACATAGGAAGAACACTCTTTGACATAAATCATAGCAAGATCTTTTTTGACCCACCTTTTAGAGAAATGGAAATAAAAGCAAAAATAAACAAATGGGACCTAATGAAACGTCAAAGCTTTTGCACAGCAAAGGAAACTATAAACAAGATGAAAAGGCAAGTCTCAGAATGGGAGAAAATATATGCAAATGAATCAATGGAAAAAGGATTAAATCTCCAAAATATATAAACAGGTTATGCAGCTCAATATTAAGAAACCAAACAACCCAATCAAAATGTGGGTGGAAGACCTAAATAGACACTTCTCCAAAGAAGACATGCAGATGGCCAACAGGCACATGAAAGGCTGCTCAACATCACTAATTATTAGAGAAATGCAAATCAAAACTACAATGAGGTATCACCTCACACAGGTTAGAATGGGCATCCTCAGAAAATCTACAAACAACAGATGCTTGAGAGGGTGTGGAGAAATGGGAACCCTCTTGCACTGTTGGTGGGAATGTAAATTGATACAGCCACTATGGAGAACAGTATGGAGGTTCCTTAAAAAACTAAAAATAGAATTACCATATGACCCAGTAATCCCACTACTGGGATTATACCCAGAGAAAACCATAATTCAAAAAGACACATACACCCTAATGTTCACTGTAACACTATTTACAATAGCCAGGTCATGGAAGCAACCTAAATGCCCATAGAGAAATGAATGGGTAAGGAAGATGTGGTACATATATACAATGGAATAATACTCAGCCATAAACAGGAATGAAATTGGGTTATTTGTAGAGACATGGATGGACCTAGAGACTGTCATACAGAATGAAGTAAGTCAGAAAGAGAAAAACAAATATCATGACCCAATTGTTAAATAGAACTTTTTCAAGGTGAACACACACTCCTAATCCAGCTTTTTTACCCACTTTTGATGAGAGCTAATTCCTCCTTTTCCCGCCACCCCAAGACGTGTGAGCAACTGCTAATGAAAAGCAGTAAACAGCCACTTGGGCTATAGCATTTTCAACTCCACTCCAACATGAAGATTCCAATTACATTTGAGACTTAAGTTCTCTCAGTTTTCTCCTAACAAAAGTTCCTGAGTCCAGTTATTTATAATATTACAGCCCTAGTAGTGCAGTGTCTTCAACTCATCTTTGTCTGCTGGTTCCTCATCACTGGTTGGGGGAAGGCCTTCACTTCCATAGAGTTTGCTGATAATTGGCTGAACAATTTCTTCTAGCTCCTTCTTTTTAGCTTTGAAATCTTTGATGTCAGCATTTTGGTGACTTTCCAGCCACTCAATCTTTTCTTCTACGGCTTTTTCCGTGGTCTCCTTATCTTCAGAGGAAAGTTTACCTCCCAGCATATATGTGGAATCTAGAAAAATGGTACAGATGAACTGGTTTGCAAGACAGAAATTGAGACACAGATGTAGAGAACAAATGTATGGACACCAAGGAGGGAAAGCAGGGTGGGGGGGTGGTGGTAGGATGAACTGGGAGACTGGGATTGACCTGTATACACTAATATGTATACAATAGGTAACTAATAAGAACGTGTTGTATAAAAATAAGTAAAATTAAATTAAAAACATAAAAAATAAAATGCAATTAAAAAAAGGTAAAAAACAAAAAAGTAAATGAGAGGGCAGGGCTGTGTTCCAGTAACATTTTATTTATAATGACAAGCAAATCAAACAAGGGTTGAATTTGACCTTAGGGACATAGTTTGCCAATCTGTTGTCTAGAACTATGGGCTCCAAAACACCATCACTACCAACAATTTTGAATATAGAGTCTGTATATACTTATAAGATGTTCATATGTATGTGTACAGATATATAATAATGTCTCTGATGATGGAAGTCTTATTCAAATCTAATTTAGCAAACTCAAATAATTGTACACTGTTTTGTATTATCAAATTAATTTTATCATTTAGGTATCATATCAATGTCTTGAGGCAGGAAGGGTAAGCATTATTATTATATGCACTTTCATTCTGTAGATGAAACTAAAGCACAGGCTAATTAGTGGAACTTGAACCAGGTCTTCCAAAACCCAACCATGGGTTTTCTTCTCTGAGTGATTTAAAACATATTTTAAAACATATTTTATTTTGTCCTCCCTAAAATAAGTTTATGCTCAGATTTTACAACGTTATCTTTTAGGAAAAATAGATACTGCCTGCACCTAAATCTGGAATCAGAGTAGCATATAACTAAATTTTATATTAGTTTATATCTCCTAAGATATAGAGTTCAAAGATTTTGTTTACAGCATCATCAACATGGACTTTATTATATCTCTATCTGGAAGATCAAACACCCTGCTCCACAGCAAACAAGGATTGGGTTCTTACAGTAGCAATTCAAAGCTTTCTTTACCTTTTTTATTGGTCAAAGGGAGGCTCAGAACTGAGTTAGTCGGTTGGAACTGTACAGAACCGAATTACTCTGAAGAAGAAAATGGGAGAATTTTTATTTGATTAGTTGGTTGAGGGATTTTGCTCCTCAGGAGAAAGAGAGAGGAAGAAAGAAAAGAAGAGAGAAGATGAATAACCAAAGTGTAAAATGGCAGAAAACAAAACAAAACCAAACCCTTTTAAGAAAAGGGATGGATGGTATTCAGTTTCAAGTTGTTTGCATGTGGTTATGTAAACAATCCTACCACCCTCATCTTTCCAAAGCTTTAGTGAAGTCTGCTCCACAGTAAAAGCCCTAGTGCAAGTTTACGAGTGTGAATCAAGAAGAGAAAGCAGTATTCTCGTTTTGGGTGGTGCTGTCTGATGCTCTGTGGACAGAAAAGAAAAACCCACATTTGGATTAAACACCCACTCTCTGAGAATGAATCACTTTCCCAGTTGGAAGGGGCCCAAAATAATCATCTCGCCACCAAGTGGCTTATAGATCTACTTGAGTAACAGCGCACTTCAGAGGCCACCCTAAGGGAGGCTGTATTGCAGCCACTGTCCATTTTTGTTTTCCATTACATACCAAGTTGACTGATCCTTAAACCAAACTTGGTTCTGCCTATACTCGATCCTGAATAAAAAATAGTTCTGCCTTCTAATGGATTTCAGTTGGAACTACTGCCTGGCTTTATGACTTGGTCCATCCATCCAGTTCATGATGAGAAGTTCCAAAAATATGCAACATTTCTGTCTCTACCAGGGTTTAGGACCCAGGAGTCTACGTGTTGATTCTCTCACAGGGGTCTGACACAAATTCTCTAGTACATCTTTTTCCACAAATGACATCTCCAGAATCATAGATTCTGCCAGGTCATGTGACCCAAGTGGCAGGCCCACTTACACTGCAGCTTAGATCTTTATTTCTCCGGTTCCCAGTCAATGCTGACATTCTTTCATGGCATGCAATATATGGGTCAGAGCAGTATTCCTAGTTGTGAAATGGGTTACCTCCAGAACAAAAGAGACTTCCAGGAATTAGATTTCTTTGTGGAAGAGGATGCAAGATTCATAATTTGTCTTTTACTTTAAAGAAATGTCCTGACACATCTCTGACCTCTGGCTCCCCCAAAATGTTTCACCGTAGTGGCAGGTCTCTAAATATTCTTAAGGTTGATCTACATGCCTCTGTAGCACTTATGTCTCAAAGGCTTTTGCATGTAAGTCACCTCCTCCTTATTCTAGCTGATCAATGTGATGTCAGTGATATACTAGATCAGTGTCATATTTTGCAGGATGTCAGAAAAGCCCAAATCTCTTTACTATATTATGACAAAGAAAAGGAGAGTCAACATAACTCTGGGATAAAATTGTAAATATATTGCCATCTCTTTACTGTGTCAACTGTTTCTGATCCTCAGTTGTGGTGGGATTGAAAGGAATACATTCACCAAATTAATGGTCACATACCATGTACCCAAAGTCATACTATATCAATCTACTGTCACAGAAATATCTTGTTTGCCATGGTAACCCTGGTTGTAGCTACTCCTTGGTTGAGTTTATGATCGTCTACACCATTCTCTAGGATCCATTTGGTTTTTATAGGAGCTCAGTCTAACAAATGAAATAGAACTAAGAGAATGACTCTCACTCCTGCCTTCCTTAAATCTTGTAATGTTTTAATCTCTCTGTCATCTCCTCTGGGATGTGGTATTGCTTTAAATTTACTATTTTGGCCAGGCTTGGGATGAAGTTTCAGAGGTTTCCACTTGTTTTTCTTACGGTGCTGGTAATTGCCCCATAGGCCAAGGGACTTAGTGTGGTGGATACTCCAATAGCCAAGGATGTCAGTCGCAAGTACACATTCATGGACTGAGGAAGTGACTACCAGGTGAGTTAATGAACCCAGGGGACTCACAGTAATTCAGACTTTAGGAAACATGCTGATTCCTCAGATCTCCAGGTATCATTACCCTTAGAGGCACTATCCTCTATCTACATGTCCATAATTCTCACTGATTTAAGCCTCCTTGACTGCCACTCTGGCCTTGCCATTTGTTATAACAATTGTGACATCTTAGCTTCTGGCAGTTAAGGCTGACATCTAGCTTCTTTTCTTCAGGGCACCTCTGGTGAAGCCTAATCCTCTGCTGAGTCTTCCGGCTGCCTATAATATACCTGTCCAGCTTGCTCATTTACCCGATTCTATTTTTTTCTGAATAAACTTTTAATTTTAGAATAGTTTTAGTTATACAGAAAAGGTACAAAGGTAGTACGGAGTTCTCATATATCCCCCAGCCAGTTTCCCCTATTATTAATTTCTCACATTATGATGTTACAATTGTCACAACTAATAAACTATTATTAATACATTTTTATTAACTAAAGTCCATACTTCATTTGGATTTTCTTGATTTTTACCTAATGTTCTTTTCCTGCTGTAGGATCTCATCCAGAATATTCCATGACATTATGTCATCTCTTTATTTAGCCTCCTCTAGGCAGTGACAGTTTCTCAGACTTTCCTTGTTTCTGATAACCTTGACAGATTTGAGGCGTACTTGTTTCTTTGTTTGTTCGTTTGCGGTACGCGGGCCTCTCACTGTTGCGGAGCACAGGCTCCGGACGCGCAGGCTCAGCGGCCATGGCTCACGGACCCAGCCGATCCGCGGCATGTGGGACCCTCCCGGACCGAGGCACGAACCCGTGTCCCCTGCATCGGCAGGCGGACTCCCAAACACTGCGCCACCAGGGAAGCCCGAGGCGTACTTGTTTTATAGAATGTTTCTCAATTTACATTTGACTGATATTTTTATTATGATTAGATAGGGGTCCTGAGCCATTTTATCCTTTCTCCACCATCTGCCTTGGCGATGCAGACTTCAACTTCTTTCATCACGGGTCATTACTTTTTTCGATCTTCTAGGAACCATCCTAGCAGTAAATCTGCACCATTCCCTGGAGTCCTGGCCAAGGTGTTACCTAACAGAGGTTTCCCCAGGTTCCCCAAGCTCTCCTTTATCTAGTCTTATGTTCTCACTGGAGGTACAGATGACCATAGAAAAGATAGGTTCCTGAGAATTAACAAAATTGTACAGATGTCTCCTGGTATTCATACGTAGTTTAATTAGTGGAGCTCTGAGTAAATTAAGATTCCATCTCAAGAAGCAAGGAGACCTCAGATGATATTTTGGTTTGTCATGCAGTGTGTAGCACTTTGATCAGCACATAGTAAAGGTACATTTCTTTTTTTCTCTTTTCCCTCCTGTAAGCTCTTTCCCATGGGCTGGACTTGGGAACAAGATTGCATAATATGCCCGCTCAATGAGCCTTTGATTCCCTGGGAAGATGGGATGTGAAATCAATTTATGGAAATGTTTTATCCAAGATGATTCAGATTCTAAAAATTGTTGAGAATGTCTTTTTTATTCTCACAAGTAGTATTGATACTTTTCCTTCACACTCAGTGACTATTGCCTGCAATGAAACTTTACAATTTATGAAGTCACAGCTAAATTTATGTCTTATGCTTGTGACCGGTGACCTTTGATATAGCTAGGCAGCAACATCTTTTTACTAGATAAAACACTTATTAACAAAAGCCAAAGTCCAAAAATAAATCTTTAACTGAAGGGAAAATTGTCTTGGTAGTGTGCAAATTGCTGAGTAAAAGTTTTAAAATTTTTAGTGAAGTAGTAAGATTTTCTTATAAGGTGCATATTTATAAACTTTATATCCTAAGCAGTAAGACCATTTATTGAGTTACCCCACCTGTAGGCCTAGTTCTGTATTAATCGCCTTAACTACTTTACAAGCATTATCTTATTTAATCCAAACGACTGTCTTTCATAGTGTTATACTCATTTCACAGCTGAGGACAATAGGTCTCAGTTTTCACAACTTTCTTCAAAGCTGTAGTGCAGAGCAGAACTTGGGAAAGAATCCAGATTCGATCAAAGTCATGAGCTGTCCACCATGACACCCTGTCTTCTCAAAAATATTTACTTCTGCCTGACAAGGTCACTCACTGGATTTTAAAAGCTTCCCCCACCCCCGCCACTTTTTGTATTTAATTCAGATTTGCAAGTTCAGGTTGTTACTCAAAACCAGAATCCTTTAATCAAGTATAAGGCCACTCTTAGGGAAACAGAATGTAAGGTGTACAGTAAATGGACAGACAGAGCCACCATCCCTAAAAATAGAATTGTTCCTTTTGAGTAGGAACAGTGTCAGTGATTCTTTTGTTTGTTTTTTCAGTTGATTCTTATACCTAAATTATATAGAAGCTTCTCGATTTAACACAAAGACAAAATCAAGCACAAATTTTTGTTTGTTTGTTTTTGCGGTACACGGACCTCTCACTGTTGTGGCCTCTCCCGTTGCGGAGCAGAGGCTCTGAAAGCGCAGGCTCAGCGGCCATGGCTCACGGGCCCAGCCGCTCCGCGGCATGTGGGATCTTCCAGACCGAGACACGAACCCGGGTCCCCTGCATCCGCAGGCGGACTCTCAACCACTGCGCCACCAGTGAAGCCCAGCACAAATGTTTTTAATAGCGGTACTGTGAGTTCTACTTGCTCTCTGCTTTTCCTCCTTTGACGGTGAGGTTAACTTTAATCCCAAGGGCATTAGGTGCATTTTCATTCCTTGGTGACTAAAAATAGACATATTAAGAAGTCAGGCTTAGTGGCAGAAATCAGGGCATCAAAGCAAATCAGCTGCAGTGCGTAGGTTTTCCTCCACTGCAGTGAGAATCCTGTTTTGGAGCGTGTATTTTCACAAGACGTTGGAGGATGTGCCCCTTCTGGATCTCAAGCATTTACCCGTTGCAGACATTGCCAGAATGTGGGGGCTGGAAACCAGAACATTCTGGATCCTCCAGTGATTTTAAAACAAGCAGAAATTAGCTTCTTCAACTCATGTTTGTCCCATGAAGGCACTGATACTGTAAACGTTTTTCCATAAACCTTTCTTTCTAATCCTCTACAATTTAAAAATACAGTGCACAGCAAGATCGTTTGCAAATGTGCTTTCTTATACATTCTTCCCTAAGTTCTAGTTGTTATGATATCCCATAACGTTTTTGCTTCATAGGGGAAATGAAATAACGTTGACTTGGGAAAGCTTAAAACATTTGAAAAATGGGCCATACACTTGCTTTTCTAATGTATAGAAATGACAAGAAATTACTTAAAATCATAATGGCTGCAAATACCTACAGCATCACAAACAAAGTCAGCTGCTGGCTTGCCTGACAGATTTCAGCTGAGCTAAAATTTTTAGCACGTTCATAAGGAGGTTCTCATCCCAAGGTACAAAGAGCTCATTTTTTTAAATTAATTTTTTTATTGGCATATAGTTGCTTTACAATGTTGTGTTAGTTTCTGTTGTACAACTAAGTGAATCAGCTATACGTATACATATATCCCCTCCCTCTTGGACCTCCCTCCCACCTGTCCCCCCAATCCCACCCAGCTAAGTCATCACAGAGCACCGAGCTGAGCCCCCTGTGCTATACAGCAGGTTCCCACTAGCTATCTATTTTACACATGGTAGTGTATATATGTCAATCTTAATTGATACAGCCACTATGGAGAACAGTATGGAGGTTCCTTAAAAAACTAAAAATAGAACTACCATATGACCCAGCAATCCCACTACTGAGCATATACCCTGAGAATACCATAATTCAAAAAGACCCATGTATCCCAGTGTTCATTACAACACTATTTACAATAGCCAGGAAACAATAGCCAGGATATGGAAACAACCTGAATGTCCAACAACAGATGAATGGATAAAGAAGATGTGGCACATATATACAGTGGAATACTACTCAGCCATAAAAAGGAATGAAATTGGGTCATTTGTAGAGATGTGGATGGACCTAGAGTCTGTCATACAGAGTGAAGTAAGTCAGGAAGAGAATGACAAATATCATATATTAACACATATATGTGGAATCTAGAAAAATGGTACAAATGAACCTATTTGCAGAGCAGGAATAGAGACGCAGACATAGAGAACAGACATGTGGACACGGGGGTGGGGAAGGGGAGGATGAGACGGATTGGGGGGTTAGGATTGACAAAGTGCTCATTTGAAAAGAAAGAAGGAAGTGTTACAAAAGGTACCAAATGATGAATATCATCAGTGCAATGAAATTGAGAAAATTTCCATAATCTAGACATTGAAGACAAAGAATAGAGAAAAAGCCAAGGGAACCGCAAATCAGAAATATGACTTCTGTCCCTCTGGTTGGGGGATAAATATTTACGAGTGATAGTATGGTAGCTCCTATGTTATTTGTCTAGGCTTTGTTCTTCCCAGGATAGTATCGGAAGTTCCTGGTGCAAATGCTGAAATGTGACAGCTGTCAATCATAGAGGTAATGGATAGATATCATTACTGAAGTTCCTATAATATGCCCAACTCTGCATAAGATAGTTGACATACATCTTTAATACAGAAAACAATACAATGAAAAAGGTCTTATTTCTATGTTAAAGATGAGGAGTTGAGTTTCAAAGAAATGAAATAACTTGTTAAGGTGTTAAAATTAATAAATACCTGAAGAAAAATTTGAGCTTAGCTGTGACTCAAATTCTCCAGTCTTCATTATTAAGAATAAGAGCTATCACTTATACACTTTCACTTGATACACTTAAGTATGTGTCAATCACTTGACTGTTAAATTCACCCCCAAACCATAAGCAGGGCCACCAAGAGTAAGCTTCAAGAAAAAAAAAGAGATATAAATAAAATAAATTCAAGGTCCCCAGCAAGGGAGGACCAGCTAAAAATCTTTACATGGAACTTGTACAGGTATGCCCACTGACCTCCTGCAGAAAGCCATGCTGGCAAATTGCGCCAGCTTATTCCCCTGTGTGTGCTTTGGCATTATCCTGAGTTTCATCCTGAAGACATAAAACAACTTTCCCAAGGTCATAAGGTTGGTAGATTACTGAGATGAGATTTGCATTCAGTTCTTTCTGCTTTTAATGTAAGAAGAATATTTTATAATTAATTTAAACAATTTCTAAAAATTTAAATTTTAGAAAACTGAAAAACTGAATTCTGAGGGGAGTTCTTTTTATGACGAATTTTCCATGTATCATGAACCAAAATAAAATACCATCCAGGACCTGGGAACTTAGCGAGTAAGGAAAGCAAGTCTTAGAATAAATTAGAAGATATAGAGTTAGAATAAAATTTCTAAGAATTATTTCCTAGAAATGGAATTCCAAAAGGCACACACAAATATCACTGAAAAACTCAATACTTGAAGAAGAGGGAATGACCTGTGACCAGTGTGGATGGACCTCCGTTATTACCATCTTGATTTCTTATTAAAGAGGAAAACAGCGTCTTTTATTTGTCACTAAACACTTGAGCACGTAATCACCCAAATCATGGCTTCAAACAAGTCCCTATTGGAAAACTATACGTTGTAATTACCATTGTACTACACATTTTGCGAAATTTTCTTTTGACGTTGCCTTTGAGGCTGGGACATATTTATTTGTATATTCTTAGTGATGAAACATAACCAGTTAATTTCAGTTTAAGAAATATACAAAAGTCATTCATTCATGGTGGTGCCTAGTGATAGCAGGAATAGCATGAGGACCGTTGGAATTGATAGGAAATGAGGGACTAAAGAGTTTCCATGGTAACTGATAAAATTGCCTCTGAGCTTGCTAACTATACTGTATGTTTGAGTATATTTCCAAAGAATCTGAATAACAAAAATCACTCAACATTAAATTTTGCTTGAATTTAATTGAAATGTTATTTGTTTATTTATAAGATACTTGAGGATGTGACAATATCACAGGATCAATGCAAGGAGCCTTGATTATCACTTCTCTGTTTTGCTGGAGATGTGTTGATTATCCATGTTCAGGTTGACAGGATAGATAACCCCAGATTTTTCTCTATTACTTTTTAAAAGTCTCCCCGGGCTTCCCTGGTGGCGCAGTGTTGGGAGTCCGCCTGCCGATGCAGGGGACGCGGGTTCGTACCCCAGTCCGGGAGGATCCCACATGCCACGGAGCGGCTGGGCCCGTGAGCCATAGCTGCTGAGCCTGCGCATCCGAAGCCTGTGCTCCGCAACGGGAGAGGCCACAACAGTGAGAGGCCCGCGTACCGAAAAAAAAAAAAAAAAAAAAAAAAGTCTCCCCATCAAACCTGGAAAAGTGAGTAAGTAGAAATTGTCTTTGTTAGACACACTCAGTACAAAGAGCGTAGATTTTAGTCACCTAGAATTTGAGGCTAAAACCACCGCTTAGTGACTGTGTGAACTTGATCTTGATTTGGACAAAGTATTTCTATGTGCATTTTCTTCCATTTGCAGGATGGGACTATTGACACTCATTTTAACAGATTTTTATAGCTGTATAGGGACCAAAACGATATGATATATGAAAGTGTCAGACACATAGTAGGTTGTGTTCCCTTTTGAAACTTATTCAAAAGTTCTATTTTAATGGTCAGAAGCCTGAAACAAACAAGAAATTCCTTCCTTTTATGCTTATTTAACAAAATCAAGTTCATAGTAGATCATGCTGGTGGTTTTCCCCTTTGCCATTCTAAAATGGAGGGGTTGCTTGGTATCTAAGGATGTTTAACAAAGAACCTTGAGCCTCACGTTCAATTACCCTCCCAACTACACATTCACTTTAAGTGTTCTGCTTGTTTATTGTAGACGTGTTGTGCCATTAGTCTGTTTTAATATCAAATGATGTTCTCTGCTGGCCTCTGAAATTTGCCTCTTAAACTTGCAAATCACCATTTTTCAAATTTGTTAAGTGTATGTAGAATGAATGAATAAAGTTTTAACTACTGTCAGGTTTAGCTATAATGAATTCGAGAATCTAATAGAATGAAATATAAATTTCAGTTTTTATTTAGATGGGAAAACGTGTTTGGAGGTAGATAAATATTTCAGCTTTTTAAAAAAAATCTTGGAAAATTTTCTTTTAGTTTTCCTTTTTTCTCAGTAAAACAAGATTTAAACATAGATTATAAAGTTGAAAGAAACCCCTAGAACTCATATAATTTAATTTGTTGAATGTCTACTATGGACAGAAACGTCTAGGTACTAAGAGTACCTCAGAGAACAAAATAGAGCCCTTTATGGAGCTTATACTCTAGTAGGGAGATGTTAACATTTAAAATATTATATGATATATTAGTAGGAGATACATTTTATGGAGAATGAAGAAAGTAGAGATTTAGAATGTGGTTGTTTGCAATTTAAATAGGTTGTTTGGTCAAGGAAGGTGACATTTGAGCAGTCTTGAAAAGGTAATTTAGGTACTTAAATTTATCTAATTATCTAATTATTAACATGATATACCATTTTCAAATGTGGTAGCTCAGAACCAGTAATGTGTCCAAAAATCACGATTGTTTAGTGAGAGGGTGGAGAAAGAAATTTGGTCCTTGTTGCAGATAAAGGATGTTTTCCACTATATCTCACCAGGGCTTGGGAAACAAACATTTTTCTAGTGAGAATATGTGAATGAAATTCAAATGTCAACACTTGGGTGCCCTAAATGTTCCAGCCTTTTCAGATCACTCCTCTCTTTAATATTTGGAGGAAAAAAAGAAAGAAGGAAAGGAAGGAAGGAAGGAGGGAAGGAAGGAAGGAAGGAAGGAAGGAAGGAAAGAAGGAAGAGGTAGGGAGGGAGGAAGGGAGGGAGGAAGGGAGGGAGGGGAAGGGAGAAGGGTGGGAGGAAAAGAAAGACAAGAAAGAAATCTCCATATCCTGACTCTGATAGAATACCAAGTGGTCTTCCCTACTTAACCTCAAAGATCATAAAGCTCTCAGGACCTCTTTCTCCAATTTTTGTTTCTTCCGGGTTCTCAATGCCCTTCGTGTCTCTCTTCCTTCAGTAATATTCTGTCATCCTGCCCCATTTTGAGATCAAAGATGAACACAGATTTTTTTTCCCTTTAATTAAATGATAAAACATCAATACAATACCAGTGATATAGGAGGTTTTCCCTAAAGGTTAGGAGAAAAGACAGGAACTACACTCCAGCACAACATGGCTAAAACTTAACATTTATTTGGGGGTCTAATGGACAGTATGGTGACTATAGTTAATAATATTGTATTATATATTGGGCAGTTGTTACGAGAGTAGATCTTAAATGTTCTTACCCTTCCCTGCACCAAAAAGGGGTAATTATGTGGAGTGATGGAGATGTTATGGAATCCTACTGTTGTAACAATTTTGCAGTATATAAGTGCATCAAATCATCATGTTGTACACCTTAAACTTACACATGTTATATGTTATTATATCTCAACAAAGCTAGAATAAATTTAACGTTTAATATTAATTATTTCCATTGTTAAAATCCCTTTGGCTCTCCCTTATACTGAGACAGTCTCACTAGTTTTGAGAAATGTCCCTGCCTCCATTCACATTTGTGTACCATTTCCTTGTCTTTATTCCTATGCCATGTCTCTAACATCATTCCCAAGGATAAAAGAAGAAAAAAAATTAATTAATTTGTAGGCAGAGTTTTTGCTTCTTCACTTTCTCCTCAAACCTAACCTTTCTATATTCATAAAAATACCAGCTAATCAAGAGACTTCTACAACAGAGCTCCAGGCCATGTCTTCTGCTCAAAGGAGGAATAGAAACTCTGGATTCGTAGTTTTTCTTTTTCATGATAAAATTCTTGGATGTGGTCCGTTCTTCATCAGTCTCTGTAAGAATTATATAGAATTATCTTCCTCAGGATAGGAATTATTCAATTTCCCTTGGAAGAGAAAAATGGGTGCAGTCACTTTGCGTTTGAAAAAAAAGCGCAATAATTTCTGTTCAACTGTAGCTTGGCACACTAGTTTGTCTCCTAGGGGTTGGTTTGATAGGCATGATCATTGAGAGAAGAACTTTATGGGGAGGACTGCTTTCATAACCTGATTTAAGCAGCTTACTTACCATGTGGGAAGTTCTTTGAGTCACCCTTAATAATGTCCACTGGATTAAAAAATTCATTCATCATGTAAAATTATTAGAATGAGTTAATCTATCTGAGGCACAGTTCTGATCATGCCACTTCCCTGTCCAAATTCAAAACAAAACAAAATAACAGCCATGAAAAGGTAATATAGTGATAATGCAATCTCAAAATGGACAAGTCCTATCCATTTTCCTCCTTTCTGTCCTAGGCCAATGTAAACATGGTGTACATAGCCTGCTATTAGGAATATTGCAACTGTGGTTCTTTTCCCTGGTTGCCCTATCCTTCCAATTCTTTACCCTTCCCCCCACCCTTACCTTGGTAGCATTCAATGTCCAACTGTTTTCCTCTTTTCCATTATAAATACTCTATGCCAGGTGCAGAACAATTTTATACTACAGAGCCTACTAATGATCACAACTACAAACCTAACCTATTAGGCAAGAGGGTAATTGAGTAGCTGGGCCTTGTTAAGGTAGTGTGTGTGTGTGTGTGTGTGTGTGTGTGTGTGTGTGTGTGTGTGAGTGTGTGTGTGGCAGGTGATGGTGTCTACATTCTAACAAGGGTCCCAGCTTTACACTAAAGGAATAAAGTAGAAGTGGTTGCCTTGGAGGCCCCTGCAGGAGGGTGCAGGAGATACTGAGATTTCTCCAAAGAAGCACATTTTCCTTTGTTCTCCTATGTAAGTATTTCTGACATAGGGATGTACTTTCTAACTTACGTAGCCATTGAATGTGTTGGCTTTTTGTTTTCCCTGAAAAGTTATGAATAAATGGGTGTTATGCTTTGTAATCAGCATGAACCTTGTATAGAGTGAGTTTCAATGGGATAGACAGAGAGTATGAAGACACTGGATACTACCAAAGGGAGAAAGTGTAAAGAAATAGAAAATAACTGAGAATTAAATTAATATAGTAATGCTGTGCCTTATAATCAGCAAAATGTTGGAAGCAAGGAATACTTTACTGTGAGAGGCGTGAGGTTCACATCCCGAACCATTAGCCACTCTGCTTCCCCACTGTTTTGAAGTCCAAGGCCAGTGGAAGCCATGTAGATAATACTGTTTCTTGATGAAGGTTAATTGAATCAGCAGTACTCATCAACACTTCACCTACAAGCTTCCAGTATTTAACCTCTGGACTTCATTGATGTAATAATAGTGTTTTGAATTAATATTCACCAGACTTGTACAAGTTGTCCACATACCTCGTGGATTGAACATTAACACTTAATTGATGTTAATATTAAAGCATAAAATAGTTAAGCTTCTGAAAGCTGGAGCTCTGATTTTCTGCTGAGACTGTTAACGAATAAAAATCTGTTATATAATTAGAATACCCCACGGTACAAATTAGTAAAAGCCAAGGTTAAGACAAAATATTAAAGACTATTTTTCCCATTAACCCTGATTATATCAACTGTGTAAACTTAGAGGAGGAATTTAAACAACAGGACAGAGACAACTCCTGGCAGAGTTTTTGCACATTTCTTTGCAACTAAAAGCATATTTCAGCCATCAAAGCTTTGTGTGGTCAAATTCAAATCCATGGATCAAAGTAGGGAGTGCAGACAGTACCCAGACTAAACAAATAATCAAAGATTCATTCAGTTACTCAGATGTCAAAAACAAGATTAAAGTTTCCTCTGTTTGATAGGAAATATTTCTGGCCTTGGACATTATGGATAATTTTTGTCTTTTGTTTTTTGGATGAGTTCCTTACTTTCTACAATAGCTAACTATGTATAGGTACATAATAACTATGTACTGGGCACTCTGGACCAGGCCTTGTGCCTCTGCCTTCAATGAGTTGGTCATCTACAACTGCTGACTTGCTCATACAGACATACACATAGAGATTCTTTAAAATAGGTGAGGATATTCTCAGAGTAAAAAGTGAGTACCAAGGGAGCCTGTTTCCTACAGGAGTTGGGGGAGAGAGCAGCAGGAGATGTGAGTCAGGGAAGGCTCCACAGAGCAAGGTATACATGAACTAGATCTTGTGGAACATACTGGTTTTGTAGGGATGGTGTTGGGGAAGACCTTTGAGAAGGCAGGAGAAGCATGAATGATGTAGAGAAATTGTCCTCCAGAGGTTTGCTGGGGGTACTTTAGAACAATAAACAGAGTCTAATAGGAGCAGAATCAAGAATCCATTACTGTTTTGTAAATAAGTTCATTTGTATCATTTTTTTAAATTCCACATGTAAGTGATATCACATATATTTGTCTTTCTCTGTCTGACTTACTTCACTTAGTATGATAATCTCCAGGTCCATCCATATAGCTGCAAATGGCATGATTTCATTCTTTTTAATGGCTAAGTAATATTCCATCGCATATATGTACTACATCTTCTTTATCCATTCACCTGTCAATGGACATTTATGTTGCCTCCATGTCTTGGCTATTGTAAACAGCGCTGCAATGAACATTGGGGTGTGTGTATCCTTTCAAACCATGTTTTTCTGCAGATATATGCCCAGGAGTGGGATTGCTAGATCATATGGTAGTTCTATTTTTAGTTTCTTAAGGAACTTCCATACTGCTCTCCATAGTGGCTGTACCAACTTACATTCCCACAAACAGTGTCAGAGGGTTCCCTTGTCTCCACACCCTCTCTAGCATTTATCGTTTGTAGATTTTTTTGATGATGGCCATTCTGACCAGTGTGAGGTGATAACTCATTGTAGTTTTGATTTGCATTTCTATAATAATTAGTGATGTTGAGCATCTATGTGCCTCTGGGCCATTTGTATGTCTTCTTTGGAGAAATGTCTATTTAGGTCTTCTGTCCATTTTTTTGATTGGGTTGTTTGTTTTTTTGATATTGAGCTCATGAGCTGTTTGTAAATTTTGGAGACTAATCCCTTGTCAGTTGCATCATTTGCAAATATTTTCTCCCATTCTGAGGGTTGTCTTTTGGTCTTGTTTATGGTTTCCTTTGCTGTACAAAACAGAAACAGACTCATAGACTTAGAGAATGAACTTATGGTTACCAGTGTGGAAGGCTGGGGGGAGGGATAGATAGGGAGTGTGGGATTGACATGTATACACTGCTATATTTTACATAGATAACCAACAAGGACCTACTGTATAGCACAGGGAATTCTGCTCAGTATTCTGTAATAACCTTAATGGGAAAGGAATTGAAAAAGAATATCTACATGTATATGTATATGTATAACTGAATCACTTTGCTGTACACCTGAAACTAACACAACAACATTGTTAATCGACTATACTCCAATGTAACATTAAAACAATAAAAAAGAGGAAAAATAAAAATAATTTTAAGGCACATAAGAAAAAGAATCTATAACTGGATTCTTACCTTCTTTCTCTCATTTGTCCTGGTCTTAACTAAAACTTAACCTCTTTGTACAAGAGTTGTGAATGGGTCTAAATGAAGGAGAGACAGAAAAGATAAAACTGAGGACTACAAAAGATTTATTAATTATTGGTAAATTTATTTTCTGAAGCCTAGAGTCAAAAGAGAGTCAACTCTATTATGTTCCAGGGTGCTTCACTATAAGCACACATAATAGCTAATTATTGATCAGAAAAAAAGAGGGTCAGAAAGTCAGAGACACTTAAAGACTCATCATAACCCTCTGAGGTGTTATTATTCCATGTTCCAGATGAAGCTCCGAGGGGTTAAATATTTCATCAGCAATATCACAGCTCACTTAGGTTTGCACCAACTTGAGCAAAGGTCTCCTGATCCCTCGTTCTTTACTCCTTTTCCCCCACACCCACTGTCTCATGGAGTTGCAGGGACACACCTTCACCCTCCCTTACTCGGATGGAAGATACAGGTGATAGTTGTGTTGGCATTTAACAGATTCTGTTTCACTCATTAAAAATGCTGAGGTGGTGAACTTGTATCACTTCTATGGTTCCCAGTAATGTTTAACCTTAAGTTTAAAAAAATCTAGGAGATTAAAGAGCATGTTATCTGGCAAGTTCATTCCACCCCCAGTGGTTATTAATTTTGGAACACATCTGAATTCCTTCTCTGTGGCATATGCTTTAGCAGAGGAAAAGACAGCTCCAGGCCAGGGTCAGATTTCAAGTTCTCATCTGTTGGTACCACTACCAGATCCCTCTTTGTCGTCAACTTTTGAGATCTTCCCTGAGTACAACTTGGTTTCCGAAGTGCTACACAGTGCCCCTGGTCATCATTCTCTTCACACAACCACAATCTCCTCTCCTGGAAAAGCGTCTACTCTACTGAGCTTTGCTTTTGGAAAGAACTTCTCCCTGAGACCAAGTTGAGAGCGACTCTCTGGTGCCATACTTCCCAGCATGGAGGTGAAGAACTTTGAAGTTTGGGATTATGTCGTCTTTGCAGCCCTCTTTGTCATTTCCTCTGGAATTGGGGTGTTCTTTGCCATTAGGGAGAGAAAAAAGGCAACTTCAAGGGAGTTTCTGGTTGGGGGACGGCAAATGACCTTTGGCCCCGTGGCACTGTCTCTGACAGCCAGCTTCATGTCCGCTGTCACTGTCCTGGGGACCCCGGCTGAGGTCTACCGCTTTGGGGCATCCTTCATCATCTTCTTCATTGCGTACGCATTTGTGATCCTCTTCACATCAGAGCTCTTTCTCCCTGTGTTCTACAGATCTGGCATCACCAGCACATATGAGGTAAGACAACTACTTCCTTCATCTTCACTTTGGGAGGTAGTTGCTGTTTCCTCTCCACTTGAACATGTTTTGTTATTCTTGCTTTTTTCTCTAGTGATACACATTGTCTTGATGATAACACATGATAGTTGAAAAACACTCACTTATTTTCAGGGCAATTATACATCATGGGAAAAAATATTGCAGTGTTATTGGGGAAAGCTTAAGCTTTGGATACAGATACACTTGTATCCAAAGACATCTACAGACACCTACACTTTCCATCTGTAGAACAGAAATAACAAAGTCAAGCATGCCAGGCTACTTCAATGATTAAATGAGAACATGTAGGTAAACATCTAATATACTGTCTAACTTGTAGGAGATTCTCAATGAAGGAAAGCTGATGTTATTACTTGTATTATTATTAACATCAGTATTCTGCAAAGCACAAAGAACATTGTGTAGTGTCACTTTTCAGCTAAGAAAACGGAGATACAGATAAATGACTTAGTCAAGGTTGTACAGTGGATTGTACAGTTTTAGTAAAACAGTTCAGTTACTACATTAAACCAATTGCAAATATATAACTGAGGAGATTTGAGACAGTACAGATAGAGGACATATAAGCATTTCATTGAATTTAATTTACCATTTACCTTTGCCCTTTACATATTTTTTAAATTGTAGTACCCTAATAAGAAGAAATTCAGATTGTGTAAAGTACATATTTTGGGACTGCCTCTTTCTTTATAAGAATAAGCAGTGTGGCATTAAAAGGGGTTTAAAGTATGAACTTTAAACTCAGGCTACTTGGCTTTGAATACTAGCTCTGCTCTTAACTAGCTGTATGACTTTGGGAAAATGACTTACCCTCTCTGTACCTGATTTTCACATATGTAAAATAAGAATAATAAAACTACCTATCTTAAAGAATGTCTGTGAGGAGTAAATGAGTCATTATATGCAAATACTTTTAACAGAGCCTGGCAAGTTGTAAATGCCATGGAAGAGTTTTATATTATTTATCATTATTGTTCTTGTTGTTGTTACAGTCCCCAAATTTCTACCAATCTCTGTATAGAAACTTGAATTTATGTTTATTTGTTCATCATCCATCTTCTGCTACTTAGCCATAGATATTCTTACCAGGATCTTTTGAAGTAGTTAAAACTGAAAGGGTAGAGTCTATTTCCCGACCTCTTGAATCTGGGATGGTGACTTGCTTGTGACTTGCTTTGACCAATATCATGTGGCAGAAGTGATGTGTGAATTGGGAGCTTAAGTCTCATGAGGCTTATAGCTTCTGCCTTTGCCTTCTTGGAATGTTGTCCTGATATAGCTATGTCAGGAAGTGGGTCTAGTTGTTCTAGCTTCTGGAGGATGAGTGAACAAGTAGAGAAGAACAGAAGCACACTGGCCGGCAGCCAACACCAATCACCAGACATGTGAGTGATGCCATCTTGGATTTTCTCCCCCAGCTGAATTTCCCATTGATTGCAGCCCCATGGCAGCCCTTGATTCAGGAGAATCAAGTAGAGGAATCACCCAGCCAATCCTAATAATTGTGAGAAATATTAAGTCCTTGGTTTTTAAGCCATTGAGTTTTGGGATTGGCAATAGCCAACTTATTTAAATGCTTTGATATGCAGGGGGATTTCAAGACTAATCTATGTCATCTGTGCTACTTTGTCACTATCCTCTCCCGTGTCAAAGCATAAGGAACTGTTCTCACCCTCAAGTTATAAATTAGACTCAACTCATTTGCAATATCATACATTTTCATTATCTCCACTTGGACAGTTTATAATTGGTCTCATCATGTTGTCTCCACTTCACTTAGAGTTATTTTCTTCTTTGTCTTATCAAACACTAATAGATCTAGCATGCTATTATTTACCCTTAACACTACCTGTGAGCTGATGTCTACCTGCTTTCTCATTTTTCTTGGACTTCTTAAGCTAAATAGTTTCTGAACTACTTACTTCTCTCTAATCCAGACTTTTTCATTATAATGCCCAGGCTACTACTTCTTCCATAGTGTTTTCTAAGCATAGATTATACACTTTTTTTTTCTGTAAATTGCTTTCCTTTTAGTTCTCCTTTAAATTACATTTGTGGCATTTTAGTAATTATATTTAAAATTTGAGAAATTAGGTGTGTAGGTATAAGATATCATTATTGAGTATTATTTCAGTACAGTAAATAAAGTGACAAAATATTTGTTGTAAATGGATATTTAGGGTGTGATATGGTCTAAACCAATGTTGTGAGGCCTTTTCAAGTCATTATAAGGATTGATGTTTACTCTCCGTGGGATGGGTCATTGCACTGTTTGGGCAGGAGAGTGCTGTAATGTGATTTGTATTTTAAGAATATTACTCTAGCTGTATGTTGAGGCTAATTATAAGGTTTTTACTGCTGAAGCAGGGGGTCTAGTTAGGAAGCTATTGCTGTAATCTAGGCAAGAATGATGGTATTAGCGTGGAGACAGAGGGGATAATGCAAGTGAAATTTTGAAAGGGTGGGGAGGAGGTGCCAGGATTCTTTTATGAATTGCATGTGGGGAATGAGACAGAAAGAGGAGTCAAGGATGGCTCCATGATACTTGAACCAACATGAAAAGTGGACTTATTTCCTGAGATGGAAAATAGTGTGGCTATATCAGGTTTGGGGTTTTGAAAATAGTCAAACATGATGGTAAATGTTACCTGTGCTATTTTTAAAAGCAAGCACAAAGCATGCAACTTTTCTGCTGAACTTCCATTTTTACTTTTGACTGTAGTTAAAACTATACACCGATCCAGGATGACCATTGGATACGTGAGTGAGTGAATACAATCTTTCAGATGGAGAATTATGCAGTTTGAATAGTCTCTTATTTCATGGATGAGAAACCAGAGGCTTAGATAACAGAGTGAGATAGTGGCAAAGCTCAAACTAGAATTCAAGGTGTCTTACTTCTGATCTAGTTCTTTTTTTTTCATATATATTTTTCTTAATACTGTCTCTCTAGTTTGACTGAATTGACTGAATTTAGAGGAACTAAACTGAAATGTTAAAACCATTGACTTTTGCTGATTCCTATAGCAGTTTTCTCACTACCTTTCCATTTTTCAGGAACAATTTCCCCTTTGCTTTCCTAGACTTCATATGCCAAACAGTCCCAAAGCCAATATCACATAGTTTGGGTTTTGTTACATTTCTCCACTTCTGATACCACATTTTATATCAGTTATCTATTGCTGTGTAACATACCATACCAAAACAAATTTCTTAAACCAACAATTTTACCTGCTCACAATTTTGTGGATCAGTAATCTGACCTGAGCTCAAGAGAGTCTAGTAAGACAGTAAGGTTCTTCTGGTCTTACTTGGGGCCATCTCTGTAACTGCCATCAGCTAGTGGGTTGGTTAGTGGCTCGTTGGTCTAGGGGAACTCAGATGGGACAGCTTGTAGCATACTACACTTGGTTTCATCCTCTAGTAGGCTATCTGGGTTCTTCATGTGATGGGAAAAGAATCCCTGTCAACCAGAAGACACAGCTCATTACAAGCAATTTTGCAGTCTCCACTTGAATCATATTTGGTAGAAATATCACCGTCTTAAGTTGTGTTCCCCCAGAAGCAAATTCTGAGACAAGGAGTTTAATGCAAGTCATTTTGGGGGGAAATGATTTTATTAAGCATTGGTAGGCAAGTGGCAAGTAAGACATGAAAAAAAAGGAAGCCAATAAAGTTATGCTTTTGAACAGGTTGTTATTGTGAGCAACTGAGGTTCTAGCTCACTGGGGATTTCTGGGGGACAATACAGATCACATATCAGGGTTGGTCTCCTTGAAATAAAAATAACTGGGATTTTTTGGTCCAACTTCCTTTTGTCATTGGCTGAAAGACAATGATAACACCCCCAAGCACTTCTAGTCTGCCCTGTGCAAGGGGTGAGATAAAGCCCTCAAGCAGAAAATCACGGTGCAGTTAGATGCTATCAACATGTACTGGGACAGAGAGTGCCAATAAGCTCCAGGGTCACACCCACAATGACTACTACACTCACTAAGATCCCACTATGTTCCTGTCCCTGCACTTGATGTTATCGTACACTATACCATTAGATCCTACAAATGCCAATTTTAGAAACAGGTGGCCATCATTTAGTGCAATAAACTAATCCTTCCAAGGACATGTGATTTGAACCCATGTTGTCTTCAGCTTAAAAGTTTTGCACTGTTTTTTATCCTATGATACCTGAGACTTTCAGTTTCTCTCTCAGTGACTTCCTTACTTCTTTAAAAATATTTTCCTCATAGCTGGTGCCCTCAGTCACACATCCACTTGATTATTACCTGACTCACAGTGTACTGAATGTGTTGTCTGAATAAAGATGGTCTGAAAATAAGGTGGTTCTTCCCTTGGGGGAAGGGTTGAGCAGTAAATTGGGAGATGTGGATTAGTGTGAAACTGAGTCACAATTCTGTCAAGAGGAGTTTTTTCTAGGGTTTCAAAGAAGGTTCCACCTTAAGCCATCAATCAACACTTACTTATGTATTATTTCTAGGAAAAGGACACATCAGTAAACTTCTGGGTTAATCAAAATGATTTTTCTTAAATTAGATAAGAAAGAACTGCTACCAATTAGAAATTACTACCAAGAACTACCACCAGGATATTAAGTCCTCAAGTCATTTACTACTTTTAACATTCATTTTGTTCATTCAGTACATGTTTATCATACACTGGAAGACAAATACTAGTGCCTTCTAGAATATTTGTTCAGGAATACCTTTCTTGACCTCCAACAGTAAATCAGATCCATCTGTTTAGTGTGTTCACACCTCCCTGTAGCTTTTTAGTACATACCATCACTGTAACTTTACTTTAGTATAAATTTGTTAATGGTCTCCTCTAATCTGTAAAATCCTTTGTGACATGAACTATATAATATTTGCTATCATTGTATAGCAGAATGCCATATAGAGGGAAAGTAATAAATATTTGTTAAATGAATGAATACGTGAAAGACGAAGATAAAATGAATAAAATAAGACCCTGTTTACATGTACCAGGGAAAGTAAGTGTGGTAGGCTGAAAAATGCATCCCCCTCCCTCTAAAAATCATAATAAATGTTCTAATCCCAGGAACCTGTGACTGTTACCTTATATGGTTTAGAAAAAGAGATCTCTGTAAAGTTGAATAAATTAAGGATCTTGAGATGGAGAGATTATCCTGGTTAAACCAGGTAGGCCTTAAGTACAAGCACATTTATATGAGGGAGGCAGAAGGAGATTTGACAGACAGAAGAAAAGGCAGTGTGACCAAAGAGGCAGAGATTAGAGTGATAAAGCTAAAAGCTAAAGGACTGCCTGCAGCCACCCAAAACCCCAAAGAAACAAATTCTTCCCTAAGACCTCCAGAGGGAGCAGAGCCCTGCCAACACTTTGATTTTGGCCCAGTGAAATTGATTTTGAACTCCTGGCTTCCAGCAGAACTGTAAGAGAACACAGTTCTGTTGCGTTAAGCCACCCAATTTGTGATATTTTGTTACAGTAGCCATACGAAACAAATACAGTAAGCTACGCGAATCCAACACTAAAATACAAGGCAGCAGGTGATCAAGTGTTATTACATATGAAAGAAGTTTAATATTAGTTGCCCTAAATGCTCAGAGGAGAAAGTATGAGTAGGAACAGGAATGACAATTGGGCTATCCTTTTTTTATGTTTGTTTTTTTACATCTTTATTGGAGTATAATTGCTTTACAATGATGTGTTAGTTTCTGCTTTATAACAAAGTGAATCAGTTATACATATACATATGTTCCCATATCTCTTCCCTCTTGCATCTGCCTCCCTCCCACCCTCCCTATCCCACCCCTCTAGGTGGTCACAAAGCACCGAGCTGATCTCCCTGTGCTATGTGGCTGCTTCCCACTAGCTATCTATTTTACGTTTGGTAGTGTATAAATGTCCATGCCACTCTCTCACTTTGTCACAGCTTATCCTTCCCTCCCCATATCCTCAAGTCCATTCTCTAAGAATTGGTGAATTTGGAGAGAGGGAGGCTCTCTCACACTGAAAATCTGCCTACACAAAGGACAAATCTGCAGAGTACAAAGCATGCTGGTTGAATTATACATAATGATTTTACGTGGAGAATAAATCATGTGAGGGTTAGTGATGTGAGCTAACAAGAAGGGTGTGGACCAGACAGTAGAGAGTTTAGAATGTCAAGCCTGGGATGTGCATTTTGTTTTGTCAATGATAGAGAGTCACTGGAAAGTTTGAGGAAAAGCATGACATGACCAGAGCTCTGCTTTAGGAGAATCAGTGCAGCAGGTGTGTGGTTGGTGGAATGAGTGGGCAAGGCTTGGAATTAGAGAGGTCAGTTAGGGGGCTACTGCATTGATCTGGGAAAGAGGAAAGGAAGGCCTGAGCTGAATCTGGGGACTGTGGGGATATAAAAGGAAATAATGGCTTTGGCATATCTACTAGGAAGAGCCCTGGATAATGAGCCAGAAAATCTGGTTTTTATTGAAGCAATAACAATTTAAAAATAAAAAACATTTATCTTCTCTGACCATCAAGGGAAGCTTGAGCAAAAATTGAGTTTTACTATATCTTTGACTTTAAATAATCCAAATTTGTTTCCTTTTCTCCCAAGTACAGATAGCGTAAAATCATGTTATAAACTAAGCACTAAACTCAGAGAAATACCAAGAAAACAGAAAACCTCTTAGCAGCGCTTACATAAAAGTTGCTGATTCTTTGCACGTCCTTCTCTCTGTTCTTTCCAGTACTTACAGCTACGATTCAACAAGCCAGTTCGCTATGCAGCCACAGCTATCTACATTTTGCAGACGGTAAGGGGTAAGAGTTGCTGCAGAGGTGGATTGGGGAGTGACAAGTATGGGTTTGTTTATTTCAGGGGGCAATTAACACAATTAAAAGAAAGATTCAACACTAAGAAGAAACTACTTTCTTCTAGATAGCACTTTCAAGACAAATGATTATACCAAGGTATTTCCACATTTCATAGACCCCATATATCTGTACAAATAATGACAAACAAATATATATATGATAAACCACCAAGGGAAAAAAAGCTTTTTCTTAAATTTATTTTGAACTCTTATTTAACCTGTTCAAGTTGCTTTTGATATGAAATGATCTGGTAACTAATTCTGTTTTGTTTTGTTTTTTTACTAGTAAACTGTGTTGAACCAGAAATACCCGTTTTGCTGAAAATCTGTTTAAGACTATACTCTCAAACCAATATTCCCACATTCCCCTTTTGGACTCCTCTCCTGGGTTCTAGGGTGCCCTTTTTCTGCCCCACACTTGCCTGTGGGACACCCTCAATGCATTTCCCGTGACTCACCAAGAACTTTCTGCTAGAAGCTAACTCCCTTCTCTTTTCTTAATCAAAACTCCCACTCACTGACTGAAGGATTTAAGAACAAGAAACTGCTCCTTGACCTGTCCATAGATATTTGTCTTTTAAAACCCCACATGGATCTCTAAATGGTGAAATTTCATTTAAAATTAAATGGGACTCCGTCCACTTCCATCAGTGTAGTGGCTGCAGGTCTGGGAGCTTGAAGATATACCCACTATGAAGATCACCCATGTTGGTAGTTTTCCCTGCATGGTGCTCTAATCACGGATTATTTCCATCTCCACTCTAAAATTTATGTTTCAAATTGCTAAAATGTGTTTGTGTCATGGTGATATGTGTATAATGGGGTAGTGGAAGGGTGAATCAAAAACTTAACTTGAACCCTATTTTCATATCCTTCAGAAATATACCAGATCTAGCCATAAAGTCTCAAAATATGCAGCCATCTTAAAAGTCCAACACTCTTCCTCCATCACATGCTTATTATCCCTTCTGCAAATTAGTTACAGTAGCCAAGGATTTCAAAACAAGAGTGCCTGGGATTGAAGTGTTTGACGAAGAAGTTTAAGGAAATGTAGCTCTAAGGTCAGAAGGAATTTTTTAGGCAGACTTACTTTCAGTGTCACTTTTCTCACTGTTCACCTGCTTCTTGTCTCTCCACCAGATTCTCTACACAGGAGTGGTGGTGTATGCTCCTGCTCTGGCCCTCAATCAAGGTGAGCTAGCGACACTCTCTTGCACTGTCCACCATTTTTATACATGCCTTGTCACCTTGAGAAATGTACACACAACATCTTGTTGAGGAGACATTCCTGTGGTTAGGGTGCTTGAATTACTGTAGTTGTCACAACATAAAGCTCTATAAACTGAACGCTGAAAACAATGCAAATAACTAGTTACCTGATTGTATCCACATGGTTCCAAACACCCAATGTGATTATTGCTTGTTTTCTAATCACTGAAGTTATGGCAATTTTTTTTGAAGTATGGTTGATTTACAGTATGTTTTGTTAGATTGTACATCAAAGTTATTCAGTTGTATATACTTTTTGTGCAAAGTATTTTCCATTATAAGTTATTACAAGATATTGAATATAGTTCCTCGTGCTATACAGTAAATCTTTGTTGTTTAGCTTTTTTTTTCTATTGGAGTATAGCTGCTTTACAATAGTGTGTTAGTTTCTGCTGTACACTGAAGTGAATCAGCTATAAGTATACATATATCCCCTCCCTGTTGGACCTCCCTCCCACCCTCCCCCCCAATCCCACCCATCTAGGTCATCACAGAGCACTGAGCTGATCTCCCTGTGCTACACAGCAGGTTCCCACCAGCTGCCTATTCTACACGTGGTAGTGTACATATGTCAATCCTAATCTCCCAATTCATTCCACCCTCCCCTTCCCCACCCCCCATGTTCACATGTCTGTTCTCTACATCTGCGTCTCTATTCCTGCCTTGCAAATAGGTTCATCTGTACCATTTTTCTAGATTCCACATATATGTGTTAATATACAATATTTGTTTTTCTCTTTCTGACTTACTTCACTCTGTATGACAGTCTCTAGGTCCATCCACATCTCTACAAATGACCCAATTTCATTCTTTTTTATGGCTGAGTAGTACTCCAGTGTGTATATGTACCACATCTTCTTTATCCATTTGTCTATCGTTGGATATTCAGGTTGTTTTCATGTCCTGATTATTGTAAATAGTGCAATGAACACTGGGATACTTGTGTCTTTTTTTTTTAATTTTATTTATTTATTTTTTATACAGCAGGTTCTTATTAGTAATCTATTTTATACATATTAGTATATACATGTCAATCCCAATCTCCCAATTCATCCCACCACTGCCACCCCCACCCCCATTGGTATCCATATGTTTGTTCTCTACATCTGTGTCTCTATTTCTGCCTTGCAAACCGTTCATCTGTACTTTTCTTCTAGATTCCAAATATATGCGTTAACCGACAATATTTGTTTTTCTCTTTCTGACTTACTTCACTCTGTATGACAGTCTCTAGGTCCATCCACGTCTCTAAAATGACCCAATTTCATTCCTTTTTATGGCTGAGTAATATTCCATTGTGTATGTGTACCACATCTTCTTTAACCATTCATCTGTCTATAGGCATTTAGGTTGCTTCCATGACCTGGCTATTGTAAATAGTGCTGCAATGAACATTGGGGTGCATGTGTCTGTTTGAATTATGGTTTTCTCAGGATATATGCCCAGTAGTGGGATTGCTGGGTCATATGGTAATTCTATTTTTAGTTTTTTAAGGAACCTCCATACTGTTCTCCATAGTGGTTGTATTAATTTACATTCCCACCAACAGTGCAAGAGGGTTCCCCTTTCTCCACACCCTCTCCAGCATTTATTTTTGTAGATTTTTTCATGATGGCCATTCTGACCGGTGTGAGGTATGTATAGTAGTGTGTTTCAGTAATCTCATACTACTAACTTATCCCTACTCCTTCCCTTTCTCCTTTGGTAACAGTAAGTTTGACAATTTTGTATGGTACATACACAACCACTAAATAAGGTCATCTATAATATATGTCCTTTCTCAGCAATCTCATGAAGTTGATACTCTGAATACATGAGTAAAATGTGCTTGTAGTAATTATTTTAAGATTTATACCTGAGCCCTTTGAAAGAATAGAATCCCAGGGAAAAAAAGGAAAGAAGAAACAAAAGTGAAAGAAATTTCATAATAATACCTGTAATATTAGAAGTCCTCAGTATTCAATTTAATTGTGCTGTGTGATTATAATGAGAAATATTTATTCATGGTCAACGTTTAGGTGGTTTCAAAGTACTCAGACTAACTTTGTTAAGAAAAACAAACAAACAAACAATTGGTGCAGAGATTGGAAGCTCTAGAATATTAAGAGGAATAATTTGGCTTTTAGCATTACATGAAAATTATGGGCTGGGTTGAGGTATAATAATGTAATAAAATAATCTTTATCAGAGGTGAGAAAATTTAATGAGACAACTCTAATTTGATTTCCATTTGCGCACAAAGAACACAGACAAAAATATTGTGACTTTTTCCTCATAAAGTTTGTTCTTTTACTTTCCTTAGAGAAACTTCTTTCAATATTTTTTTCTCCTTTCATAGTGACTGGGTTTGATCTCTGGGGCTCTGTGTTTGCAACAGGAATTGTTTGCACATTCTACTGTACCCTGGTATGTATCTGGCTGTGAAAAAGTATTTAGCACTATCTCCTAATATGGGATAAGGGCTAATTTCCAACAACGGGACATCTAAGTATAGCAGAAATTGCTATTCCACAATTAAATAGAAATATGCTGGCTTATCTATCACAGTTTCCAGAGGAAGGTGTCATTGTTTTGTTTAAAATTCTTGTCAGTACCAGCCATTAATAGAATTTGGGCTCTGGGCTCATTTGAGAAAGCCATGGCTAAGAGAAGATTTAATGACAGAAATATCTCCGTGTTCGGAGGGTAGGTGACCATATACAACTACTGAGAAAAAAAAATGTGCTCATTAACAGTGATTATAAAACATAGGTAGCATTTATATTTCACTGTCTATTGGTTGAGGAATACAAAATGCATGAATGAACGATCAAGGATGGCTGGTGTTTTGTAAAATTGAGATTCCACAACTTGTTTTTTTCTCTTATAGATGGATAAGTTTGGATTACATTTAACATTTGGTCTTACACATGGTCAGTTTTAACCAAGGAACCTGGGTGGTATTGGCAATTATATTTATATAATTGTTACAATCGGTTTAGTTCAACAAACGTTCATTGAGCACCTATTATTTGCCATGCCCTGCAATAGAAATCTTTATTCTTCTGAGTCATTGGTACCATATATGGAGGCTTTAAGTAACCAGTTAAGAATATGGCAATGGTCCCCAGATAGCTGGATTCTCCTTCCTCCTTTACAGAGAAAAATAAAGTAATTGATATATTATCATATAGCACCATCCATGTATTTTGGCCTTGTGTGCATATCACTTACTCTTTTAACATATATCATGATAACATACAATTTAAAAATGCTCTTATCTCTATTTTCATACTTGCAAATCCCACCATTTCTTTGCACTACAGTTTTATCTTATTTTTTTTCCATTCCATTCTCACTACCATAATTCTATTCCAGACATACTCCTCCTACCTAAATTTAAAATAGTCTCCTATTCCTTACATGTCTGGCCATATGTGAAAGATTAGTGACTCTGAAGCAACTTCCCATAGGAGGATAAATAGATGCATTGCTTAGCAACAGTAATGGAAGCCAGAAACAATGGAATAATGTCTTCAAAGCACTGAAGGAAAACAATTGTCAGTTATAATTGTGTATTTAGCAAAACTATCTTTCAGAAACTGACTGTCAAGAACTGAGAGAAATTACCTCTAACATATCTTCCCCTGAGAAAAACCTAGAGGAAATACTGTGGGAAGAAGGAAAATTATCCAGTTTTTGATGGAAGAAGTAATGATAAGAAAATAAAATAGTAAACCTTTAGTAAGTCTAGTCAAACAATTTCCGTTGCTTAATGAAAACAACAATAATTTTATAGTATGGTATAATTTATATAGTATCTAATAATATAGTTTATAATATTATAAATATAATAATAATGATTACTATTATATGTAATTTTGAGATTAAGAAAAAGAATAACTTTCATTTGGACATCAATAGCATGTAAATCAGGAAGAGAGTAATTAGACTTAAAGATTTTTGTGGGGTTTTTTTTTGCGGTATGCGGGCCTCTCACTTTTGTGGCCTCTCCCGTTGCGGAGCACAGGCTCCAGACGCGCAGGCTCAGCGGCCATGGCTCACGGGCCCAGCCGCTCCGTGGCATGTGGGATCTTCCCCGACCGGGGCTCGAACCCGTGTCCCTGCATCGGCAGGCGGACTCTCAACCACTGCGCCACCAGGGAAGCCCCTTAAAGATTTTTTTAATCCTTGAATTGCTGGGATTAAGACATTTTAAAAATTTAGACTCTAAATGAAAAATTCATGGCAAAATTTCAAGCAGACTCATTTAAATAAAACAATCAGAGTAGAAAAAGGGAATTAAAACAAAGCAAAAATAAAACTGCAATTGATTTAAGAAAGAGAAGAAAAAAATACAGAAAAAGTAGAACAAATAGAAACCAAAAAGATGTCAGAAACAAGTCTGGATACTTTAATAATCACAATATACAAAAATAAACTAAATGTACTACCTCTTAATTGATTTCAGTGTTTCCCTCCACCCTGCATGCCTCTGTTAACTTAATCTTCTTAAAACATCCATCTCTTCACGCCACTTGACTGACCTAATTCTCTCCTTGCTTCCCATTGTTCACAGGATAAAGTGTAAACTTCTTAACCTAGTGTTGGAAATCTTTCAGTCTGTGAGTCAATCCACCCATCTAACCTCTTCTCACCACACCTTTGTTCCACCTCCTACCTCTTGCCGGAACACAAGCTTCAATGTCTCACCAAACTGGTGGCTCATTTATCTAACACTTTTGCTCATAGAGCAGTTTCTTTACTCTGTTAATCCTGTGGATGTGTAGCCTAGCTAAGATAACCAGTGGAAGAGATTTAAAAAAAAAGAAAGAAGTGATTCCTGCCATCCAAGAGTTTGCAATCTAGGGAGGTAAACAGTAGAACCAAAACAACAGACTGATTAAAATACCTAAGTGACACTCAAGGCACAGTCAGGATTGTAGATGAGTGGTGTGTGGGCGTGTGTGTCTCTTGCTGTATGAAGGAGTCATAGAATCAGAGAAGTTTTCATGGTAGCTTATAGCTACCTTAATCTGCCTTTTGAAGCACATTTGTTAAAGTGGTGATGAAGTGGTTTGTTCTCTTGCCCCAGGTCTAGCTCAAGTTCAGGTTTATGCATATAAACCATGCCAAGTAGCCTCTGAAAACTGAGGTCTTTGATATTTGGTCTTCATATCACTAAAATATGATATTGTGATTTGGGTTTAGAAGTCTTACTGTCTTTAAAGAAAATCAAAATACCACTCTTAGAAGGTGGAAGTAAGAGATTGCATATTTCTCAAATTGGAAATAGAACAGAATATAGAAACACAATGCATGTGGAAGGGACTTTTATGTCTATTTTTAAATTGCATTTTAACTTTAACTACACGAGAAATGAAGAGACAAATCCAGTGTCTTCTTTCTTCTCAAGATAAAGATGAAGCCTGTCATCTTTTCACAGAAGTTCTTGACACTCTGGGGGAGTAACTGGGGGTAATTCTATTTTTCAACGTTAAAAATACCACATCCTTTCATTCACATAGTGCTTATTCATTTTCAAAGTACTTTTAAAATATATCACTTCATTTAATCTTTCCTAATTGCTCATGGCACCTTTGCCATGTTCCTAAGGGATTCTCCAGCAGCCTCTTTCTTTCCTCCTTTCTTCTTGCCCACATAGTCCCAACTAGAATTGTACATTGGAATCACCTGGGGAGCTGTAAAAACACTTAGAACTGGGTCCCAGCCCAGACCTCAATTTATTCAGAATTCCTGGGGATGGGGCTCAGTCATTGGGTTTTTTTGTTTGTTTCCAAATTCCCCAAGTGACTCTAAAAAGCATCCAGGTTTGATAACCACTGCTCTAACCTATTGCTGAATCACCGTCTCCTGAGGTCTACTGTTAGATTCACCCTCCTGACACTCTGGTTTGCTCACCTCATTATTTGACCATCCTCTAGCTCTTAAAACAACTTTCTCCATGAGTGTCTGGAATCTATCATTCCTTCCTAGTTCTTTTCTTTTTTTTCAGTAGCCTACCATCTCAGTTTCCCCAAATTTATTCACTGCACTAAATTTACAAAAAATAAAATCTCAAATTGTACAAGCAAGACCCAGATGATCATCCTCAATAAACCTGGCACATAAAATGTGCTCAGTGATGAAAGAAAGAAAGAAAGAAAGAAAGGGAGGAAGGAAGGAAGGAAGGAAGGAAGGAAGGAAGAAAGAAAGAAAGAAAGAAAGAAAGAAAGGAAGGAAGAAAGAAAGAAAGAAAGAAAGAAAGAAAGAAAGAAAGAAAGAAAGAAAGAAAGAAAGAAAGAAAGAAAGAAAGAAGGAAAGAAAGAAAGAAAAGAAAGAAAAGAAAGAAAGAAAGAAAGAAAGAAGAAGGAAATAGAGAAAGAAAGAGGGAGAGAGAGAGAAAGAGAGAGGGATGGAGGAAGGGAGGGAGGAAATAAGGAAGGGAGGGAAGGAGAGAGAAAGAGAGAGAGATTGAGAAAGAGGGAGGGAGGGAGGGAGAGAAGGGGGAAGAAAGGGAGAAAAGGAAGAAAGAAAGATGCATTAGCAGAGAGGCTGTGCAGAAATGGAAGAGTTGAGGCTTCATTTTTAAGAACTCACATCCATTCTCTTCATTTCAGGGAGGACTAAAAGCAGTGGTGTGGACCGACGCATTTCAGATGGTTGTCATGACTGTGGGCTTCTTAACAGTTCTCATTCAAGGATCAGCCGATGCTGGTGGATTACACAATGTATTAGAGCAATCAGCCAATGGATCTCGACTAAATATATTTGAGTATGTCCAATGCTACTTTTTCTTGTTTTATAAAGATTTAGCCATATGACCTCATCACCTAAAATAATATTTGGGCATCAAAGGAATGTATTTGTTCACTCACTTCTCTCTGCCTCATAGCTTTGATGTAGATCCTCTCAGGAGGCACACTTTTTGGACAATCTCAGTGGGAGGAACTTTTACATGGCTTGGAATCTATGGAGTTAATCAGTCGACCATCCAGCGATGCATCTCTTGCAAAACAGAAAAACATGCCAAGCTGTGAGTTATTAATGAACATTTCAATGTTTCTTCTCTGCGCTTTATATGCTTCAAATGTGTTTGTGTGTGTGCGTAAAAGAGAGAAAGAAACAAAGATTCATTTAACCCTTTCAACAATTTTTTGAGGCAGGCATTACTATTCCCTTCTCCACAAGGAAGTGGCAGTGCTGGGATTTGAACTTAGATCTTTCTGTCTGCCTTTGTTCACCGTCATTTGCTGCTTTCATTTACTGAGAAATTACTGGGTTAAATTAGGTGCTGTGGGAAGAAATGCAGAAAGAAGGAGCACATATTTCTTACTTACAGTTTCTGTGATGAGATGGCCCTCATCACTATTTCCATCCAGCATGTGGTCTCTTCAATTACGATTTTTATTTTGATGGATGTACTGTAAAAGTTTCCAAGGGGACGTTAAAAGAAGAAAACCCAAGGTAATGAAACAAGTCGTAACAGGGCTTCAGCTGCTCCAACTCCTGCCCGGATAACCAGTCACCAGTTTTACCAGGTCTGCTTACTCTGAAGGACTCCACAGAGTTGCAACTTAAGGCTTTTTAAAACCATGCAATTCATCCCACCTTCTAGAATGGAGACCAAAGGAAGTTATGCACTTTTATTTTTTATTTTTTGTAAAACTGGCAGAAATAAGCTAGAATTTCATTGAAAATGGGCATTTCATCCTCATTGCTGCTACCCAAGGTTCCAGCCTCTGCAGACTTGTCAGAATGCCGTTAACTTTTCTTGGAGTGAGAAACAGCCACTATGAATATTTCCACAACTGATCATAAAATACTTTCAATGCATAGTTTCTTATTTAGACAGAATAATGGCTATGGATATGGTCCAACATTTTGTAACTTGAATTTCAAAAGGGAATATGTTACTTACATAGTTAACATACCCTCAGAAGGAAGAAGTGAAAACATTATCTACTGTTCTATCAATTCACTGGTAACATATTCATATCCTATTACAATAAATAATATTAAACTCTCTACACATGTGATCATCACTTTCTCAAATAGTTGAATTACTAAAAATGTATTTAGGATCAAATATAATTTTATCTTAAAATTCACTTAAAATTAGAATTCATTTAAAATTCTGCATTAAAATAAATTAGAGTTTACGATATCTGATAAGGGAAGAATATTAAGTGAAATAAATAATAATTCTCTGTTACATCAAGGGATTTTTTAAATCTTATGTGCTTGTATTATACTGTTTATTCTTGTGAACATACCTAATTTCTCCCTATTATTATAATAGTACCTAAAAGTTAGGAAATGTATTTTTTTCATCATTTTTTCAAGAGGCCAAGAATAGTACTTTGTGCTTATTAAATATTGATTACTTATTGAACAAAGTAATGCTTCAAGAAGGTCATGCTTGAATGTGTAAGCACATAAATGGACACATATATACATAAGAATTTATGTGTGTGTGTGCATGTGTAGGAGTGTATATATGTATATTCCAGCATGTGTACTTGTGCTTGTGTATCTTTAGATCTTGTTTAGTGGATTGGTTTAAACTAAGCCACCCATTCATAATAGTTTCTTGGAATTTGTTACATTAGTATTTGATGGGTATGAAAACTGTCAGAAAAGGAGAGATACTCACGAAAGAAAATATATATATAATTTCCTAAGCATTTAGGACTGCCATTCCTGGTTCCACCCATCCCCACTCCCATGGAAGGACCAGAGCTATGATGGGAATTTTGTTAGAATAAGGAAAGATGAAAAAATAAAAACTGTCTTTAGAAAAGACTTCCCTGTAAGAATCTTAGTTGATTTAGTTGATACAATTCAGGAGCGAGAAATCAGTCCAAATGGTCAGTATGGTTGAAGTGCACACAGCTGGAGGGGAGATTGCTATAGTGGGGATCTAGTGGGACCTCTCATTTGTCACGCAACTGGAGCCTCAAGGACACTTCCAGGGCAACTGGGGTCCACTCAGAGCCAGCTGCCAACAGACTCTTATCTAGGAGACTCTACAGAAGGTTGATTACGTGCATCACTTCTGCTCAATTATCTGAGAGCCTGATGTAATTAGGACATTCCATCAGGGTTTAGAAAAATCTCTGCATCATAGGTAGGTGAAAATACATCCATAAAGTTCATACTGAATGTGGCCATAGGTTAAAACCAGAAGTGACCCATTATAGATGCATTTAATTGCATGGCCAGAATGGTGATTACTCACTAAAGACAGCTTCATCTTAAGCCAGATCTTCTTCAAACTTAGGAATAGCATCACTTACCAAATCATTTTAGACCTGCTCCCTGGAAGCTGCTTTGGACGCTTTTGTTTCTAGACTTCAGTTGACATTTCAGGACTGCAGGTAGAAGATGATGCTGTGACGGCAGGAGAAGCTGGTGCAGGTTACCACGTCCCTTCCCATCACCGTCTCATGTCCCAGCTAAGATGAGCACATCCACACCCAATCACTTATGTTCCATTCTCTTTGCCTTTGTTTATTTTCTTTATATCTTTTATTGCATCTAAAATCACCTCATTTATTTATTTCATTTTGGTGATTATTGCCTGCCTCTAATCCCAGAATATCATCTTCATGAGGGTGGACTCTGGGTTGCTCACTGCTATGTCCTCAGTACCTGGAAGAACCTGGTACATAGTGATGCTTCATAAATATTTTCTGAATGAATCGATGAAGTGGCTTAAGTTGCAAACAGGAGAATTAGCCATGTAGAGAATTAAAGTCTATCTCTAAAGAAAAAAATAAGTTCAAATACAAGGGCTTTAACATTCTATTATACATTTTTGCCACTGATTTCTCATTTACCATAGTTGACTGGTGAGTTTTTAAAATTGTTTTGGATAATGGCTATACAACCTACATATGGCTGTATAACCTCTATCTATTTTTATGGAGTATAACTCATTCAATCTTCATATTAGTCCTATAATAAGAAGTAAGGCAGGTATGTTAACACTCTTTTTACGAAGGATTTAACTGGCTCAGAGTCTTAGTGACTTGTCTGAAGTCACACAGTTGTTAAGGATAAAGTCTTCTGACTCCAGGTCCGATGCTTTTTCAAAAAAGAAATGATGTAAAGAGTATAACCATATTGTAAAGAATTTCTATCTTTCATTTATTCATTTAATCATTTTTAACAAAAATAAAATAATTTATGTCTGCTATGTGCAAGCACCATTGTGTGCTCTGGGGACGTAGCCCTGTGTGTGTTCAAGTGGGGGAAACAGATAATAAACAAATAAATGTATTATACAATTTCAGATAAGGATAAATGCTATAAAGATGTAAAGCCGTATAAGGAGTAGAATCTGATGAGAGAGTAGGGAGTGACCTTTCAGGTAAAGAGGACTATCCAGGATATGGCCTGAGATAAGTTTGAATAGAATTTGTCTAAATGGCAGAAGTAAGAGTACAGCAAATTCAGTTTGTAGATATTGACCATTTCATGTAGCAAATGTATTCCCCAAAGGCTATGTCTAAATCAACCTTTTTCAAACAAAAGCAAACAAACAGCTAAAACTCAAAGATAAATATGGTTGGAATAATCCCAAGGAAGGAATTTCAGAGATAATACCCTTTCCTAATGTAAATAATGTAAAATAAAAATTTCCAGATGGGTTGATTATTTAATATATTTGCTTCATAAAAGAATACTTTGATTTAAGGGTTTTCTGAAAGTCAGGTACACCTGTACAGCAGGGCTTTTCGGGGGCTTTGAAATGAATATGTGTCCTTACATTTGAATGTGAGTGCATCTGAATCCCTTCAAACAATGGCTGGACATTGCTTGAATGAAATGAAACATTCCCAGGAAATGCCTCCTGTTGCTCTTTGGGCCCCCTGCCCCTTGAAACTCTCTCCAGAGCAAGATTGTTTGTTCTCTCACTGATCCAGTGTGAGGTCAGCCGACTTTCAAGTCTTCCCTGAGATTTAGAAGATGTGTAATATTTTGACTTTCAAAGAACAGTATGAATACAAAATAACCATAGGATACTACAAATGCACTCAAACTGAAGTTAAACAGAATGTTATAGAATAAAAAGAATTGTTGTAGAATAAAAAGAATTGCTCCAAAGAATGTGAGGAAAATGACTTTAGGTTTTTCATACCTTCTATTGCCTTTTAAAAAACTGAACTTTAAACTTCATCTGATTTAACCTCCAAAGCGAATATTTCCAAAACGTGTCTACTTCTACATTTATCTCATCATTCCTCTGGAATAAAAGATGTTAAAATGAAAGTTGGCTTTTTGACAGTTTCATGAATTGAGTGGGGGGAAATTACTTGAAGTTATATAATATGAGTGATTGATACGTGAAATTTCATCCAAGGAAATAGACCTCACACTACACATTGCAACTTTGCAGAAAAGCTATTTCAAAAGCAAACCCATCAAAAATCCACCTTGTTCAAATTTCATAATCAGTCTAAAATTGTAACATGCCCAAACAAAAAAAATGCAAAAGTATAAAAAGTAATGATTTTTAAAAATTGAAATATAATCGACTTGTATTAGTTTCAGGTGTATAACATAGTGACTTGATATCAAAATATTCTTGAAGGCTATAGAATTTTATTTTATAGCAAAAAGGCCCCCCAGATTTTACCTTGAGTCTTTGGTAATGCCCTGACCACACTGTAATATGACATAGAGTCTACCAGTAGATCCATGTGTTATTTTCTAGAGCCTTGTATTTCAACTTGTTGGGCCTCTGGGTCATTCTGGCATGTGCTGTCTTCTCTGGCTTAATCATGTACTCCCACTTCAAAGACTGTGATCCCTGGACTTCTGGTATCATCTCAGCACCAGACCAGGTATGTGCTCCCTTGGGACCAGTGGGGAACAGCTGAAATGAGTGTGTTTCTGGCCAGCAATGCTGAGCCTTTCTCTTTTTCGACCTGGACCTCTAGGTATTTCCCAAACCCCAAAGACTTGATTTCTTTCCTCTCCTCTTGGATGATATTATCACAGATCAGGTTCTAATACTGGGGAGTGAACATGTAAAAAGAAGGTATCTTACCTTGTCCTTGAAGGCAAGGACTGGGGCCAGGGCAGGGCTGGGGAGAGTGGAAGAGGACTTGAACCCATAGCTTTGGTTTTCAATGCCACCATCAAATCTTTTTTTCTATCCATCACAAGGTTGATTAATGCTGCTTTAATCTCAGATTGAACAAAATGACCCTTATTTCTATAATGCTTCTGCTCATGTCTTCTCATTATGGCTTAAACAATATCACCCCAATATATTACATTAAGCATGCTTTTTAAAATTAATTTTTATTGGAGTACAGTTGATTTACAATGTTGTGTTAGTTTCAGCTGTACAGCAAAGTGAATCAGTTATACATATACATATATCCACTCTTTTTTAGATTCTATTCCGATATAGGTCATTACAGAGTATTGAGCTCCCTGTGCTATACAGTAGGTTCCTATTAGTTATCTATTTTATACATAGTAGTGTGTATATGTCAGTCCAAATCTCCCAATTTATCCCTCCTCCTCCTTTCCCCCCGGTGATCATAAGTTTGTTTTCTACATCTGTGACTCTACTTCTGTTTTGTAAATAGGTTCATTTGTACCATTATTTTAAGATTCCACATATAAGTGGCATCATATGATATTTGTCTTTCTCTGTCTGACTTATTGTACTCAGTATGACAATCTCTTTGTCCATCCTTAAAAACTCCATTCACGGAGAATATTCTCAGGAGGAGCTATCGTCTCTATCCTCTCCCCCTACATATACAACTGTCCCAATGTGTCCTGTGGCTGTTCCTCTCCCACAAATCTGGCTCCAGAGTAGAACCATAATACCTAGACTCCCTGAAGACCTGTTTTAAGTGTTTGTTTTTAGGATTTAGTTTCTAACATTAAGGGTAAACAGGCAAGAAAATAGCACACATTGCAAACGTAAAAAAAGTTAAAAGTTCCTGAATATTCTAAAGTTCATCCAACATTTTCCTTATATGACTGTCCCCTTCCTATCCCTTCCCCTCCCTTACAGCTGCACCTCAGGTCCATGGAATTGGATTGATCATAACCTCATTTGTTAGCATTTAACAACAATAGTCCAGGCAAATTCCTTTACTGTTACTTTATTTTTTTCTTTTTTTTCCCACCTCCTTTTGCTAAAAAGCTACAATACAGTCCCACATTTCAGACACTGCTGATGAGACCATTAATCCCATCTTGTTTTGCCTCCTCTTCAGCTGATGCCATACTTCGTCATGGAGTTATTTGCCACAATGCCAGGACTCCCAGGACTTTTTGTGGCTTGTGCCTTCAGTGGAACTCTGAGGTTAGTGTATTGACTACACTTGGCAATAATGTTCTGATAATGATGATGGTGAGGATGGTGATAGCAAGGAAACCAGGATGACAAAGGTAATGGTGGTAGTCATTATCAGTATTACTGAGTATTCACTGTGTGTCAGCTGCCCTGCTGAATGCCTTATATGCATTTGCTCATTAGTTGTCACACATTATATGAGGCCGAAACTACTCGTTATCATCAGCTTACAAATAAGGAAACTAAGATTTAGCAAGGTAGATAACTTACCCATGGTGAGACAGTAAACTACAGAGGTGATATGTAAACCTAGGTCTGCCTTTGCACTAGATCTCTCTGTTTATTTTCTCAACCTTGTCTGATGCCTACTGCCCCCATGGTTTCGCATCACCAGCACACAAGGCAGCTCTCTCTGCTGGCATTTCTCATTCAGCTGCAATACATTCTTACAGATCTATGCTTCGCAATCCATTCTCTCCAACTTCAATAACACACTCAGGCACATCCATATCCAAAATGTAAGAACATCCATATCCAAAATGTAGACATTATTCTAAGTACAAAATTTTTCACACATTTATTCTAACAAATATTTTAGAAGGTTTATATTATGCCAGGCACAGCTGGTGACAGTGGGGATACTTCAGGGAACAAGACTAGCATCAGTATTGCCCTGATATAGAGTTTTCATTCTAGCAGACATGGAAGACGGACAATATATAACTAAACAACAACAAAAAAGACAAGGCATTGTTTGATAATGACAAATAGTATAAAGGAAATGACAGAGTGATAGCCTAGAGAGAGGTTAGGTTTTGGGACTTTGTTTTTGATAGGGTCTTTAGTGAACTCCTGTTTAAGTATATGACATTTGTGCTGAGATCTAAAGTGTGTGGAGAAGCCAGCTCTGTGAAGATCACAGGCAGAAACTTTTACAGGCAGGGGGGAGGGCAAATACCAAAGCCCCAAGGAGATAATCTGTATGGAATAGTTCAGGATCTGAGAGAAGAGTTGAAGCATAAGGAATGGGGAGGACAGCAGATGGGGAGGAGCCTAAAGAGGCAAGCAGACATCAGATCAGGAAGAACCTTTATGAAAGAATAAAGAGCTGGCATTTCATATTAAATAGGAAGCTTTGAAGCAAGGAGGTTTGATGATGTCATACAACTGAAGACTCAGTCTTTGTGGAGGGAAGTGGCTATCACTAAAGCAAGAGTGGTGAAAGTGGGTGACTATACAGGAGGCTTTTGCCTTAATCCAGGGTAGACATGATAGTGACTTGGAGAATGGGGGCAAGAGTGTTGAGAGCAATGGACTAAAACATTAAGACAGTATCACGTTTTTAAATTCCACATGGCAATGATATCATATGGTATTTGTCTTTCTCTGTCTCACTTACTTCACTTAGTATGATACATATTCCCTTGATCAGAAGTGGGGTTGGCTACCTTTCCATACTTTCACTGGCCATTTGTAGTTCTTTTTCTGTAAACTGCCAATTCATATTCCCTGCTATTTTTTTCTTTTGAGTTTTCTTCCTTATGTATATAAGAAAATAGCTTATTGACATATGTCTCATTTTTCTCATCTGTCCTATGTATATTTGCTTTATTAATAGTATTTTTGAGTATGTTGAGCTTCTATTTCATATTAATCAATCCTTTTACATTATGGTTTCTGGGTTTATATCATTCTTATGAAGGCTTCTCCATTCCATGTTTATAAATAATCATCCAGGTATCAGCTGTCCCATTATTTTTTAGTAAAAAGCCACATTTTCACCACTGACTTGAAATGCTACCTTTATCACATCCTACTTTCTTTTATATATTTGGAACTTTTCCTGGATTTTCTTTTATATTCCTTTGATCTATTTGTGTACAGTTATGACAATACTAATAATTTTAGTGATTAAGCTTTAAAGTTTGATTTAAAATATGTTAGGTTAGTATTTATTCATTATATTTCTTTTACAGAATTTCCCTTGATATCAGATTTTTCCTAATTATTTTCAGTTAATTCTATAGAACTTGGGTGTACTCAAATCATAATACCTGCCAATACTTTTGAGTTTTCTTCTTTTCTAATAGTTACACTTCTATGTTCACTCTTATGTAATTATGCTTTGAGAACAATGATAAAAAATTGAGGGATTACAGAAATCCTTGTTTTGTTATGCACTTTATCTTTTTATTTTATTTTTTAATAAATTTATTTATTTATTTATTTTTGGCTGTGTTGGGTCTTCGTTGCTGCGTGCAGGCTTTCTCTAGTTGCGGCGAGCAGGGCCTACTCTTCCTTGCGGTGCATGGCCTTCTCACTGCAGTGGCTTCTCTTGTTGGGGGACATGGGCTCTAGGCTCACGGGCTTCAGTAATTGTGGCAGGTGGGCTCAGTAGTTGTGGCTCGCAGGCTCTAGAGCACAGGCTAAGTAGTTGTGGCGCACAGGCTTCGTTGCTCCACGGCATGTGGGATCTTCACAGACCAGGGCTCGAACCCATGTCCCCTGCATTAGCAGGCAGGATCCTTAACCACTGCACCACCAGGGAAGTGCCTGTTATGCACTTTAAAGGGAATTGTTCTTGGATTTTACCATTAAATATGATTTCAGGTTTTGGTTTAAACTATATTATTTATTTACATTTTAAAATATTTATATAAAACTAATAAAATCATAAAAAAGAACAAAAATGCATATATTTATTCTAATTTAAGAAATATTTTTATCAGGGAGAAATATTGAATTTTGGTAAACTATTGGCATTTTTGAAATGAGTATTTTTTGCTTTTTTAGCTTTTGGCATATTAATATTAACATGTTGACATTTCAAAAATAGTGACATCTCTTAATTCATATAATGACTTTAAATTGCTTATGGTATAATTTTAATTTAGTGTTCTGTTGAATTATTTTTACTAATACTCTTTGTAGGATTTTGCATCAGTAATATAAAATCATATTGTCCTGTGGTGTTGGTATTAGTATCTCAAGGAAACTAGGGACAGAAACGATGAACACCAGAGGATCAAACACAAGTAGGGTGACACGCTAGCTTTCATTTTGTCCCTCCCTACAGAGCTTTATTTATTTTTCTTAAAGCTGACTCCAGAATGGAGAAATATAGCTGTCAACAGATTAATTCCCCCAGAAGAGAATGGTTGATTCTTTTGATCTCAAGTTCTAAACTTCCAAGAAAGAGACACTGGACAGTACATATTATAGAGAGATTACTATTACTATAACATTAAGGAGGATGTTGGGTTAAGGAAAGGGAAAGACAAGAGTGGGGGGTGGAGTAAAGAGATGGTGGTTGAGAGATAGGAAAAAAAAAAAAAAGATTTTCACCATCTTGTAACAGTTTTAGAATCTGATAAATTGACATATAGATAATACATCTGACCTCAAAAGCAACCCAGTAAAGGTTCTACAAATCTGCTCCCTCTGGGCCAAAATCAGCTTTTTGTTCCCTCCCTCCCAATGGATTCAAGGGTTAACCCTAATGTTCGAAACTTTCAAATGATGGATTTTGAGCCATATATGTTGGGAGCGTGGAAGTTTATTTTATTTGATCATCTCCTTTCCTTATTTGACTTGCATGGATCTACAGATAGAAGAGGAGTCTTATAGGGAACATCTATTCTACTAGCTAAAATATTCCTGGTCTAGATGAGGAATTTAATAAGCTTTCATGCTATTCTGCAAAGAAAACTCGAACTTCTTGGGTTTTCTGTCCACTGAGCGAGTTTTAGGGCTATAAGACTGAACTCTGGAAAGTCAGAGAGAGAATATCAGAGCTTTTATGTGCTTTTGGTCTTTGCCTGCTTCCTAGTCTTATCTTTGCCCCTTTCTCCCTTATTAATTGCATGCTAATCACACTGGGGCTTCCTGTTGTTGAATGAAACAAATTTTCCACCTGTAGGCATTTACTTGTAATTTTCCCTTTGTTCTAAAACATCTTTTTCTGAATTTGCATGGGTCCTTTCAGTGCCTATCTTAACCATCACTTCCTTTGGGAAGAATATCCTAACTTCATATCGATTTAGGCCTCTGAAAAACATGATTTCATAGCTCTGTTATTTTTCTTCATAACAATTGTAGTCAATTGTATAATTGGTTGTTAAATGTCTATGTCGCCAAGTAGAGTGTAAGCTCTATGTCTTTCTGGTTCACCATTGTATGCCTAGTACTCAGAATGAACAGATGCATAAATGGTATGAATGAATGAGTGAATGAATGAATGAATGAATGGCATATTGTACTGATTCCTGGATTAGGATAGTCAGTACTTTCTGCCTCAAGTTTAACTTTCACACACACACACACACACACACACACACACACACACACACAAAATCTCTCTGCTACTGCATGCTAACTCATTTAATGTCTTGTTAGGGGAATCAGTGAGAGTTCCAGCATGGAAGCCTAGCTTCTTCACTGGACTTAGAGGAAGACATCAAAGAGCATTAAGCACAGAAGCAGCTTTGAAGAGTGAGTAGACAGGTCATGTAGTTCCCCTGAAGTTCCAGAATAAGGACATATGTCTGTCTCTGTTTTTTTCTAGAGCCCTGCCTTATCTATTCGCCCTGGACACCAGGGCAGGCCGGTCAGCTTTATTTACCTTGGACTATGTTCTCATTTTTCTCTCCCTGTAGCACCGTGGCTGCCAGCATCAATGCCTTAGCAACAGTGACGTTTGAGGATTTTGTCAAGAGCTGTTTTCCCCATCTGTCCGACAAGCTGAGCACCTGGATCAGTAAAGGCTTATGTAGGTACAGCCGGTGGATCTTCTATTCCATATCATGAAATGAACGTGTGGTACGTGTCAAATCCTGCACACACTATTCAGGGCACTCTGACAGGCACAAGTGCATGTGAAGATACATGAGGAATCTCACACGTCAATTCTTACACTTCTGGAGATACCAGGAGGGTACTAGGAAAGAATGACCAGTTAGCTTAGCTTTTACCAACCTACATTCGACATTCTTCTGCGTTCATCCTATGCCCTAGATTCATCACATCAACACCTCTTGATTATGCCATGTATTGATCCTGTTTAGTCTCTCCACAGAGGAAGATGCTCTGCTCACTATCGCCAGTCAGCTTGTCTAATAAAGCCAAATTCTTTTCTAAAGAGTCCTTTATTACCAAATATTCTTCATTGGTTTTTAATAGTTTTAGTAGTAATAATATGCAATATAAAATTATTTTATCTATAAGGATATGTTTAATATTATATACTTATTTTCATTAAATTAAATTATTTATCAATTGCAGAACTAATACCATCTTGTTTTATACTATAGATTTGCAGTGTTTTATTTAAAATATCTGGTAGAGCAGCTCTTGTCAATTTTTGGGAAGAAATTTAAATGTTGTGACTGTTTTTTTTCTTTTTTTGCAAAAACAAATTTTGGGCTGTTCATGTTTATTTATTCTTTCAGATTAAGTTTAAAATAATTCACTGCATGTTATCTAGTTGCACACACACACCCCCATCTCAACAGAACTGCACTAAACTGAAAAACATATTTGGAAATAATTAACATCTTTATAAGCTTTCCATCTAGCAATAGCATTTTGCATTTAACACCATATTTTCTCTCTTAGATATTAATTATCCTCATGTCTTCATCCTTCTGCTTCTCCCCCTCCTCCCTTTTCTTCTCCTCCTCCTTCTACTTCTTTCATCGATATTATGAATGGAATGTTTTCCCCATAATATCTTCTAAACTGTTTACTATCAACGTGGAAATGCTATAGCTTTTTGTTTTTGTTTGTTTGTTTTGTAAAGCACATATTTGGCCATTGGCACAACTCTTGTTGATTCTTAAAATTTTAATTGATTTTCTAATAAGTGTGGTTATTGCCTACAAATATTGATAGTTTTATCGTACCCTTATTCTTAAATACTCCCCTAATTTGGGGTTTGTGTTCTCCATATTCTTCATTATTTCTCTTATTTTCATAGCTTTGTCCTTTTCCTCTGCATGCTTGAAGGGCTCAGGTTTTTTTCTCAATGTTACTTTAAGTTCTCCACAAAGTAATTTTCTTAATAATAATGATTTGAATTCTGCTGTTGTGTTTTGTTCCTCACATTTTACTATAAAAATTCAATCATACAGGAAAGTTTAAAGACATTTACCATGATCTCCTGTATATATGCCACCAAGATTCTCCATTAATGTTTTATTAAACTTGCTTTTTCACATATCTATCTAGCTTTCTATCCATCCATTAATGCATCATATATTTGATACACTTAAAAATAAATTGTAGACATCAGTACACTTTCCCCTAATTATTTTAGCATATTATTAACTAGAATTCAATAATTGGTTAAAGTTTTTTAAATGTAAAATCTACCCACAATGAATTGGACAAATGTTAAGTATACATTTGCTGAGTTTTGGAAAATGTGTACACCTGTGTAACTCAATCACTAAAGATATAAATCATTACTATGACCCTGGAAAGTCCTCTTGGTTATTCTGGTAATTCCTACTCCCAATTCCCTCTAGGGGCAGCTACTATTCTGGTGTTTTTCATCATAGATCAGTTTTCCCTCTTCTAGAATTTCATATAAATTGAATCACACAGTACCACTCTTTTTTGTAAGGACTCCTTTCACTCAGCATAATATTGTTGAGATACACCCATGTTTTTTTTTGTATCAGTAGTTTATCCCTTTTTATGGCTGAGTAGTATGGCATTGTATGGATTTACCTTTTTTTTTTAACTTCTATTTCTATTGAAGGTTGTTTCAGTTTGAGTTTTTTATGAATAAAGCTGCTATGAATATTCTTGCACAGGTCTTTTTTGTGAACATGTTTTCATTTCTCTTTGGTAAATACCTAGGTGAGGAAGTGCTTGGTCAACTATTATAATTTTTAATTTCCTTATAGTTCTTCCTTACCACACCTGGATTCATCTTCATCTAAACTTATGGGTGTTGCACTCTACTTTGTTGTGTTTTCATATCATTTGCTTTCTCTTGAACTGCACTTGTTGCGTCATTGAATCTATGTGTTTTGCATCATATTGAAATTGCCAGTTTCTAAATACTTTTTTTCTGGCTCTTAAGTATTTCCAGAAAACATATTCTGTATTTGAGTTTTCAGGTTAATTATTCATTTCCTTGTTTAGTAATATTTTGGCATGGATCCCATATTTCTTTTTTTCTTTTTCCTTATGCTTGAACAAGGAGAGATTGGTGCTGACCGAATGTTTGTAAACTGGGTAGTTGAATTGCCTTAATTTTTTCACTATCTTGCATAATGAGTTACAGCTAATAGCAGGTGGATTGGCATCACTCCTGGTGCAATTCCCAATTTCTAGCAGACATTCATGAATATGCTGGGTAGAAATTCCTCTTCTGCCCATGGTTTATTGTCTGATCCTCCGAGCTGATGTAGCACTTGGAAAATCCATAGTATTTGCTGCAACGGTGGTGCTTTCTCTACCCCCCCCCCCAACACATTTACTGCTTTGTCTGTGGATCCGTGCACTCCAGGTATCCATGGAACCCCACCAATTTCCCCTAAACTCGCTGCCTTGCAGGTTGCTATTGATTGCAATCTGGCGGAAGTGTAAAGATATGGGGGAGAGGGGGACTGAATCAATTCTCTAGTCAGCACAAAAATGTAGAACCTTGGATTGAGGGGTGGTTGCCTAGAATCCCATTTGAGACAGATAACCGTTGGCCCAGCAAGAGGGTAATCGGTAGCAGAGAAAAGACGCTTTTGTTATTTTCTTCAGGCAGGTGGAGTTCTGCTTATTCATGAAGTGAAACAGAACGAGGGCAAACATTGTTTCTAATCTATCATCTTTAAATATAATGAGAACAATTTTAGAATTCTGAAAGGTGTTTATTGATCAAACTTGGATTTCAGTGTTGTGTGAGTTTCCTTATTTTTCTGTGTTTTATTGAGAAGTTGGAAAATATAGCATTAAAATTCGCTATCCTGATTTCATCTTAAAAGTGAATTCCTGATAATAAATTTTAGAGATATCATGTACTAAGTCTGAAATGATGATGATGATGATAATAATAATGATGATAATAATAATGGCAAGCACATAGTACTTGCTATGCAACAGGCACTGTTGGATAAATTAATTTATTTATGTGTAGTCCCTTCCTAAAATGTGAGATCTCTGGGGCAGTGACATTTATAGCACTGGCATTTAGTAAAGTGCTTGACATATGGTCAGTACTCAATAAAATTGCATTAATGGTGACATTGGGAACTCAGCCAAATATTTAGCTGAGAGAGAATTTCAAACAGAATGAGAAAAATCATTTTCTCTATTTCTGTCACTGTGTGTCTGTCTAAATCCATCTCCAGCACCTTGTCTCTCTCATTTAGTCTATGGATTGTAATGGGAATTGAATGACTTTTAAGATAGTTTTTAAACAAAGATGTAGAAAAACAATTATTTTTAAAAAGATCGTTTGAAACAAGACATCACCTTTAAAAGATTACTAAGATGGATATGTTGATTCATCCAACGAGATCCTATGATGCTGGAGGCTCCCTGTGCAAGATGCTGCAGAGCGCGGTACCCTGATGGCCCTTATGGTGCTCCAACATGGCCATGTAAACAAAGAAATCGTTACACAGTATACTGAGGGCCATAATGAAGGTATGAATAAAGCATGAAAAGACCAGAAAAATTTTCCAGATTTGCAAAATCTGTGAGGTAAACTGTATAACTATTTAGCCATTTTAACGATGAAAAACTATCCATATCCCAGAGAGGTTAGTAACGTCTTCAGCTGATTATTGGTGAGTGGTCGAAATGGATTTAATTCTCACGAATTTAATCTGGATTAGCCTAGTAGACCAGTGACCTTTCTGCATTTTCATGTTGCTTCCACAGGACAGTTTTCTTCTTCTTCTTTTTTTTTTTTTAAAGATTTTTTGGATGTGGACCATTTTTAAAGTCTTTCTTGAATTTGTTACAACATTGCTTCTGTTTTATATTTTGGTTTTTTGGCCGCGAGACATGTGGGATCTTACCTCCCTGACCAGGGATCAAACCTGCACACCCCTTGCATTGGAAGGTGAAGTCTCAACCACTGGACCACCAGAGAAGTCACCAGGACAGCATTTTTCTTAAATCTTGTAGAGAAGACTCCTCAAGGCTGGATTCCAGCTCATTCTGCCTGACCTAGGAAAGCATGTCTTTGGGAGAAGGTCTCTTAAATGGCCCTCTTGGGGCTTGTGATGGCTAAGTGGGGTGGACAGTCCTTCCTGACACCCCTTCTGATAGGGCTTACATGAGAGACGGCCCTGGGCAGGAGTTCAGTGGATCCCTCAAAGCCAGCTTGGATGATAGTCATGAAGTTTCTTTCCTCCAGGTCTCTTGTTTGGCATAATATGTACCTCCATGGCTGTGGCTGCATCCCTCCTGGGGAGCGTTGTACAGGTAATGAAAGAGGAAAAAGACACATTTGATTTTGTAGCAACTTTTTACCCACCTTCTTTTCTAATACTTTTCCTATTCCTCCAAATCCCAAATGCTCATACTCTCCGATACCAGGTCCAAGTTACACATGCATGTAAAATTTCAACCAAAATTTCTTTCAAGAGGGGAAACTTTTAAAAACTAGTAATGAGACTCAGTGACAAGGTACACTGTAATAAAATTAGAAAACCTTTTGAAATCCAGATCTGAGAATGTATGATCCTGAGATAAAAGTAGGAATGATAATCTTAGCAGGAAAAACAATAATTACAATTGACATTTATAGAATGCTTATGTTCAAGCTACCATCCCAAATGTATTATCTCATCTAATCCTCGTCACTTCTCTATGAGGTAGTATGATTAATGTACTAATTTTATAGATGAAGGAAACTAAGAAATAGAGAGGTGAAGAATTGCCCCAAATTCACATAATGAAAGAGTGGTGGAGCTGGGAAATGGGCCCGCCCCTACCTGTTATCCAGGCTGACCTGTCTCCCATACGTCCAACTCCCAGTTCCATAAAATACCAGCACTAGAAAGAGCCTCAAGGATAATCTGTTTCAACATTCATTTTGTAGATGGTTACAGAAAAGAGTGAAAGTATCCTGCTCAACTTCTCACGTCTGGTTAGTGGCTAAACCAGGTTTACCAGCAAAGTGTCTGGAGCCACCCCTCTTCCCTTCCCAAATTGCCCAACTCACAAAGGACCATTAGATAAACCAATCTTCAGATTCTATTTCAACCCCCTCAGTCCCATTGGGTCATTGTATAATCTGAACATCTTGTATACTTTCTTGGCATGGATTAGGTTTTCAATAAATGCTGCTTAAATGAAGACATGAACAAGAGTGAGTGAATAGTCATCACTGACTTTTATAGAATGTGTTTTAGTTCCCAGAGCAGTGTATCTTGCTTGATCCTTCCAATGACTACTTACATAGGTTCCATTATTTCCTTTTTCAAGTTCAAGGAACTAAGTCTAAGGGAGTTGAGTGACATGATAATTCACTTTCTATATAAGAGAAGTTGTGGGGCTGGAAACTTGATGTCCTCCCTGCTAAGTATGAACTTTTTAAAATGACAGATATTTGGTGATTTCTTTACAATTTTTGAAGCACTCTGATATCTACCCATCCACACAGCAGAACTGGTGGATTGATGAGGTTTGTCTTTAGTGACCTCTGCAGCATTTTTTTAGGTTTATTTTATCCCATTTCCAAGTTGCCTCTAATGCTTTGTACCCCTTTCTTTTCTCCCCTTTATCTAATTATTATTTACTCTTAAGAAAGTATCACCATGTTCAATTTAGTGAGGATTTGAATCACTAAATTGTTTCCTTCAGAATTATTTGCATATTAAGCTTGTTTGCCATTGAGGTTTGAAGGTTCTGGAATAGATAAAGACTCCTGCAAGGCTGGTGTAACACATAAAACTTATAATGAAGAGGAAGTTGTGAGTGATGCTCTCGTTGACTTGTCCTTATTCAGATAAGTATGCTAGCCTCACTTTCTTCGTTGGTTAAAATGTGTTCACACAGTTTAGGGGACAATGAAAACACTGATGTGTTGTTTCCTAGGAGAGATATTTGGGTCTAAAATGGCCCCCTCATTTCTCCGAACACATCTGACTTGACAGGTGCAGAAAGACTATAATCCCCTTATTTAATTTTCCAAACAGCTTTGCTAGATCTAATGTAATAGAATAATGTATTCAGGGAATATGGAAGACTGAAACCAAACATCCCATAAGTATACAGCATAGAACCAGATTTCATTTCATGTTCACAAAACCGACACACACTCATGGCGTGTGTTCGTTGGTGGTGCTGGGGGTGGGCAGATGTCAGCTCCTTAAACAAAGGCCTTTTCAGTGCTTTAGTTTAGGATTTTCAAAGTGTTTTCCAGAGACCCTCACCCTGGGAAATGCCCCAAGAGTGAAAATTTCCAAAGTCAAAGACTTTTGGGAAATGCTGCACAATGTGTTCCCCTTTCAGAAATCCACAGCACACAGTAGCATATCGAAGGCTCTGGGAAGACCTAGCAAGAAAGCTGTTTCCCTTTAAATATGTGACCACAGAACCAAATGCGGGGAGAAGAGATAGGAGGAGGGGCAGGTAACAGCAGCAAAGATCTGTTAACTAGTGATTTGCGGAGCTCCCTCCGAGAAAGGCCATTCTGTCCATTATGCTGCTATCCTACTGACCCTCAGCTAGTTCTACCAAGGCTTGTCATGACCTCCAGGAGTCTTCTTTTCTCAATTTAAGAAAGTGCTTTCTTTTTTTTTTTTCTTTTATTTGGGGGGAGTGGTCTTCCTTCCTTCCCTCCCTCTCTGCTTCCTTTTTTTTCTTTCCTTCCTTCCTTCCTTCTTCCCTCCTTCTTTTTAAGTATAAAAAAAGTACTTTCTAGCTCTCAAAACAGTCCAACCATCAAATGGCCCACTTCAGGAATCAGAGAGCTCACTAACAGGGTAGGTAAGAGGATAATAGTAAGATTATAATAGTAGATAATATTTGGGGGGCAATTATCGTGTGCTCCAGAGTGCCCAGGCACTATTCAGAGACTTCTTTTGGATTCCACTTTGAATAGTCTCATACACGCACACAAAAACAACCCAGGAAGCAGGTACTTTGATCCCCACTTGACATCTGAGAAAGCTAAGACACAGCAAGGCAACCTCAGTCCTAGAACACACTTTCTGAGCCATTGTCCTTTCCTTGCAGGAGGGGCTTAGGTGAGATTTGGCCACTGAGGTGGAGGTTGTCAGATGAGCTCTGTCTTCCTCCAATTAAACACACTTAATGACAACAAAAAAAGAAAGATAAGAAATTGAGGTTAGTTTTGTACATTAAAGAAATACATATTTTTCAAATCCAGAAAGTCTTTGATTTATTTCTCTTTCTAGCATGTGAAGACTTTTTCCCCCCTGGGGCATATTGGCTAAGGACTTTGTAAGAGATTGTTCATTTTCTCTCCCACAGGAGGAAATAAACATTTTTCCTAACTTATTGATTCTCCCATATAATAGCTAGTAAATTAACTTCCAAATTCAGCAACCACAGCAACTATGAATTAATACTATCAATCAGCAGAGAATATGTCAAGAATATTAAGTATTGACGTTAGCGAAAAGTATCTACTTTAATCTTATTTGCCTCCATCTTGTCAAAGATCAATCTGTATCATTGACTTCTCTAAAAATTATCCTGGAAAAACAATCATAACAGTACATTGTAGCTCATTTTTCTGGATAAATGAATTTATATTGCAGCTGGAGTGGACTTGAAGGCCCCTTGGTCCTATTTCTATTTTTTATAGAGAAAGAAGACTCTCTGAAGTAAAATGAATCTGAGTTAATAACTGAAGGTTCACCAAATTATGTGTTATGTGTGGCAGGGCCAAAATTTGAATCTCAATATTCTCTTAGTGCTGGACTCTTTCAAGAACTTTTTCCCCTTAAACAGAAAAAGGAGACTATGATGGTGGTCTGTGCTCTTGACTTTATTTATTTTTTATTTTTTAGGTGGGACTGCTCTTAGGAGAGAAAATGTGGGTTTCAGAGCCAGACAACCCTGGCTTAAAACTCTTAAATCTCATCTCTGCCACTTTCTAACTGAAAGTATACTTTTAATATGTTTTCTCTCAGTCCAAATTTCTCATCTATAAAATCCAGTTAGTGCTACCAACTAAGCAGGGTAATTGTGGGGATGAAATGAGGTCATTTATTTAGAGTGCCAGGGTATTTCATCTTTATTATCTGACACATAAGACACATAGGGGTGCCTGACAAATAGGAAATATGTATAAAGTCTTTACAGCATCCTTATCACAGCCACTTTATCTAAGAGCCCTGCAGTTGTATTGATAGAACTAGACAGGGCTGCATTGCAGAGTAGCTTTGTGTGTGTGTGTGTGTGTGTGTGTGTGTGTGTGTGCACGCGCGCACGCACATATGTGTGTACATGCTCCCTTGCAGGCATGTCAGTGCCTGTGTACGTTCAAGACTTCTGCAAGGCCATGGCCCAAGGCTATAGGTTGATAGAAAACTAGCTTAACTAAAGCCCCTAACCAGTTCACCAGCTTCAATAACTTAGAGATTAAGAGATATGGAAATGCATTTGCCAAATTCTCTCTATATCCAAAGGAGACAGAGCCATAAAAATGGGTTATAGGATATGGAATGTCCAATGTCCTCCCCATCATGTCCCAACTTAATGCTTCAACATCCTTGAGGTATTCTGCTGGGATAGCAGGAGTGGGGTAACAGACAATTATTATTATTAAAATTATAAAATTATTCAAACTAAATTAGAACAGCTGGATCAACTACCTGAGATAGTCAACATAAGTTATAGATGTATTTATTAGGTACATTATTTAAAAAGCTTTTGATAAGATAGAAAATATAAACAAATCAATAAGTTCCAGCTTGAGGGAAAACTTATTCTACCAAATCCAAATTGCCTGTGTGTGTTTACACACACGTGCACACCCTCACACACGTATGTTCGTAGGCATTTTTGGTGTTTTACATACACAGTGCTTATTAATGAGCCCAGAATGGAGAAATGATTTCCAGGAAGCACATGATTCATGAGTGGCACAGTCAGGACTAAGACTGTATTCCATCTCCGGTCCAAGAAAGGGGGTGGTCCTAGGTGGGCCACAGATTCAGGGGAGTGTGGTGTTGATCTGATCTGCTTTGATCCACAGGCTGCCCTCAGCATCCACGGTATGTGTGGGGGACCGATGCTGGGCTTGTTCTCTCTGGGAATCCTGTTCCCTTTTGTGAACTGGAAGGTAAGTCTCCCACACCCCTCTTCACACTTCCCAGCTGAGACTGGGCCCCAGACATTTTCTCCCTCCTCTCAGTCCTCCTTGGAAACGCTATTTGTCTTTGCCAGAAAAAAATGGGGGCTTCTTTCTACAGCAGAACTAAATAGAACCTCAGCCTTCCAATCTCTGACTTCAGTGAAGCTGTATTAGGAGCAGAAAGTCGAGAAAGTAGTGGTCATGAAATACCATATGTCATGGCATCAAACCTGATTCCGTAGGGTTTAAATTGTCTTCTCTAAATTAAGAGCCCACAAAATGAAATTTAAAATAGATATTGAGGTCAGACATAGTTTAGTTAAAACATGATTTTGAAAACTTTAAAAATGTAAAATTTTTTTCTATATTTAGTTACCCAAAATTATAAGTAATTTAATTAATTAACTAATTTAAGAAAGGGAGGGGAGACCAGCCTGGTATATTCTGACAGCTGAATCTTCTTGGTGTTCTTGGCTGACGAGCTAGTGGTTTGCCTTTAAGTAAACATTGGTTGGATGACTGTGTAGTAAACATAAATCAAAAGGAACACTTATTTGGAAAAATAGTACTATAGTAATATTTTTAAATATTTAAAATATAATTTTTTCAATCTAGAAAAGTTGCCATTTATTGCCATTCATCCACTTACATGCAAATCTTTTTAGAAAGTTTTTAGACTCTAGGAAACCTGACTGTATGCATATTTTTATTTATTTACTTAGTTCTTTTTTTTTTTTTTTTTTGCGTACGCGGGCCTCTCACTGCTGTGGCCTCTCCCGTTGCGGAGCACAGGCTCCGGAAGCGCAGGCTCAGCGGCCATGGCTCACGGGCCCAGCTGCTCCGCGGCATGTGGGATCTTCCCGGACCGGGGCACGAACCCGTGTCCCCTGCATCGGCAGGTGGACTCTCAACCACTGCGCCACCAGGGAACCCCAGTTTTTCATATTTTTAAATATACTATAGAAGTCTTGATAAAGCCTGAGCTACATGGTATACCTAATTAGGTCTCTGTGGCTACCTGACCCTTATTGACCTCTATTCTAGATAAATTTTGTGTAGATAGGTAAAGAGAGTGGATAGATGTGAAACATTTGGGAATTTGTGGTGCTTCCTTGCAGTCTTATTAGGAGACACTTTGTTTTAATCAACTTTTCTGAGATTGAGGTTGACAGGGATAGTTTAATTCTTGCGGAGATAATATGAGGAAAGGTAATTTCCTAGCTACAAAAAAACCCTAATAACTAGCAACATAACAACTTAGTTCATTCTAAACATTAATTTATCTATGTTAGCGAGTTACGGTCCTGCTATTTAATCCAGGAAACCACCTTGTTCTAGATAGAGGAAAGTAAATAATACCAATTGGGGTCACCTCTCCCCTTGTCGTTAGCCATGGTTGATCGTACTAATCGATCATGGCTCTCTTTCCACAGAATGTGGATGCAACCTCAGAATCCTTCTCAGCACGGCTCTCCAGGCAGCTACTATAAATCAGTGAGGGCTGACTCTCCTACTGAAGTCCATTTACCCTTTACTGGTAGGCCAGGGGCCAGCATACTATATCCCTCAAGCTAAATCTAGCTGATCTCCAGTTTTTGGGTGACCTGCAAACTAAAAATGGTTTAGATATTTTTAAATAGTTGTCAAAAATCAAAAGAAAAATAATACCTCATGACACATATATATTTTGTGAAATTCACCTTTCAGTGACCACACGTAGTGTTACTGGAACACAGCCACTCTCCTATGTATATATACTGTCTATGGCTGTTTCTGTGCTGTGATGGCAGAATTGGGTAGTTGTGACGGACACTGAATGGCCCACAAAACCTAAAATACTCCTTAGTTGGCTGTTAAGAAGTTTGCAGACCACTGGTCTAGACCAAGGGCCCAGGTATTCGAATCATACACATTGCTTTAGTTTCCCCCAAACTAAAATGAGCAGAACATTCTGGTGCTGTAATTGAGGAGTCTTTTTTTCTGAATAAATAGAGAAACCAACAAGTTGTCTTCTGTCACAGAGAAGGCTCGGCTATCTGGCAGAGACCAGCAACATCCAGTGGTCGTGATCCCTGCTCGATCGTTCTGCTTCCTTTACAGGAGAAATGACTCATTGACTTTTAACTTTTTATCAAGAAGTATGACCCTTAAATGACAGGACTAGTAAATATACTTGCCAGTAGTTAGACTCAAACTAAAAACTCAAAACTTGGGAGTCAGAGGACTTGAGCAGAATTACTTGGGAAGAGCTATGAGGGTAAAAGTTTCTATATAGTAGTAGCTTATAATGGCTGTCAGTGAAAAATGACCCCAGCAACTCTATTATCTGAGGTTTTCCTGCATTTCTGAAACTCTTCTACTGGAAACTGAGGTTCAGCAGATGTTGAAGTGATGAGGAAGAAGCCAAAAAGGAGAAAAAAAATTCCTGCTAGAAATTTTACATGTAATGCCCACAGTAAAACCCTCCAATGTCTTCATTTAAGGAACCATGTATTCCTATGTGAAGCTACATTGTGGGGGGTTGAAGGCAGGCAGTGTAAGTGGGCTGTTTCTAGTACATGTGGCCAAGATCTGGGGTAGAAAACCAGAATCCCTGAGATACAAGACTCATCATCTCATTATTCTTTCAATGGCTTTGTCAAATCTCTCATTACTTTTTTTTTTTTTTCTTCTTCATCAAGGGTGCCCTAGGAGGCCTTCTGACTGGGATCATCTTGTCATTTTGGGTGGCCATTGGGGCCTTAATTTACCCTGCACCAACCTCCAAGACATGGCCTTTGCCTTTATCAACTGACCAGTGTGTCCCATCAAATGTGACAGAATCAGTGCCTCCACTGCTGTCCAGCAGGTATGCTGACCTTCAGGATAGCATCAGGTCCCAGAGAGAGGGTCACCAGGTTAGAGAAAAGTGCATTCTTCTGTGCTAAGTCTGAGGAGACCATCTTGCTCCCCTATGAGGATCGCTCTGGGTGGTACCCATCACTGAAGAGTGTCTGGGGGCTCCAGCTTTCTGTAAATAACCATCCCTCTGCATCCTGATGCCCAAGAGTGAACTTGGCAAGAGGGCTAATTGGAGGTCTGAGTTCTCAGGTCCACTATGTTGTTTCTTCCTTACTGCCTGTGCATATTCTATCCTCTTTTCTTGGAATGCTAAATCCTAGCCCTAACTGCCTTCTTTGATTGATTAAAACTAACCATTTTAAAAAAATGAGTTGAGGCATCATCTCACATATCAGCCTGGGTTTGACACTCTTTCTGAATATTCTCCAAATCCTTTGTTTCTCTTCCACCACGGCGTTTTAGCCTATTTTATGATTGTCAGCTCCTACATGTAGACTTTGTGGCTTACTCATCTTTAATCTCCAGTGTCTGTCACAATTTCTGGCACTAAATCTGGGCCTTGTAAATGTCTGAAGAATAAATAATGCAAAAGAAATGGAAGGCACGGTCCTCATTGCAATTGTGGTTCAGTAGCAAGACTTGTAATTTACAGATGGATTGGGTTGAGTGGAATATAAAGTACAACTAGTCTACAGTCGGTTTTTTTAAAAAAATAATCAAGTGACAAAAAGTTAAGCTTTGGGGGTTTTGAGAGATGCCAGTCCCTAAAATGAACCCTCGGCTGTCCTGTAAGTCACTGTGAATCCTGACTTCACACACACGGAACTGATGATGTGCCATTGTTCTCTGCAGACCTGCCATTGCTGAGACCTGGTATGCGCTCTCCTACCTATACTACAGTGCAGTAGGCTGCCTGGGATGCATGGCTGCTGGAGTAATCATCAGCTTTGCGACAGGTCGGTTACATGCCTTCCTCTTCTGGGGACCAAGAAAGACGTGGGCTGGTCTCACCCACTTCTGGACTAGGCAGCTGTCTTATGGGTCTGAATTTGGGTCCACCACAAAAAGTCCGTTTTCCCAAAGAGATATTATCTACTTTCTCCAAACTGACATGTAAAAGCATCCCCCTGATTATTGTACACATGATTACTAATACGTATAGTGTATTCTTAACTATTCCCCATATAGTATTAAAAAAAGATCTTTAGACACATGGCCCTCAGGGGCCTGAGTAGGAAGAATCCTTTGCAATATATCAGTAAGAAGATTAAATATTAAGAGTGGTTCTTTTCCCCTTCATCTCAGTTTTTTCCTTATAAATGCCTTACTAGCTCATGGGTTCACCTTTACTAACCTACTAGATAAGCAGAGGAGAGTCTTACTGTTGCTTTTGCATATGGTGTCCTTCGGAGACCAGTCCTCTAGGCCCAGGAGTTCTGCAGTGAGCAGCTTCACTCTACGCCATTTCTGGTACCAGTGTTGACTTCCCCCCTGTACCTTGAGCCATAGTCCCTCTGATGGTTCAGTGTCCTTTTTATGCCAAAGCTCATGAAGGATTGGTGGGGGAGGATGGCATGGAATAGGCCCACTGTAATCTACTCTGCCTCTTTGGAGTATGCAGTTTAGCTGAATCAAATATTAAGATATTCTAGTTTTCCACTACCATTATATAGTCACAGGCTATACGGGAAGTCAAGATTCCTACTTAACACAAAATCTGAATGGCAATATTCCTGGTGACTTAGAAACACTGTGTGCAAGCTCCAATGCCTTATTGCTCTGGGCAAGAGATCACCAGCTCTTCATTTAAATTTAAGCCAATCTTGGCTATGATAAGGAATAGAACATAAATTTTGTAACCCCAGCCATTCATGAACTCCCCAAATATTTTTCTTTATGGAAAATGGGCTCAAATGAAAGCTGGTCTATTTATGGTGCTTAGATTTTTTCCTCAGTGCCCTAACAACCATGGAGGCTTCCTTCATCCTAGTAGGATACACCTAGACTTATCAGTTGAGTGGTCAGTCACCTTTAGAAGACAGCTAGAGTTTTAGCTGCCTGGTTCCAAAGCAGGTATTGTGGGCATCATAAATTCTAGGTATTTTCCAGATGCTTGTTGGAATTGACATGTTCTTGTGTTGATGCAGCAGCCATTATGTTGTATTTAGATGGAAACTTCTTTGCCATCTTGAGCACAAACAACTGTCCTTGTATCAACCCTTGTGTTTTATTTTTCTACAAATATCCAAAATCTTAGGGAAATGTCCTTAACACCAAAAGGAAGCACTTTATCAGAGGGTAGTTATGGCACTCGACCAAATCTTTGAAAATAGTTTTGATCCTTGCCTCCTGGTACCTATCTTCCAAATGAGGCCCTAGTGCTATCTGAACACCTTCAGGTCTGGTCACAAAGGGGCTTTCATAAACCTTCTATAACACCCAGTGAATCTTTAAAAACGTCTTAAAATGTTAACTGTTTGCAGGACAGGGTCAGTGGGGAAGCCAGAGGCCTTTTGTGGGCCTGCTCATCGTTTGTCGTATATTGTCTTGTTCTTGCTATTTGTCTTGCTTGGTCTTAATAGGTGATCATTTCAATTCTGCTTCTTCTAGATGATCTAGCACTTCGAATATATGCTATTTATGTTACTCATAAAATAGAATTATGTCTATTTTGATTAGTACCTCCAGATGGTTTATATCATTAATGATTCTCTGCATCAGCTATTAAAAGGTGATCTTGGCCCAAGATATACCTTAAAGTTTTTGTTATTACTGGTAAAATTCTACTGGGCAGTTAAGAGTTGTTTTCCTTTATCTCGTTAACCTCGTGAAATGAAAATACCATTTCCTAAGTCAAGAACAAATATCTTCATCAGTTTATTAGGTGGCCAGAACCTCCCACTCTTGAGGGCACTGTGTGGGTTTATTCTAGTCTGGTTTCCACTGCAAAGCAGTTTGTACTCGTGTGAATCTTCCCAATTTGTTTCTTCATGTATCATGTAGCTACAGGTCTCAGATATAAAACCTTTAATTATCAATTCATTAAGTTTATCTCTTAGGTCGGGGGTCAGTAAACTAAGAACACATTTGGTCCATTACTTCTTTTTATAAATAAAGTTTTATAGAAACACAGTCATGCCCATTCATATACCATTGTCTCTGGCTGATTTCACTCTACAAAGGTAGAGTTGAGTAATTGCAACAAAGACCCTCTGGCCATATGTTTACCGTACACATATATATGATTCCTGACAATTTAGAATGTAATCTATAACATTTCTGTGACAAGATCAAAGATCCAACACAGAGGTTAGTAAACTTTTTACGTTAAAGGCTAGACAGTAAATATTTTAGGCTCTGCTGGCCGGAGACTCTGGTTCCACAACAGGGTTGAAGGAATAGGACATTGAACAGGTATGTTTTAATGATAAGGAAGGAGATGTCAGGGAAGTCCAGAGTAGCTGGAGGAAACATGAAGGTATTCCTTGTTCAGGATGCTGGCATGAAAGGAAGAAAAAACAGTAAAAATAATCTTCCTAATTTCACTAATACTGATTCTGATGACCTCTAATAGATCTGATTTGGTGGAAAACTGAGAGCTTTCCTAAAGGAAGAAATTATATAATTCCTGTAATCTCCTCTGCTGGCCTACAAAGGGTACTAGGAGGGTTTTCCACAATAAATATTTAAAAATAAATATGTTGTTTCTATTTGTTTAAGGCCATGAGTTTGCCTGACCTGACAGTTTGTGGATGTTTAAAAGCAAACTCTCACTTTTTTGAGCAGTTACCAATTTCTGTATTTTAACCAATCAGGCCTCTTTTCACCCTTCTCCTAAGAAGTGACCTGCTTCTCAAGTGGACAATGCTTAAATCATCAAAGAAACTCCTGGAAGCGTGCAACAACTTACCCATTTTTCCTTTTGTTAATAGGTCACCAAAAGGGCAAGGATATTCAACCGCTGCTAATTAGACCGGTTTGCAATTTATTTTGCTTTTGGTCCAAGAAATACAAAACACTGTGCTGGTGTGGTGTTCAGCATGACAGTGGAACAGAGCAGGTGAGCTGATGTTTGAGCTTCTGAATAATGTGAATTGGCTCAGAAGGATTCCCTTTCTGCCCATTTAAACCATCTACAAGGCTGGGTGCAAGGAGGGAAGGCAGTGGATATGAGAACCTGAAAGAATCTGGGTTTCCACTTCAGTTACCTCAGCTAACTAGTTTTTAAGCACGTAAATTATGTTGATAGGTAAATGTGCCTTTGGGCTGAATTGTCGTTGCAACTGATCAAGTTCCAAAATTCCCTTTAATCCCTGTGAGGGTAAATTCTAGGAAAATTTTTAAAAATTAATAATAGAAAAGGAAGAAAAGAGGGGGCACATCTAGTATAATGGTGAAAAGCATGGGCTTTAGAGTCAGCCCTGGGTTTAATCCTGGTTCCATGTCTAACTTTCCTTGGGTGAGTTATTTAACCTCTTGGAACTTCAGCTTGTATCTGTGAACTGGGGGGAAACCATGCACCGTGATCTACACATGAACATCTCCAGTGTGCCATGAGGTGTAAATACAAAGTAAGATTTATTGGTGGAACTTCTTAGGTAGAGAAGTGACAGGATCTACATAACCTCCCAGCTCTCCCCTTGTCCCGCTGAGAATTGTGTTCAGGCCACACAGGGCTAGGGACATTGTTCCAGTGCTATTAAGGTCTAGAGACACTGTCTGAGTACGATTAAGGTCATATGAGCCCAAGACCACCAGGAACAGCCTGTGGTCAGACCAAATTGGACTTATTGACTTGATACATACAGCAAGGGGACAGGGCTACCCCAGGGGAACCAGGGAGTGCCACTCTCAACAACAGGGTAAAGGTTCGGGCTCCCACTGAAAGATTCTGAGAAGGGTCTAAGTAAGAGAAGTGGGAATGAAGATAAAGCCACCTGGGGCAGCACTGCTCAAAGAGCAGCAATCACTCAATGAGTTACTATGGCAACCGGTAATTCCAAGACCTTGGAAGAAGCACTGTTTCCTGTTGGGGTTGCAACGGGTCTTATCTGTGTCTGTCCTCTCAGCCTGATTACAGGCAGGCATTTTTTTTTTCTTTTTTAGTGAGGGCTTATTATTGTTCTTTCAGACCCAGATATTTCACTCTTTCAGTACTTTAGGAGAGAGGCTCTTCGCCCTTATCACAACTCCTAAGATGTCATTTGTTTTCCTTCCTCAAAACACCATAATAACATGTATGTGAAGTAAAGCTGAGTTTCATAGTTTTGCCACGAGGAGAGCATCACCTTGACAAGGGCTCAGAATGGGAAAGCAATCTATTTGCTGAGATGACAGCCAGCAAAGCAGTGTATTGTTTGGATAAATGGATTTTGAGGAAGTTCGAGAAGGAAAGAATCATGTTATTTACTGCTTTATAGACTTTTCTTCCCAGGCCTGAGTTTCCTGGAATAAATGAGAAATCCTGTTGATGCCGGTGGCTTCTGTTCTCAAGGCTGAGTCGAGAGCGGGAGGGGGCACTTAGTATGTCACTACCGGGCTCCTTTGCCAAAGGCTAACACTGAGCAGCCTCCTGGGAAGTTTGCATACAGGGACCCCTGTTGTAACCAGAGGCCTTGCTGTTCACAGGAGGGGGGGGGCCCTTCTGAGACACAGGTTTGTCTCTCCTCAGGAGGTAATACTACTACCTCACGGGACTGTTGCACTAGATATATAAACTTCTTCACACCACACACTGATGTATTGTGAACGCTCACTAAATTGTTCTTTCTGTTTTTATGATCATTAGAAGTAGTACCTACATGGATTGAGGCATCAAAATGATCAGTTAGGAAGTGCCTTGGGTCAGTTATTTGTACTTATTTTCATATCTATCATTTCATATTTATCTATCATTTATTTATTTCATGTTTATCATTTAGTTATTTTCATATTTATCTTTCATTTTTTTCCAAAGGGAGAGGCCTAAGCAAGATTCCCTCAGTTTGATTTGGAATACATTAAGACGATCCCACTGATATGTGTCTTTCCATTTTCCTCAGGAAAACCTTGAGAATGGCAGTACCTGGAAACAAGGGGCTGACTCTGTCTTACGAAACGGCCTCGGGCGAGGAAGCGTGGTCCATGTTCCAGGCTATGATCCCAAGGACAAAAACTATGACAACATGGCTTTTGAGAAGATTACCCATTTCTAAGGCAACACACACACGCACACACACACACACACACACACACACGACACACACACAGCCCACATACTTCTTGCCCATTGGTCAGTAGACTTTTGTACTTGCTCCTGCTAGAAGACAGGGATGTCTAATATGTATTTACACTTCAAGACCACAAATAACATGACTGTTCCCAAGAATATTCTGCAGGTTATTCTTTGGAAGACCCCACTTTCAGGTGAGAAAAAACAGCCAAGCGTTAAGTGCCCGGCAACTTCCTTTTTGAATAAACTAGGGCTTGATTTCATCGTAGTGCAAGAATCAGTCTCCTTGCTTTGTGTTATAATAAACTTCAGGGATTTTGTTTGTTGGGTTTTTCTGTAGTTTTTTTAAACCATCAAATATGTTGGAGTTTGCAGGAGGGGAGATGCATATTAAATGCTTCTCTGCCACTGCTGATAAGACAAGGGAATGGCATCCACCCCAGCACCCCCCTTCACATATATGTGAACTCATGTCACATCCCTGCATCCTGCAGGTGCAGTTAGAACACTTAACTGCTTTTTTTGTTTTGTTTTGTTTTGTTTGCGGTACGCGGGCCTCTCACTGTTGTGGCCTCTCCCGTTGCGAGCACAGGCTCCGGATGCGCAGGCTCAGCGGCCATGGCTCACGGGCCCAACCGCTCCGCGGCATGTGGGATCTTCCCAGACCGGGGTATGAACCCGTGTCTCCTGCATCGGCAGGCGGACTCTCAACCACTGCGCCACCAGGGAATCCCGGAGCACTTAACTGCTTTTGATCCCTCCCCGCAACCCACCCACACACCTTTAAGTCCTCTTCCAGTCATTCTTGCGATTACAGCTGTCCTGACAAAGCCTTGAAATTAATTTTGCTCAGCAAAGGAGAGGCTGGTATATTTGGTAAGTAGGAGTAATTATAACTAAATACTCTGCTCCCTTTGTGTTTTCAGCGTAGTATTTCTTCTTCCCTTCTATCACCTTACAATGAAAAATTCAGTCTGTGCTCAGTAAGAAGTCTGGAGTCTTTCTCCAGGGCTGGGTAAAGGGGAAAGGCACATCCTATAGGAAGCTGTTAGGACAATACTGTGTAAAAGAACCTTGCAGATAGCTTACCAGCCCACAGGGGATTTCAGTAGCCCTAGGGTCTTCTTTGGTGCCAAAGGCTTTGTCCACAGGATTTCTACTCTTTTTGTTCAGCTCACACCTGAAAGCTCAATGCATTCCATCAGGCTAAGGTGACAGAAGTAAAGATCTTAGTAGTTGAACTCTAGAAAATAATTGCTAAAGTTCTGGAGTAAGAGGGGACCACAGATCAAGGACTGAATTAATAAATGGAGAGGCAGTGAAAGCTTTTTGAAAGAAGCAAAGAAATAAAATCCTTAAAGGGTAAAAAAGAACCAGTGCCATATGGGCTAGATCAGAGGAAAGATAGTAGGAAACAAACCAATGTCTCAGTGTCAGGTATATTGTGGCAGGTGACAGATATTTATTTTGGTGGCCAGGTAAGATCAAGAGGCCTAGAAAGAATATGTGTCAGCAAAGTAAGAAGAAATGGTCCAAATAGGCAGGGATAAGGAGTCCCAAAGGCTGGGTGGGTTAAATGTTACCCAGAAGGAGAAAACTTTAAAAGAAGCACGAGATAGGGGAAAAATTTTTATGAAACTGGTGTTTATTAATAGGGAGAGAAGGTAGAAAGAGGGGAAAAACAATCAATAGAGGAATTTAAAAAATAGCTGGAGTTTATAAGCCACAGTCCATTGCTTGCCTTCTCTTCTCCAGTCTCAAAGAGGAGAGGAAATAATAGGAGAGGAAGAGAAAATTGGGCTGTGGTTTACAAGAGAAACAAGAAAAATACATTCTGAAAAAGGAGGAAAGAAGTGAAAAGGGAGCACACTGGGGAAAATACCTGAAAATGAGAAGGAAAAGAATTTCTAAAAACGTTTTTGAGGTCCAGCAAGTTAATGAAGATATTGATCTAAGTATTTGCAAATTGAGAAGTGTAATTACTTTCCAAATTATTTAGGAGTTAGGACATTTTTATCAATTAGAACTTCAGAAATACATTAGATGAGTGTTGAAATCTGGGCCAAACCTCACTGTCTTGGTCAATATGATAGAGAAGGAAAAAAAAAAACAAAACCCTGAGGATAAGAATTAGATTTACAGTAGCTATATATATATATATATATATATATATATATACCATATATATGTATATATAGTAGCAATATATATGAAATTTATATATATATATATATATATATATAGTAGCCATATATATATGAAATTTGGAATACAACTTTCACTTGGAATTCCACAAAACCAAAACGTACCATATAGTTTTTGATTTTACTCACAAATTCTCGCACAAATTTTACTCACAAATTATCCTACAGATATTTCACTAGCTCAGTACTTTCCCAGAAAGTTTTTTGGATACTTTTTCTTTTTCAGTCACTAATTTTTTCACCCGGAGTGTTATCAAAGCATAAAATGACTTGCACATGGAAAAGAGTATTATATTATTATAAAAATATCATGTGATGGAACCTATGGCATTCTGAGGTCACATTTCAGAGCTTTTAGAGGTCAGTATAGGTATCCTGCTTGATTCTTCCTGATTGAACAGATGCAAAATCTAACATTTTAGCTAGAGAGCAGATGGGGATCCACAGGGGAACCATCTTCCAGAGTACGTAGAAAGTACATTTGCTGTGTAGTGAAGCAGACGGGAACTACAAGGGCAGAGTCAACAGATTTGCCCAGTCAGTCATAGCACACCTCTCCTCCCTCGCTCCTCCCTAGGGATGTCAGCTCAGAGTTGTGTCAAGGCCGCAGGTGCAGTACAAAGTCTGTCCAGGGCTAAGTTCAAAGCCATAAAAATGGGTTAAATTTGTGGTTGGTTTTGTCACAGAGTGAAGAGGGATATTTTCAATAAGAGGGGCAATGAATGATGAGCTCCTAGGGTGGCCTAAAATGTGCCAAACTTGATGCCAGTCTCTATCTTTTAAACATACTCACAGATATGGGTAAAAATGGAACAGAATGACCTCAATGCCTCTTTCACTCATTCGGAATGAATTGGTTTTGATGACTGACATTCTCTTTGTCACCATTTGGAGCAAGGAGTACAGCTTATTGACTGAGGTGAGGGATTGGAGTCAAACGGCTTCAGGTTCAAATGTAAGCTCTAACAAAAATTATCTTGGTAATCTTGGGCAAGGCTTTTTGAACTTTAGTTTATTCACAAATTAAAAGGAGCAAAAATTGTCCCTACTTAATAGGATTGTTGTGAGGATTTACAGAGGTAATCGTCTAAAGTAGTTAGCACAGTGACTGACCCGCATGGAACACTCAACTCTTGTTAGTCTGCAGTATATGAAGAAAATGGTATCCATTCCAGTATTCATTTTAAGTTAAATTGGTTCGCTGTTTCCCTTTAAGATTTTCAAGATACTGGTTTAGTATATGCATTACTGAATTAGTTTGAAATTAGAAATAACAAGATAAACATAATGCATTATATAAATTAAAAATCGTGTCACATATTTTCAAACAGTAGCTCTTTTAATGCTGAGTTTAAATAAAATATGATTTTCCAGAGAGTAACTTTTCTAAAGATCTTAAATTCTCGAAAAAGAAAAAAAAAACTACTGTTAATAAAGATAGACAAGTTTTATTACTGAAAAGTGCAATATTCATATCTATGATTTAAGTACTACATTTATAAATGTAAACCTTGATAAGTAAACAGCATCTCAACCCAAGTTTACCACTCAATGCACAGGTAATGGCAACTGTGATTCTCTAAACAACAACGGAAGGGGGAGGACTTTTCCCTTTGTTTAATTCAAATAAATTTTCTTTAATATAAATTTCATTGTTTTGTGATTTTATATGGTTATACCATTTCTTTCTAAAGATAAAAACAAATAAACCACAGACCAGGGGGCTTTGTGAACAGTATTTCAAAGAGAGTATTATTGAAATATTTTTATGGTATTACAATCTTAATTAAACATTATTGCAAAGATCAGATCAGAAAATAGAAAACACAGAGGAGTCTCCCTTTAATTGTTCTTTTAGAAATAAATTCTTTAAAAATACTAGACAGTTTAGCTCTCCTTCTGTACAATTGTCTATTTAGAAATCTCATGGCTCAATCTCAATATTGTAAGGTAAATAAGTTTTCTGTAGAGTTAACCTCTTTTATTCAGCATTAATAACCTTGAAGTATTGATATAATCTATTTTCAAACAAATAAAATTTAACTGATATTACCAATGATGTATATTAAAATGATACAAAAAATTAAATTAAGCAAGCGTAACTAGTAATTGATTGTAAATCACCTAATGGGTTATTTTTATTGTAATTCTTGGAAAGAGTTAATGCCATTATTTCCTCCTCCATTCCATTCTCCTGACCAAACCAATCTAGATTTGTAAACACCTACGTGAATAACAAACACTCATAAGCCCAACTTTCTTTTACTGCACTTTTGGTATTTGAAATATCAAGCTATCTTCACAAGACAGATGTAAGGTTGTAAATGTTTGGCTACTTAATCACAAAATGGCCCTTACTTGGGATGTCAGTATATCAGTGGCTCTCTCACTATACTCTCATGACAAATTAGAAAAATAATCCTACTCTATAATGGAAAATATTAGTTGATAATGATATTTCTGAACATCAACAGGAAATTTAAGATGATATTTTTGTATTTCCAAAATTGTATGCAGCTTTCTCATAGAGCCCTGGAATACCACTAAATTTAATACTATATTTATATAACTAGTTAATTTTAGAAAAATGCCTATAGAGTAAGTATAGATATATAATTATTTTAATTATTTCTTTTAAAAATAAGTGCAGATTGAAGTGCATTCAAGTGATGAATGTGAATATTCTCTACAGGGTTAGGAGTGGGGTGCAAAATAGTTATTTTCCCTAAAGTCAGGCAGGTCCACCAAGTGACCAAGTCAGGCAGGTAGACCTAAAGGCAGGTCTACCAAGTGACCAAGTAAACATATATCAAAATAAGGTTGACATATTGTTATATAACATGACATCTTGTTATATAACATGACATCTTTTTCAGTGTTTTCGATAATAACATTTGGGCTACCCAGGGCTTCACACACTCACACACACACACACACACACACACACACACACACACAAGTAAACATTAAGAAGATTTTATGACAATACAATAGGTTACTATATATCAAGAAAAGCAATATACAATGGTGATATCATTTATGGACTTGACCTATTTGTCCTCAGGAATTTCCAGAAACAACAATTCATCCGGTTTTTAAAAATGTTATAGCAAGTGTGTACACAGGTATTCATAACACACAGTTCCTAATTATAGAGTCTGCTTTGACACATTTGAAAAGCTAAGAATAATTTCATGTAGTGTATTGATTTCATGCCCCCTAATGTAACTGCCATGTAAGAAAATTAATGATCAATCCCGAAATTGCTTATTTGTAACAGTGTAATACAGTCAGGCAGAATTTGTAGAGAACTGAGCAATCAGACCATGTTATTGACTGATTCAGAATCTACATTATAAAGGTTTATGAATCTTTATTGTTCAGTTCTTTCAATAATGTTGACGAAGACACCATCTAAAAAATTGATTCAGTTGATTTCAACAAAGCAAAGAGCTTCCTTAAATTGGCTTTAAAATTTCTTACGAGAGTTTGGAAAGACTGTTTTTAATGATTAACAATCGGCATTGTTAAGATTCATATTTTTAAGATTTTCAGAGGAAATATTGAGAGTAAAAGGAAAAAACTCAATATTTATATAATCGTCTGGCTAAATATATGGTTGCAACATAATTTCTCATATTGAGAATGAAAACACTTGGAGAAATCCAGTCTGTCTCTTCTGGCCTTCCCCAAATTCCCTCTTCAATTACTCTAGTCTTCAAGGACTCTAATAGTTCTTTCCTACTTGAAAATTACAATATAGAGGCCAATAACCACCCATCCTAGGAAGATAAAATTTTGCACTTATTTTAAGTGCATTTTCATATTCAACACTGAAAACTGAGACGTTTATTCTTTGGCTAGAGTTGTCACTGAAATCTAAGCTTACTAGATTTAGCTTCTAAAATAGACAAGAAAAAGAAAAACAAGACAAAAACCTTTCATTTCTTCTTCACGTTAAAAGATTAACTAAATTGCAATTGTTTCTCAGTCAGAAAGAAGGCAGGGTGTGCTGACTGCAGATACCGAATAAGAATCCGCAAAATAGACATTTTTACTTTGGTAGGAAAGTCTCTGTGTGCCCCAACATACCAACCCCAAAACATTGCTTCCACAATTACCTTTGCCATCAGAATTTTCTGGCCACTCAATCCCCCTCTTCTCACTTAGAGAACAGCATCAAAAATTTACAATGGGGGGCTTCCCTGGTGGCGCAGTGGTTGAGAGTCCGCCTGCTGATGCAGGGGACGTGGGTTTGTGCCCCGGTCCGGGAAGATCCCACATGCCGCGGAGCGGCTAGGCCCGTGAGCCATGGCCACTGAGCCTGTGCGTCCGGAGCCTGTGCTCTGCAACGGGAGAGGCCACAACAGTGAGAGGCCCGCGTACCGCAAAAAAAAAAAAAATTTACAATGGGTCAAAATCAGTGGGAAAATCTGCTCACACTGCTTGTTAGAAAAGATACTAAATGTGGTCTAAAGTGTTCACCTGGTAGCATTGAGTGGCACTGACAAAATAATTATAAAGGTTTTGAGGCAGCTTAAATACCACAGGGGGGCTAGCCATCCACATGACAATTATTCTTGTGGGGAATATCTAAATGGATCTCATTCCGTTTTATTTTTCAACTAATAAATATAGGAAATGTTTGCTTTCTGAAAAACAGAGCAAAGATACTGCTTTTCCCACAGAAAGAGTAAGAACTGAGATAGAAATAAATATTCTGAAGAAGTCAATGCCAGCATATGCCTGAAAATCTCATCCCCTTCCTTCTTAGGGAAAGAGGGAAAGCAGAATCGACCTAGCTGACTGTCTAGTGTACAAGGCTCCCACTTTGGGATAGTTGTACATGGAACAGTAGTTTTTTTCTAGGGAAAATGTGTTGGAGCACACATTGGTAGTCATAAAGTTGTAAGGTAGGATGTATAGGCTTCTTCTCCCTGATGGTAGATTTTGATGGTCCAAGAAATTGGATCTGGTCTCAAACAATGAGTCTCCTCTCCCAATCTGTCTGCTTTATTTTACTTTCTTGAAAAAGATGCCTTAATGTGAATGTGGCTAGGATGCAGTGGCTCTAATATTTGCGTTCTCCAGAAAGAAAACCATCAAATGTGGTCGTGGGTGTGGTTTCTGACATGAACCCAGATAGCAAGTACTGTTGAAGGTAACTTAACACCACTACAAGTATGTAAATCCTAGCTAGCAAGAACCTAAGCTGATCAATGATTCAAGCTAAAGCCCAATCAATTTTCCCTTTGGACTATGTTTTGTTGGCACATTTCATTTTGAACAGGAATGTCTGTAGGGAAATGCTCACCTTTCCATCAGAAGTTGAGTTTTCTAGGCCATTCCTAAAATGTTTTCTTTTCACCTACTGAGGATAACAGGAAGGACATAAGATGTTAACTGATTCCCTGGACAAAATGTACAACTATTCCCAGAGTTTGGTATAATACTGTGATTTGGGGGAAAATGGAGTGAAAATATCTGATGACTCTAACAGGACTGAGTTGGGCATATCTCACAGAGAATAAGTGTTCACCGGTTCTTACATAATAAAAAGAATTCCTAGTCATGTGTATGGATGCATACACACACACACACACACACACACACACACACACATACACACAAACACACCCTGGGTCTACGTCTCCCTGTCCCCAGTTGACAGACTAATCAATTCAGCCTTATCAGTTAAGCAACTCTACACAACCTGGATTTTCAATTTTGACCATCAAGTTGAGAAAAAAATGGGCAATTTGGTAGCCTCATATTGATAGTTGGCCCAATAGGTCCTCCTTCCTTGGCATGAATTATATCTGCTAAAATTCCTGTTCCAGGGAGATTTTGATGGTGATTGATAGAGCCAGCAAAAGTGTGAAAAAAGAAAATGCTGTGTGACAGAAGAACTGATCAAGCTTCCTCCCCCAACTTTGCTAACACAAAGCATTATTAGGATCAATGTGATACTCCACCTGCACTTTCGTGTGCAAATGCCTTGATGATGACAATGAGCTTATCGGAAGACACAGAGTCAAAACTTTTCAAGAGTGGGGAAGGGCCCACAAGAATAGGAAACTATTGCCTTGGAGAGCTAAAGAGTGAACAATCCCCTCTCCCCATACACGCTCAACAAATCCCAACTTAATATTTAAAAAACAAGCAGGATTAAATTTAACATGCAGATTACAGGAAAAAATACCATATCACATGAAAATTTATTGAGTGAAAAAGATTCCTTTTCATTGCATTATACAACAGATAAGAGTCATTCTGGAAGAATGTGCAGCATTCAGAAGTTGTATCTCATCATGCAGTCACTCAGGAGCGTTTTATCTCAAAGTGCGTGCACAGACTCAGACAACTGCAAACTATTTCAGCTATGACCTAGAGCGATTTCCCACATACTGTACTATGAAAATGCTTCAGCTTTGTGCAACTTGTCAAGGCTGACTGCATGCACATATATATATTATTTATTTGTTTGAAAAGACAACAATTTAGAATAAGAAAATATATAAGCAGCATTCATGTAATACAGATTTCCTGAGAATAGTGTCGTATAAATCTTTGAGAAATAATTTGTATTCATTTGAAAACCATGATATAAAACATTTCTCTCAATTAAAGCAGAGTCTTCTAAAACTGATATACCCATGAGGGGCTGTCAATATTTTGATGTCAACAATGAGGAAGGCATAGCTAGATTCTACTGCATTGTTTCACAAAAGGAAAATTTCAGATAATTTTTTCATTGTTTCTCTATTTTTCCATTGGTTTCAAAAAATATCAGAGAAAGCATTTTCTAAATCAATGTATTGTAATTTTTTATTAAAAACACCTTTCTCTTTTCATGTTTTTCTCTTTAGTAATCAATATGGTTATATAAAAATAACTCAGAAAGAGAATTCTCAAGGACAGAGCTATCATTATTCTTTGCTATAAGACAAATGTCTTTGTGTCCCTAATTTAGAAAGGGACATAAATGTCAGGTTCATTCATGTCTTCAACAGGCATAGAGAGTATTTATCCTCAGGCATGTGTATACATTTAACTAACAACAACAAAAAAGGAAAGGCAGATGCTACAAAAATGGAGGCGTTCAAAGCTCCTTCGCGGAGTTAGTAGAATTAGTTGCTATGAATAAGCAGATGGCAGAAACAAAACCTCTCTGGAATCTGAATGGAAGAATCCCTTGTGGCAAGGGAGTGGGAGGGAAATTTAGAGTCTGAGGTTCTTCCCCTTGTTCAGTCAGAGGGCAAGCAGGGAAGCGAATAGTTTTGACAAAAACCAATCAACCAACCAACAACTATAATCTATCAGCTTTTCCCTGGAGTGAAAGAAGGAAAGGTCAAAAAAAATTTCAGTGTTAAAATTATAAAAATAGTTTTCTAGTTAAGAGAAACTTTATACTTTTCTTGCTAGAGAAACCCTTGCATATATATTACAAAGTAGCTTTATTCCCATTGGGTTTAATCTGATCTTTATAAAATTTGGAAATAACTGTACTTTGTTAAATTGCACAAAAAATAATCACATATTTGTATGATTATGTATTCCTCATCCCATTCCCAGGGGAAGAAAACTGAGATTAGCTTTGTTTTGCAAGAAAAAGTGTCTTGATTTCTACCATATATTTTCTTAATTCAACTCTTCTCTTCTTTCCCATCCTGCTCCCATAGTTTATGCCTCCACCAGACTTTCTTTAGTTGAATGCGTCATCATTCCTACAACATCAGCCTGTGAACATTCACACTCACAGATACAGAGTTCAGAGAAACAGCAACTCCACAACAAAGCAAAATGATGTCTTGCGCAATTAATTTTTGTTTCTAGTGAGTTTTCAAAAATAAACCAAACCAATCTACCAAAGAAATAATAACAGAAAACTCCCTTCAGTGATGAAAAGAAAGTAAAACTCAAAAAAATGTATGTTTTTTACAAATAATATAAATTTATATTCATGCATTGTTTTTCATCAGCTCAGGAGCAAGAGTGCACATTGTTGGAAAAGCTTAAGTGTTGCAAAGCATCTGGCTTCTGTTTTCCTGAATAAATAAGCCACAATGGCGTACTGTGTAACTGGTCTCAGAGCTGCATGAATTGTAACTTGCATTCCATATTGTTCAGGTGCAAAGGTACAAGGAAAACCAACATATTTACAGCATTTCAAGTTATTCTGTGAGAGTGTTGTAATAAATCAGGGAGGTGGAAATTAAATATACTATAAAACAGCTTTCCACAGTAAAATATGGATTCATCATGTTCTAAATGATATGAGAACATGCTTCCATATTGTATAACTCTGTGGCTCTATTGGCGTTTAGCAAAAAAAAAAAAGAAATGCAGTAAAACTGAATCTGCCAGTGATAAAACAGATTAGAATGTAGCCAATGCAATAGAATATTATTTCAATGAATGGTATTCTTTTTGGAGTCTTAGATTTTTGGTTTGACTACTAAAGATGTGCAACTCTTCAACTGCATAGTCAGTGTAAAGCAGCATAAATTCCCTGTGGCACAGATCCAAAATCTCACCAAGAAATAAGGGAAATTTCTATGAAACAGTAAGCTGGAGGGACATGGAGTTCAGGCAGCAAAGGTAATAATTGATTTGCCATTTCTTGTAAGTATCTCAACTCAGCCTAAGGTTCCAAAGACATCCAAAGATTAGTATGTGGGTGAGGACCACATGATACTTTAAGTCATGCCTGGCTTGTGTACATTTACATGGAAATCTGTCTCTAGAAACCTCATCATCACCCTTCCTATTACACTGCAGCTGATGGAAGGTGGAGGTTTCCAAACACACAACTCCCTGAGGCTGGTTCTGAGAATTAGATCCTGGCTTCCTGCAATGTCAATTTAACCATTTTTTTTAAGGTCATGGGTCATTTGTTTTCTTCCCTAGAAGCTTGGATATTTCAAATCCCAGAGATGGCTGTGATGCATTTCCAAGTAACATATTACACATATGTTTTGCCAGGTATGCCTTCCCCCTAGATCCCACCTAGAATTTGAAGTTGCCATCATGCCCACTAATGGTATTGCCCCTGCTGGACAACAGGTATCAACTAAGGCCATTCATGGTGAACAGGGTGACCACTTTTTCTCCGTTGTTGTTGCAAATGTTCTAGTTCAGCCTCATACATCATTTCTTGGACTAAGTACTTCTCCCGTCGTATTCGGTCATATAGATTCTTTGGTACATCTGGAATCAGGTAGGCAATGAATGACTTGATTCCAAAAACAAGGTGCTGAAAATTTAAGAGAAGAAAGTACATTTTCAATGATTCTGAAATGCTAATTATAAAACAGAAGTCATGAACAATGTTGCATTTGCCTTACAATCAAGCATCGGAACTCAGTATGTTCCATCTAGAATATTAATATTTTCAAAATTATATTGGGAATACAATTATTGCCTTCCATCACATAAGTATTCCAACAAAGACATGTTGATGTCACCTTATAAACATTGAATGAATCTGAAATTCACACCTATAAAAACCTTATATATTATGCAATACTGTTATGATATGCTTTGTTATACACAGAGAGATCACGTACAGGGACAATCCTTGTTCGACAGATTATAATACACAGTGTACAAAACACACAGAATACAGTCCTGCCTGTGATGCTGGATTTGGACTCAACCCCCAGCACATACATGTTTCAGAATCTCTACTCTATTGAAAGCATATGTTGTTATAACTGCTCTAAAATATCTTCTCTATTAATTATTTATTCTATGATAAAAATAGATTTAAAAAATAAACTGATAAAAGTATTGTATTTAAAAAAAGCAGGGACAAAAATCAGAAGGTAATACACCAGTGGTTAAAAGTACAGATGCTGACTGAGACTGCCTATGTTTGAACCCTACTCTGACACTCATTAGTTGTGTAACCTTATGCAAATCACCTATGTTCTCTATATCTCAGCTCTAAAGTGATTCTAATAATAGTGTCTCTTAAAGGTTGGTATAAAAATTAAACGAGTAAATATATTTGAAAGGAGTGCTTCGCACAGTATAAGCACTACTTAAATATTATCTCCGACTATTATAAATGCATCCTATTTCTTTTCGCATGAACAATAAGTCTTTTAATTTCTCATGAAAGAAGAAAAATCTGATTGACAGACTTAGGATGATCTGTAGAAAAGAACCCATTCACCTAAAGGACTTTGCGACAGTAGTCTCTACGTGGAAAGGAAGAAGGCACTTTTAACTGGGCTTGCTCTATGTGTCCCAGGACTGCATAGTACTGATAGATCATAGAAAAGCAGGTCATATTTTCCCATAGAGAAGCAGATCAAGAGCTTCTTTCCTGACCAAATATTTGATATTCACAGAAATAGCCAGCAATGTGACTCAAGAGTATAGATATAAAAATTAAAAACATTTGTTACAAATTAAATTAGTAAGAAAGAATATGCTCCAAGTCCTATACGATAGTAATAGAGAAACCTATAAACTGATTCACAGAGAGAGTTTGATATGCAAGGATGGCTTAATATTAAAAAGTAGATCTATCTTTTTTAAAGCTAGAGTTTGATACCCATTTATCAAGACACTATCATAACCGATCATCTGAAACAAAAAACCTACAGCAGATATCATACTTAAAGAAAAAAATCAGAAGTATTTCCACTGAAGTTGGAAAAAAGACATGTTTGTTCACACTGCTGCTATTCAACACCATATTGAAGTTTCCAGCAACACAGTAAGGCAAACAAAAGCAATGAAACATAAACCTTGGAAGTAAACATACAAAACTTTTGTTATTTGCAGGTGGTATTATCATTTGAAAAGACAATCCCAACCAATTTAATAGACAGAATACTAGAACCAGTAAGGTACTTAAACAAGGAGGTATGCTCATCTTAGAAAGACTATTTGTATTCCGGCAAAAATCAAGCGAATCATATAATGAAGTTTAAGACAGTACTCATAGCAGCAATAAAAATATCTATAAAGTTTCTAGAAATAAAAAGGTACAAATAAGTAAGAGAATATTTAAAATTCTATTAAAGGAGATAAGAATGATTTGAATAAATTCTACATTCATTAATGAAACAGCACAGATTTTGTAAATAAGTCAAAATTTGATTTCTACAAATGTAATTCTAACCAAAGTCCTTGCTCAATATTCAGGGGAACCTGAAAAATGGCTTCTAAAATTTATGTGAATGGTTAATAACTCCAAATAGCTAAGATAATTTTTTTAAATAAGAGCAAGTGTGGCAGGATGGGTGGTCACTTGCTTTATCAGATATGACATATTTAAATATTGCATTTAAATAGTGCAATAGTGATCCAGGAACAGACAAATGGAGTGATAAGTCAGAATACTGAGGCCAGAGATACACACATGACTACGTAGGAACTTGGAATATTACAGAAATGGATTTACAAATCAGTGGATAGATAAGAGATGATTTAGTAAATAGCAGTACAAAAATTATTTCATTATATGGAGAATAACCTTTTCCCTCAGACTCTATAAAAACTCCTGGTATTAAAGACATGTGATAGGTAAGACTGTAAAGTTAATAGTAAAAAATGTAGTAGAATATCTTTTTGAATAGGAGATAAGGAAAATGTCCTAAATAAGCTATACAAAATAAGCACAAACCGTAAAAGGAAAACAATGATGCGCTTGACTACATCAAAATTGAACATTATCTGTTTACACATAAAGTTAATAGGTTATGGACAATGAAAAGATATCTGCTGTGTATATAACTGGTGAAGATTAATATGTAGAATATATAAGGAAATCATAAAATTTGGTAACTCAACCAAAAATGGATCAAGGTTATAAATTTACAAAAAAATGAAGCCCAAATGGCTTTCTAGTACTAAAAATGATGGTCAGTGTCATTAGTAAACAGACTAAAACAAAAAAAATTAAAGCAAAATATTACCTTACTCTTATACAACTGCAAAATGTTAGAAATTCAGATACTATGAAAAGCTGGTGAAAATCCAAGAGAATTTTGAAGAGCAATCTGTTGGTATTACATGAAACCGAGTACATGTATAAGCTAACAATTCCACACCTGAGTAAGATACTCCTTAAAAACCCTTAAATATGTTTACAAGGTAACATGCCCAAGATTCTTAATTAAAGATTTATTGAGGTAGAGAGCATTATTGTAGGTCTAAGCACCTATCCTTAGGGGAATATGGTATTTAATTTTGATGAAATATCATAAATAGACAAAAGAAATTATAAATCTCATGGATAGATGTCTCTCTAGATCTGAAAAAGTATAATGGGTAAGAGATAAAAATTAATTATTATATAATACTATTGAGGTAATTTTGGAAAAGAATACTTAAAATAATACTATATATATATATATATATATATATATATATATATATACACACACACACACATATATATTCAATATACTTATAAACAAACATATATTCAAATAAAGATGTGGTAAATCTTCCACAGAAGAAAAGACAGTGAGTGCTTTTGGAGTGGGTGGGTAATGGGGAATGAAGAGGAAAAAAAAAAAGAAGGAATCATTGGGCTTATGCATCCATGATGGTAGGTTGCTGTTAATTGAGGCATTTGATTAAGACTTTCTACCTGAGCTCCAAAAGAAGATGAAGAAGAAAAAAGTGTACATTTTAACACACACAATAAAAAAGACTTTTTGGAATCATTGGATTGGAAATATGCTTTAAACTCTTTTGCTACCTATAATAAAATAGAAAGTCAAACTTCATCAGGAGACATTTTTATAGGCCCATAGAGTCACTAAATAATAGAATTTAGTCCTGGATTAAACCTTATTTCATATGCAAAAAGTCTTATGTATGGCTATCTTTTTCTCTCCATAATTTTGGCCATAGGAAACAGATGCATTTAAAGTTTTTCCATAGACCTTAGTGAGTAGATACTCAATATATTCCAGTGCTAAGTTCTTCACTGTATCAAGCTGGTTATTTTTTAAGCAAGGCAATAATATTGTAGCTTCTCCAAAATTTCTTCACAGACTACAACCTAAAATTATTGCATGACTCTGATCATCAAAATCTGTGCACGTTTTATAAAAGTGTTCTCAGGCATAATTTATTGAATTATGCACTGTTGCTGTACAAATACACATGATCAACTATAATTAGAGTTGATTGTTCAGAAAATAAGTCTCTCCACCCCGATGAATAAATATGGGTTCTTTTGTTAGATGATGAAAACAAACCTTACTTTTTAAATTTGGTTATTAGGAGGCTCAAAACTAAGGTGAAGTAGAGTTGATCTACAATGTTGTATTAGTTTCAGGTGTAAAGCAAAGTGATTCAGTTATACATACAAATATATCTATTTTTTTTCAGATTCTTTTCCCTTATAAGTTATTACAAAATATAGTTCCCTGTGCTATACACTAGGTCTTTTTGGTTATCTATTTTGTATATAGTAGTGTGAATATGTTAATCCTGAACTCCTAATTTATCCCTCCCCTTTCCCCTTTGGTAACCATAAGTTTGTCTTCTATGTTAGTGAGTCTGTTTCTGTTTTGTAAATGTTTATTTGTAGCATTTTTTTAGATTCCACAAGTAAGTGACATCATATGATATTTGTCTTTCTCTGTCTGGCTTACTTCACTTAGTATGATAATCTCTAGATCCACCCGTGGACCTAGAGATTATCCTAGATTTCTGATATAAATACTCTTTAACTTACATTATTCAGTTCTTGCTTTTTTGCATGTCATAGTGGTTTCCTTGTATCTGAACCTTTTACAGGGACATACTCAAGTCCTGTTTTGGAAGTCAGTGAGAAACTGACTTCGAAAACGCAACTAGGGACTTCCCTGGTGGTCCAGTGGTAAAGAATCCACCTTGCAGTGCAGGTGACACTGGTTCGATCCCTGGTCAGGGAACGAAGATCCCACATACCGCGGGGCAAATAAGGCCGCACGCCGCAAATGCTGAGCTCACGCGCCTCAACTAGAGAGCCTGCGTGCCACAAATTACAGAGCCCACGTGCCCTGGAACCTGCGAGTCACAACTAGAGAGAGAAAACCTGCACACTACAACTAGAGAGAAGCCCGTGCACTGCAACGAAGAGCCCACATGCCTCAACGAAGATCCCTCATGCCGCAGCTAAGACCTGACACAGTCAAAAATAAATAAATAAATAATAAATCTTAAAAAAAAAAAAGGCAACTAATATATCAGTCAGAAAAGCGTTTACCTAGAGTAATTTTATCAGCCTGTGACTAACCTCAAACACAATAATGAAGGCCAATCTAGCAGCGAGGATATGCCAGTATTGTAGGGTAAATTCATAGGGTTTGGAACTCCAAGGAGGACCTCTGTAGTCTCGGTACCTAAAATCCACAAAAACAAAGAATTTGAAGAACAAAGACCAAAATGTGGCGGCCCCAAATGTTCTTAATTTGCCAAAACTCCAAAATGACAGTTTAAATGGACCCATTAGCATGAGGAGATGGAATGGTGAAAGCAAAAAGAAAAGATAACTATAATTTATAAGTAAATACCTGCAATAACCAGATTTTCCCATGCCAAGCTCACTCAGGTCAAAGAAGGATAGGCTATTGTTGACATAACCTGTTAAACAACTGGGAGAAAAGAAAAGAAAGCATGTGTGATTCAGAGATTCATGAATTTCTAGTCCAATTCCTTCATTACCAATGACAAGATTTAATAAGTGCCATTATGCCTTTCATTATAATTATAAACTCGTAGCAACTCAGCTCTCTGATTCTATTCTCTGACTCCCATTACAACTGTGATTATGCCTTAATGAGACAGACTCTTGCCTGCCATTTCCCTCCGATAGTTTCTATTTTGCCTTATCACTTGGCTTATGTTTTATTAAGTGTTTACTATGCACTAGGCATTGTGGTAATTACTTCCTATGCATTGAAACTGAATAAATATATATAAACATGTAACACGATTTGGATAATTAACATCAAACAGCCAATTGATAAACATGTTTATTTGTAATTTATTAACTTATTCAATACATATTTATGGAGGACCGATGATTTGTTAGAACAATTCTGGATGCTTGGTATTCAACAGTAAACAAAAAAGGCAAAATTCCCTACTCTGGTGGTTAGGTATTAAACTGTGATCAGGGTTAAGTTTTACAATAGCCTTGGAACATGTATATTATTATTATCTTCACCACATAGATAGAAGAACTACGATTTACAGAGACTAAATGACTTTCTCTAGGCCTATAACTGTCAAAATTTCTGGTCTCAGATACCCTTTACATTTAAAAAAGTTGTTGAGGATCTCAAGGAGCTTTTTGCATAGGGGAATATCTATTGATATCTACCACATTAGCAACTGAAATAGAAATTTATGTTCATTCATTTAAAATAACTATCACATCCATTCAAATAATATGAATAACACATTTGAAAAATAGTTATATACTCCAAAAGAAAAAAACATAGCAAGAAGAATGACATTGATTTACATGTTTGCAAACACCTTAATGCCTGCCTTAATAGAAGACAGCTGGATACTCAAACCTGCATTAAATCTATTGCAATATGTTGTTTTGGTTGAAGGGTAAGTAGAAAATCTGGCCTCATGCAGACAAGTAGGTGGAAGAAGGAAGACTATTTTAATATCATTTCAGATAAATGTCAATATTTTTCTTTGATATTATACCAAAGCTCTATTTGTGGTCATTTCTTAAAGTTTAGTTGTAAGGTGGAATCTTCGTGTAACTGAACTTTCATATGCATCGTTCCATATGGATTTTGCGTTAAAATCCATAGGTCTATCTTGTACTTTGAATTTGTCATTTATCCATGCAAGATTTTGTAACATCAAATTGGGGCCATTTGGAGAACATGTGTTCCCTGAATTATGCAGATCTTCCAAATGTTGATGTATTTTTACTATAGACCATGAAAAAGCACAATTGTTAATATCGTCACTGACTTTTATCGGAAAAAAAAACCCTATAAGTATGGGGAAGCTTTAAAGCTCAACAAATATTGTCAATTATTTTCCTTAAAATGACAAGCTAGTTTTGTGCATTCTGTAAAAGAGTGTTTGCTAATACCCAAGTCTGAATACTCATAGCTTGTCTGACAATTTTATTTCATGTTAAAAAAAAAAGTTTCTTTAGTTTGCAACTCCAAAAGTTTGCACTTTTCTTTGACACGCTCATCACACTTTAGGATGTAGCAGAAGCCCTTTATGCGCACTCTGCATTTTGTCGAATAGAATATTGAGAAGACATTTATTCAAGGGTGGAGGTTTGGTTAAAATGAATAATTATTACTGCTTCATCAAAGACATTCTGAAATTTCTTACTGGCATTTTAAAAATGGTGAATGTAGAGTGGTGAGAAATAGAATCATTACTAGTATTTTTTGGTGCCACTGCCTTGAGTGATGCAAAGCCACCAGAAAATTTTAGCCCACTGCTTTTGTACCATCTGTGCATATGTCAATGTGGTGAAAAAAGCAAATAGTATCTTAGTATTATTATGAAAATAGTATTGACCTCATGGACCCTGAAGGAGATTTGCAGGCCATGGGTTGAGAACCACTGCCCAGAACATAGAGTTGTTAGAGACTGGATTCAAGTGCCCATTTATCTTATTCTAAACCCTAAATTTTAATTACAGGGCCACACTGACTTCAACTTCACTCCCCTCCCTGGCCATCCTAGACCTCATAACTTATCATTTCAGCTTGCCAGTATCATCCTCTCCATTGCCACCTTGTCTTTTTGCCCCCTTGCTCTGAAAATTTCCAATCTGAATGAATTTACTCCAGTTTAGCTGCTAAACGTACCTGGAGAAAATTAATACCAGGAAGCCCCTATGAATGTGTGGTTTCAAACTCACAAGTCCTCCACATCTCTTCTTGAAATGATTCTACATCCCTAGTCACTGCTAATGGAGAAGGAGTCAGGTGCCACCTACGTGAAAAGTCAGTACCCGGAATGTGAACAGAGCTTATACCTATCCAATCTCACTTTCACCTGCCACTAGGTGGCAGTAAAGACACTAACAAATAATGCCCGTAAGGAAGAGGGCTGCCAAGCGAGCCTACATATTTTAAACCATTAAAATCTGCTTCTAGGCCATTTTGAATAAAGAAAAAAGAGACTTTGGGGTTTTTCACTATGAATACTAAAAACCAATTTATATCTGTTTAGTGTTTTACAGTTCATAAAATGTTACCTCAGGCACCATTTCTTAAACATAGGTCCAGATTGATGATGTGCCTTTTAGTAGAAGGCAAAGTTAGCACTTAAATCTTGGGAGTTTGACTTCAAGTTAAAATCTCTTGACAAGACTCCAATATATAAAAGAAAATCTCCTGCCTTTATTACCTCTCTTTGAAAAATTGAGACGTACGTTTGTGTTCAGAAAGGCACTGCAGTGTTCTGAGACAAATGAGTTCATCTGCAGGAATAAGGGCTGAATTCATCCTAAACCGGGGCTCTGAGGGGCTCTGCTTGCTCGGGCACACGTCCCGCATCTAGATAAGATGCATGCCCAGGGCTGCTCCTGAAGGAAGGAGGAGACACAGCTTCTCCTATCACTACTTTATTTCCTATCACCACTTCCACACCTAAGGCTAACCTCCAGCTAAAAACTCCAGTTTCTCTCTGTCTCCAAGTCCAGGGCTCCCTTGCATTCTTCAAGTTTTCAAGAAGGAAAGATCTGAAAAACTCATATCCCCTAAGGCAGTGTTCTAAACTGGGTGATTTTGTCCCCCAGGGACCATTTGGCAATGTCTGGAGACAGTTCTGGTTGTCACAAGTTGGGGAGCAGGGAGGTTGCTCTTGGTATCCACTGGGTAGAGGCCAAGGTTGCTGCTAAACATCCTTTGGCACAGGACACCCCTCCTCCTCAAAAATAGAATTATCTGGTCTGTAACGTCAATAGTGCAGAGGTTGAGAAACCCTGTTCTCAAGTGTTGATTTAAATTTTAACAAAAAAGAAAAAGGAGACAGGTCTAGGGTATCATTTTCTGCATGCTTAAAATCTCTAGCAGTAAATCCCTTTAGAAAAATCTCTAGTCATATAGCTGAGAGTTTCTTCATATTCTGTATATCCCCACAAACTAGCTTAATTCCCTTCAGTAATTTAACTAGTATAGGCCTCAATTTCCCATCTATATAGACAAACTATTGCATTGGATTCTTTCAAAGGTCTCTTCTAGTCCTAAAGTTAACTTCTAAATACATTAAAATGTTTTTAACATTTTAACACTGGTGATGCATTTAAACAGAAAATCATAGACTCTAAAATTATTTGCTGTAAAAAACACTGCTGCCCTTTTTATCCCACTTGATTCCATCTAATAAACACATAAACACAATGATCAGAAACATTACCCTTAATGGTCACAGAACAAAGCTTGCCAATAAGTTCCCATTTTAATTACAAATAAAAAATGTGTACATTTCAACCTTACCTTTCACTATATTCAAACTGACTTGCACAGGGGCCATATTTGTATTCATAGACAAAACGTGGGATGTAATCAGATGTAATAGCAATTACAAACGCATTGGTAATCACAGCCAATATACCAATTCCTTCAAGAATTCCATACCAGATACCTAGCAGGAGAAAGATTAAAGATAGTGAGTAAAAAGAAAAAAAGTTAAAACCCTTTAATCAACCTTAATTTGGAAAAAGTGTTTTAGTTATGTTGGAACCACGGCTCTGTCCATTATTTACTTTCTTAGGATGGTATGTGTCTCACTACAGATATTACAGCTATTGAATACTTTTCCATAGAGGGGAGGTAGTCATCATGTAGAGAGATTTGAAAATTAAAATATCGTTAGGAACTGGCTCATGTCTGTACCAATGAGATATAGACACAGCTGCTTAAGATTCTTCAAAGCCTATGTATAGAACTTGATGAGGTACTCAAACCTATAAAAATAAAGTTCTACTTCATTGTGTGAATTCTGAAATATCTGTATTCACTATGGGTTCTGCCTTTATCTTTGTCAGCTACCTTTTTAATGTAAAACTAAGAAAAAGTAAAACTAGTTTAGTGTCAAGACCTGAAAATCACTAGTTGACATTTTCTACTTCTTAAGAGGCCAATCTGGCATCATATAGATACACAAAAAAGCTTTTGAAATTGTATATAGTATCAATCGACTATTGATTATGGTCAAAACTGATGTTTCAAATAGGATTAAAGTTAACTTTAAAAAATAATGGAATGAAAAAAAAATAATGGAATGAAAAAATAAGCTCTGGAAAGGGATATATGAGATCCTTTTCAGTTACAAATAAGTTTATGAAATAGCATGTTCAGTATGAACTTACCCTCAACTAAGAGTTATAACTAAACTTACTTTCATTTCATTCTTTGGTTAACGAAAACAGTTTTGTTATGGCTGGAAGAGAGCTCCAGCAATAGAAACCCACGTTGCACTAAGTAAGATCAAGCCACCACTTGGCCTTAGCAATGCAAAAATCATGTAGTTGCTGAATCTTACCTATGTCGGTTGCTCTGGCTGGCAAAGGCCTCCGCCACTGGGTGACAAATTTGTACGCATCCAGCCTGATTTCAATGATATTGTTTAACAAAGCCAAAAGAGGGGCCAGAGGAAAAGCCGCAACAAAGATGGTGGTAAAACCAAACTGCAAAACTGTAAAGGAAGAGGGTTAGAAAATCGGTAATATAAACAGTATCATTTATTGAGTGCTTTCTTTGTTCCATATTAGGCATCTTTACATAGATTGCCTTTAATCCTTCCAACATCCCTACAAAGTAAACATGCTTATCCCACTGTACAGTTGAGAAAAATGTAGCTCATACATGTTAAGTAAACTGGCTAAAGGGTAGATAGATGAAAAATGTTAAAAACTGCATTCAAACTCAGATCTCAATAGATTGAAAGTCTATGAGACTTTCACCTCTATGCCATGCAGCATGAAGGAAGAAAAACGTCAGAGAAGGACTTGAAGAAACATGCTTAGTCCTAGAAAGGAAGCAAGAGACCTAATCTTGTCCTCTCTTTTTATAGATGAGAAAACTGAGGGCCAGAGAACAAAAGCAAATGTCAAAACAACATGCAGTGATCTTATCAGTTGGAATGGGAATCCTTATTTTTGTAATATAAATAAGGAAGCTTCCTGAAGACTCAAGACTCAGACTGGGTCTGTGCAAATGTTTACTGTGAGAAAGAATTATTGCTTTATTTGGTTGGGCTGATACATTTCTCAACATAGGAGTGGGTTTTGCTTTATTTTGTTCTTTTAAAATATTTGCTCAGAAGGAGACGGTTTTCTCTCTTGAATCAGAGCCTGAGTGAAGTAGAAGAAACGTATCAAGAGGGTCAAATAGCTTTGCAGAAGGTTCTTTCCATACCCATTTCTAAGTACTCATCCATCAGTCCGTGAATATTCATGGGCTGTAGATTCCAATCATTTTCCCACTGAGGTATGGAAGCATCTTGTATTCCCCGCTTGATTTTATGTCGTGACCACCAGTTCTGGATCAACCTGCATAAAGGCAAAGGCCTTTTAAGCTCGTATTTAAGCACCTGGTAAACAATTTATAGTGTATTAAGAAAAGAGAAACTCCAACTACCTTAGGACTACACTAAGCATGCCTGAGAATTGGGGGGGTCTTTGCATGGTCTCAACTTTAAATTTAGCAAGGAAGAAGAGGCCTCCGACTTCCTAGACCCTACAAACATCTACATAGTTATCAAAGAGTTGATCCTCCCATATACTATAGGTGCTTCCTAATATTGATTAGACAAATACTCATTTCTGTGATTCCTTCCCCTACCCCACCTATATAAATACCTAAACTCTTATGCTGCCTGTTGTGATTGGATCTGAGCCCTTCCTTCCAAATCTTCTGGGCTGTGCTCTCTGAACATGAGTAAAATCATGTTTCACATTAGATAACTGAGCCCTACCTAGAGTTTCAAGAGATGTAGTTTCTATTCCTCACCCTACAATGCATTAGTTGTGTGGCTTTTAGCAAGTCACTTCACTTCTCTGAGTTTATAACTATGAAGGATTCAAGAGATTACACTCTGCTCCTATAGTGAACAATAATTTACAGGTAATGAATCTGTGTCTCAGTCCATTTATCAGACTTGAAAAGGAAGTAGCAACACTCTTTCCCTAACCCAGGGGCAGTCTTGAAATTATATGACTCAGAAATATCCTGGTATGCAAATATTGTAGACTTCTGGGTAATAAATTATCTTAAGAGTTAGATAAAAATTATCTCTAGGATAAGGTGAATCTCACAGGACCCAATGAACAGTACCCAACTCTCAGTTTTAATTAATCATGGACGTAGAGCTTCAGTGGGGGTTGGAAGAACCACCATAGTTAGATCAAAACGTCAGGTAGCGCTTCAATGTGTGCTCCATGGAGGTTGCCTCTGGAGCCTCGTGAAGATGAAAAAGGGAGTTGGGAATGGAAGGCCTGCTTGCTTATATCCTATTTATTTCAGTCTGCTTAAGATTTTACTTGAGGAAAGAGAATTGTGCTTTAAAAGTTTAAAAGTCATTGCCTTAGGAACTGGTTCACTCCTGCTAGAGTTTCTTCAGCAAGGCCTTTGTCCAGCTGTTGGGAAAACCCCACCAGGATGTCATTTGCCATGGTAGCCTTGGGATTTGATATACAAAATCCAGGCTCACCTCTTGGGCAAGGCCATGGCGAAAATGTGATGTCCAAAGTGCATGGTATGTACAGAAGTACACAGGCAATAATAACAACAAGAATCATTCTTAATATTACAATGACTACTACACCATCTTGACTGTGCTTATGAAGTATCGACACCATCTCAGATCCTGTGCTAGGCACTTGATACCTAATTTACTCAAATATTTTCAAATTATGTTCCTCAAACTTTATGTTTCAAAGAGGTAAGCCAAAGATAGAAAGGAATACGAAAACGGACTGGGCTTCCCAAACCTCCATGCCTATTCTCCTTTCATTTAGCAGAGATTCATTTTAATCTGTTTTGACTATTGAGGATTTGTGTAAACATCTCTTCACAAAAAGCTTCTGTCATTTATTGATGAAGGTTTAAATACCATTGGGTCATCTCATTTAATCTTTATAAATCCCTTATTTTATAAATTAAAAAAAATGTCTCAGAGAGGTTAAGTAAATTATAAGCATCTTTAGCAAGAGGCAGAAAAGGAATTTGTACCAGGCCTCCACAATTTCCCAGTCCGATGCACTGGGTTAATATTACCTCTCCAACCCCCAGGTCTCTGCTCAGGAATATCCTGATGCTACTTAAGGGCCAAGGAGGAGAAAGAAACATGGTATAATTTGATGACTGAGCCTAAGTTATTTATATCATTAATCAACTAACCAGTTCTTTCCCCATAGTAAGGAAATTCCTCAAAATTATAATGTTTTTAAATAAATTAGGCCTCAATACTTCCATACCACAATGTTTTAAATACACTCTATTTCACTGTATTCTAAAGGATAATATATTTTAACAGATGTAAAAGTGGGCATTCAGGGTCCTTCTATGTCAGTATTTCACAGTTAGAATTTATCTATAGGGAAAAAACAGAATGCTGTTGTTTTGATGTTATCACAATCAATCCTGTTCTAAATATTTATTGCTGTTGCTGTTGTAACAAAGAGCCCCAAACCTCCCCATCCAGGATTTTAATTTTATTTCATTCTTAAAGGGGGGAGACAGAAATGGAGGTTCTCTGCATTAAACAAAAACAACAACAACCTTGGTCTTTTGGTAGCCAAAAGAAACCAGAAAGTTAATTTTGTTCTCAAGAACCTGCACTGCCAATAATATTTTAAGAATACCAACAAGTGTCTTAAGATGTTGAACAGAGTACAAGTTACTCTATATCCATTATTTTGTCTAATCCTTACAATGGTTCTTGAGGTAGATACAGCTGTTGAGCCTCTCTTAGAGATGTGAAAACTGAGGCACAGAAAGGTCGATTGGCTTACAAATGGTCACACATTTTGTAAGGAGAGGAGTAGGAACTGAACTGTCATCTCTCTGATTACCAAGCCCCAATTCTTAAGAACTAGTTCTTCTTAAACGTATGGACACCAAGGGGGGAAAGTGGCAGGGAGGCGGTGGTAGTGTGATGAATTGGGAGATTGGGATTGACATATATACACTAATATGTATAAAATGGATAACTAATAAGAACCTGCTGTATAAAAAAATAAATAAAATAAAATTTAAAAATTAAAAAAAAAGAACTAGTATTCTTAGTAACTCTATACAAGGCTAGTTTAAAAATTAAGTACTCTTAGAACAAAAAATTTCACAATCTGTATGGAAACATAAAAGACCCCAAATAGCCAAAGCAATTTTGAGAAAGAAAAATGGAGCTGGAGGAATCAGGCTCCCTGACTTCAGACTATACTACAAAGCTACAGTAATCAAGACAGTATGGAACTGGCACAAAAACAGAAATATAGATCAATGGAACAGGATAGAAAGCCCAGAGATAAACCCACACACATATGGTCACCTTATCTTTGATAAAGGAGGCAAGAATATACAATGGAGAAAAGACAGCCTCTTTAATAAGTGGTGCTGGAAAAACTGGACAGCTACATGTAAAAGAATGAAATTAGAACACTCCCTAACACCATACATAAAAATAAACTCAAAATGGATTAAAGACCTAAATGTAAGGCCAGACACTATCAAACTCTTGGAGGAAAACATAGGTAGAACACTCTATGACATAAATCACAGCAAGATCCTTTTTGACCGACCTCCTAGAGAAATGGAAATAAAAACAAAAATAAACAAATGGGACCTAGTGAAACTTCAAAGCTTTTGCACAGCAAAGGAAATCATAAACCAGACGAAAAGACAATCCTCTGAATGGGAGAAAATATTTGCAAATGAAGCAACTGACAAAGGATTAATCTCCAAAATTTACAAGCAGCTCATGCAGCTCAATATCAAAAAAACAAACAACCCAATCCAAAAATGGGCAGAAGACCTAAATAGACATTTCTCCAAAGAAGATATACAGATTGCCAACAAACACATGCAAGAATGCTCAACATCATTAATCATTAGAGAAATGCAAATCAAAACTACAATGAGGTATCACCTCACACCCGTCAGAATGGCCATCACCAAAAAATCTACAAACAATAAATGCTAGAGAGGGTATAGAGAAAAGGGAACCCTCTTGCGCTGTTGGTGGGAATGTAAATTGATACAGTCACTATGGAGAACAGTATGGAGGTTCCTTAAAAAACTAAAAATAGAACTACCATATGACCCAGCAATCCCACTACTGGGCATATACCCTGAGAAAACCATAATTCAAAAAGAGTCATGTACCAAAATGTTCATTGCAGCTCTATTTACAATAACCAGGACATGGAAGCAACCTAAGTATCCATCGAAAGATGAATGGATAAAGAAGATGTGGCACATATATACAACAGAATATTACTCAGCCATAAAAAGAAACAAAATTGAGTTATTTGTAGTGAGGTGGATGGGCCTAGAGTCTGTCATACAGAGTGAAGTAAGTCAGAAAGAGAAAAACAAATACCATATGCTAACACATATATATGGAATCTAAAATACAAAACAAAAAAATGGTCATGAAGAACCTAGGGACAAGACGGGAATAAAGACGTAGACCTACTAGAGAATGGACTTGAGGACACAGGGAGGGGGAAGGGTAAGCTGGGACGAAGTGAGAGAGTGGCATGGACATATATACACTACCACATGTAAAATAGATAGCTAGTGGGAAGCAGCCACATAGCACAGGGAGATCAGCTTGGTGCTTTGTGACCACCTGGAGGGGTGGGATAGGGAGGGTGGGAGGGAGGGAGATGTAAGAGGGAAGAGATATGGGAACATATGTATATGTATAGCTGATTCACTTTGTTATAAAGCAGAAACTAACACACCCTTGTAAAGCAATTATACTCCAATAAAGATGTTAAAAAAAAATTAAGTACTCACGGGTATCCCAGTTCCATGAAATTGTTCCATATTTGCTTCAAAAACATGATAACTCCCATCTGGAGGCAAAGGTCTATCAAACAGCCACTAGGATGACACTGAAACAGAACAACAAGAGCATTAATGATCTTGCTCTTCTAGGTTGCCTTAAACACCCCCACATTCAAATTGTACAGCAAATTCTAAAGCCAGGGCACCTTATATCCATGCGTAGAGAGAATAAAAACAGGGAAGAAATAGCGCATATGAGGATACCTGATAGGGAAGTTTTCAGTAATATACATTGGAATATTGATCAAAATTATAACAGCAATAACCAAAAAATCTAACTTTTAATGAGCACTTAGTACTGCCAAGCTCTGTGCTAGGCACGATCACATTTAATGAATGCTCTGGAATACTACATACCTATTAACAATCAGGTGATAGCAAAATATTTAATTCTATGACAAAATGTTTATATTTTTTAAAATCAGCTTTTTGTCTCAGACTGATTTTAAATTTGCAGAAACTTTACAAAGATAGTACAGAGAGTGCCCATGCACCCCTCCCCCAATTCCCTCCATTGCCCCTTACATTACCGAGGTATATTGTCAAAGTTAAGAAGTCAATATTGGTACATTGCTATTAACCAAATTCCAGACTTTACTTAGATTTCACCAGCTCCAGGACACAACATGGGATACCCCATAGCACTTATTTGTCACCTTCCCCCCAGTCACCTGTGGTCTAGACAGTTTCTCAGATTTTCATATCCTTAACAATTCTGAGTACTGCTGGACAAGCACCCTTTGGAAAATCCCCCAATCTGGGTTTGTCTGACATTTTCACGTATTTAGACTGGGGTTATGTGCTTTAAGAATGGAGGCAGGGCACATAGGTAAAGTGCCATTTCCATCACATCCCATCAGGGCCACATGGTATCCCCATGACATCACCAGTGATATTAACTTTCATCACTCGGTTAATATAGTATTTGCCAAGTGTTTCTTCTGCAAAGTTACTCATTTTCCCGTATCTCCTGGAGAGGGAGTATCTACATATATTATAATGTATTTTAAGTGATAAAAGTATGCCACAAAATAGTTTGTCTGTATGATCCCAATGTTGCCTTCTCTGTGCTCCTCTGCTTTTTCAGATGCTCAGTAACAGCATTAGAAACCCACACGAACAAAAGTGTGATTCCAATAAAAATTGCAATAAATGTGCTTTGCTTGAAAACTTTGCACTATAGAAGATATTTGGGTAGGAAAGCGTGGGTCTTTTTCTTTGGAAATGGGTTCATGTCCTGCTTGTAAGGATGATGGTCTCTATAGCTTTGATCTACAGTTTCTATTTCTATCAAATCAGTACCAGTGGGACTTCAAAGGGAACAAATAGTTAGGACACAAAGAGCCTGCTTTTCTGTTTCCAGCCCAGTAACTTAACACCCCCGAATCTGAGCCAGAGAGAGGGTTTGCCAGTGATAATTTTTATTGTGTGGAGAAGTTTCAAGTCTCCTATCCAAGCACGCTCCTTCTGAATTTAGGACCCCCTGAACTCTGCTACATATATACCATAAGTGGGTTTGGTAGCATGTCTGAGGCAGAATAATTACTAAGCTACAGAGTCAGATCACAGATCACAGTTGCAAGCTGAAACTCTTCATTTTTGTAGAGAGACTCACAGAGGCAAATTAACTTGTCCAAGATCATGCAATGCTAACTGGTAATGTGGGAATGAAAGCTTAGGTCTCCTGTACCCTCATCCACTGCTCTTTCACGTAATGCTAAGGATGAATTCTATTTACCAATTGTGTTCATTGCCTTGAAGGGTTGCTTTAGCAAAGCCTGTTATTACGCGGGAAGTTAAAAAGAAAACTATCATAGAACCATGTGATTGGATCACTCTCCACAGTGGTAGGCCAAAGTGGGGAGGCTGGATGACAGACCATTTATAATTTTGTTGAATTTAAGCCTTGATGACTTTGTAGTTTGATTTACAGGGTAGAGAAAGAGATCTAACAGTTTCTTCACATAATGATTGCTTTGAGCTAACTCCAGTCCTTCATTACTCTAAAACTCATTCCGGATAAAGTCTATACTTAGAATGAGTAAAGGGCATGGATGAATGTGCAGGAGACCCAGGCTTTCATTCCCATTGCACCATTCAAAATTACATGACCATGGACAACCCAAAGCTGGGTGCCTTCACATATTTTTCTCATTTGCTCCTCATGAGAGTCTGGTGACATGGGTGTTGATATCTCTGTTTTGTAGATAATGAAGCTAAGTGGCAGACAGAAGTATCAGACTGCAATACCCTATTCCTTTCACTTGATCCACTTTAGTATGTTTACTCTAAATCCAATTTACATGTAGGAGCCAGCAATCATTCAGCGATCTTGTACCAAAACCAATTTTTATTAGATTCTCCACTGCGGCAATATGCTATCCCAATGGTGGCTGGAAAGGGCAGTCACCAGAACATGAACTCTAGACTGCCGGAATCATCAAATTGATGACTTCATCAATTTATAGGTATGTTTCAATAATTTTAGGCAAATTATATAACTTCTCTAAGCTTCTGTTTTCTCATCAGTAACATGAGTGTAATAACAGAATTGTTGTGAGGATTAAATGCATTAATATATGTAGAACACTTAGAACCAATTGCTGGAATGTGCTGGCATATAGTAAACACTCATTAAATATTAGCTATTATTAACATTTTACACAGATTTACATATATGAGATATTATATGGCATAGTATGAGGGAAGTCCAGTATAGTCAGTTCGTAAATATTCTAAATAAAATTGTAGTACTTTTTTCCTTTCTTTATAATGGCTACCATTATTTATGCCAGGGATTTTACATGCATGATCCAATTTAATCCACCTGTGGCCAATATTACTGAGATGGCTATTCTTATCACAATTTGCACATAAAAAAAATCGAGACGTAGCGATATTAAGATCATGCGTTCAGGTGCAGTAAAATTAGAATGTAGACTGTCAGATTCCAAAGACAAAATATTTGTTACAGATCATGGTTATGTTCTTTTCTTCAAGACTATTAAATCATCAAAGGAAGGAAAGAGACTTCTTCATCTGTACACCACATATTACCCAGCAGAGACCTAGGATAGAATATGTGTCAATAAATGCTTGCTGTATGATTGAATTCAGAGGATCAATTCTTATCTTCCACCATGTATACTTTTTCCATCTACACTTCCAGGATTTCTAGAGTCTATCACAAACCCATATTTTTATTTCACTGAGTGTTTTTTAAAATAAATAATCCTTTGTTGGAAAATATGGCTACTATCTATGTCATATGTATTGTGGAGAATATCTAGGATGGTTATGAAGTATTTTTCCTGACATTAGTATTATAATTATTCTCCTGGTACTTTCAAAGAAGAATCATGAATTCCAATAATTTCACAATTAAGAGTACCCAATTAAACAAAATTATTGGTGCTAGCAGCCACTAAAATGGCATCAATAGGCAGATCTACCTGCGTGTGACTACACTGTTCCCCACACTACCCTTGCTAACGCCACTGAACACTCCTGGAAAAAGTAAGCCTTGCTTTTTTCCCCCCATTTGGGTAGCTGAAAACCCTTTAGCAGATATAGTCATACTTCTGGGCTATGAAAGAAAGCTGCAAGTCTGATTTGGGGATTTTCAGGAGGCCTGGGACTATGAAAGGCCTTAGTTGATCTCTGCCCAATAGAATAATATCCAGGTGGCTGTAGAGACAGAGCATAGATAAATATCAGTTACAATTTATAGAGTTCCTACCACAGTCCAGGGACTGTGCTAATTGTCCTATGCAAATTGTCTCTTATTTATTAACAGCTTTGCAACCTAAGTGTTCCTATTGCCAGTTTACAGATGAGAAGACAGATATTCAGAGAGGTTAAATTAAGGACAAAGAATGAATAATCAGCAATATTAACATTTGAGCCCAGTTTTCTGTGATATAAAGCATATGTTCTTTGGGATCTTTAGGCTTTCTCCATGTATTCCAATAAACTTTTAGAAGACTCTGGGGAGACAACATTAATGAGAGAGGCCCTGAGTTTTGGGGACTTTTTAGATAGAGATTAGAAATGTCTCCTATTTCTCAGGTAATCTTTTCTTAGCCTCTCTCTAAATTATGACCTCCTACTAATGCTGCCACAAATTAAATTGGATTTTACATTAGAATAATTAAAACAATTTTGAACTAGACAAGGAATAAACAGTCTAACAATGAGACTGAAAAGAGTCCAGAAATTTCAAGATGTAGAATATAAAAAATCTTACAGTCTCATTTTGCCGAATGAAAACATGTATTTATTACATTTATTTATTAAATGTGTGGCTGCCAATTAGGCATGGGGGGATCTTGATTACTCTTTACACCAAAATAAACTTCCAATGGGCCAAAGACATCAGTATTAAAAAAAAATAACATTAGCTAAAACTACATGTTAATTTTGGGCTTCCCTGGTGGCACAGTGGTTAAGAATCCACCTGCCAATGCAGGGGACATGGGTTTGAGCCCTGGGCCAGGACGATCCCACGTGCATGGAGCAACTAAGCCCATGTGCCACAACTACTGACCCTGCGCTCTAGAGCCTGTGAGCCACAACTACTGAGCCCAAGTGCCACAACTACTGAAGCCCGTACACCTAGAGCCCGGACTCCACAACAAGAGAAGCCACCGTAATGAGAAGCCTGCGTACCGCAACGAAGAGTAGCCAACACTCACCACAACTAGAAAAAGCCTGCACACAGCAATGAAGACCCAACACAGCCAAAAGTAAATAAATACATAATTTTTTTTTAAAAATGTGAATTTTTAAAATTTCCTGAATGGAGAATACATTTTTTTTGTCATGATACAAATTCCCCAAACCATTAACAACAGTAATATTTTGATTAGAAAATGCTATATAGTTGTGTAAAAAAATATCAAAACAAAACTAAACTATATACAAGAAAATGGGAAACATATCTGCAGCAAATATGAAAGATTAGAGCCCAATTTTATTTGTTTATAAATTATTAAAACAGAAAAACAGCTTAATGAAAATAAATAGGAATAATACACACAGAGAAGTATAAAATGTCAACAGACATATGAAAAATATTCTCCATCTCACTTGTAATTAAAGGAACTGAAATCTAAAGAAGATATCCTTTGGATTATTGGTAAAAATTAAAATGTTTCTCTTGGCAGAGATCTGAAAAGTAGATTCATACTCTATAGGTAGAGCATAGCATTTGGGAGGACAATTTGTCAGTCCCAGTGAAAATATAAAATATTCTTACACTGTGATAGAGAGATATTATTCCTAGACATTTTGTTTCCATGACATACATATAATAAATCAATAAAGACATATCAGACTTTGAAGATATACCTATATATTTATAAATTAGTATTTGAAGTAAGATTTCTTTTGGACTAAATTTTCCCTGCTTAAAAGGAAACCCAGCATGTTTAAAAGTTTGGAAACCAGTACAATAGACAATAATAATTCTCCCAAAGGAAAACAGTTCTGGAGCTAAATTTCTGGGCTTTGTGAATGGAAAAAATAGTTTTGATGGAATATTAAAAAGAGCTGAGGGACTTCCCCGGTGGTGCAGTGGTAAGAGTTTGGGCTCCCAATGCAGGGGACCTGGGTTTGATCCCTGCTCATGAAACTAGATCCCACATGCATGCCGCAACGAAGAGTTCGCATGCCACAACTAAGGAGCCCACGTGCTGCAACGAAGGAGCCACAAGCCACAACTAAGACCCGGCACAATCAAATAAATAAAAATAAATAAATAAATAAATAAATGAACAAATTCCTGCTTTACAAAAAAAAAAAAGAGCTGAGGTCAGGATCACCCTCTTTTCTGGAAAGACTTAATTCCTTCATTTCTGAAACCATAGGAAGTCTCCTTTATTGAAAATGCATCTTCAGCATGCCTGAAATTCCCTGTTCCACCTCCCCTTTCTCTCCCTTCCCACCCCCTCTTCCTCCCATAGTTATTGGTCCATATCCATGCCTATCCCCACACCCACCCTTACAAATTACTTACTTCCTCCAGTCTCCACCGGTTGAAAAGTTTATTGTACTTTCCTGGATGGCCTACAAATCTGTAAAAAGCCATTTTAATTCATTAGCGTTTATGTGGGTTGACTGAAGAACATTTACTAATGCATTACAACAAGTGCATGTGTGGGTAGAGACCTAAGTGTTCTCTGGAGCAACTTGTACCCAAACAGTTGACTTAGGCCATGCTTAAACATCAAAGGACCCAACTTAAAAAGGAAAAATAATGTGTGAAGTCAATATCAATGAGTTGAGAAAGTACAGACAAACCAACCGAATGAAATTTCCTATTTTTACCTGTGGAGTTTTAATGTCTTCTTGTCCTAGTTAACGAATATTAATACAACGTGCTGAATGGCTTAGTTTAAAATGTTTCTAGCTTCAGCATGTTTCCATGGCACTTGTCAGAGTGTTAAGCATATGGCAAACCAGAACCAGTAGCTTAATATGCTTCTTTTTCATATTTTGCAACAAATTTAAGGAAAAGAAAAACATTACCATGACAGGTATGTTTCCCCCTAAGGTTACATAAAAATTATTTTCTTATTTAACAAAACCATTACTTATGACTGGAGAGTCATAATTCAACCCAAGGATGGCATGTTTTATTTATTTTTTAAAAATGGAAGTACAGCTGATTTACAATGTTGTGTTAGCTTCAGGTATACAGAAAAGTATTAAAAAAAGTATTAAGTATAAAGGTTATATGATTTTACTTTTTTATGCCAACTTTAACTGGGAGTGGCACCTAGAAGGACTGTACTGAGAAGTCTTTTGACTGGAAAAAGCATGTGAAGATTGATTGGGACAGTTTTCTAAAGCAGAGGACAAGAATTTGCCACCCCTGTTAACAAACCAGCAGTGGAACTGTTGACAATCTCTGTCATTCTGCAAAGATAATGCCTATGGAGTTGACTTACCTCCCCAAAAAGAAAGCAATATAGAAGATAGAACTGTTTAAATTGACAAACTGGAAGAGGAACATCTTCAAAGCAAAGCTGTTTTCCCATTCAGATTCTGTTCGAGGATATTCTAAAAGGAACATAGGGTGTGTTTACATAGATGAGGTAAATGACAAGAAATATGGATACAGAATCAGAAGTCCCATGTTCAAAGTCTGGTTCAGTCATTTACTAGTCCTATGAGCCACTCAATGTCTCTGAGTTCTAGTGTCTGCATCTGTAAAAATAGGAATGATAATATCTGTTCCATAGTGTTGCTGAAAGGATCCAATGAGATAATCTTTAGACATTTCCCACAGCTACAGAAGTATGATGCTTGTTATTAAGATATAAAGATTTTCAGGATTCTCTCTGCTCCTTTCATTTAGAGGTAACCACAAATATTAGATCAGTCTTTCACCCAAACTGGCTATACTTAATATAGGGACCTAAACTGTCCACAGGGTTCTTTGAAAAAGGAATATTTTGTATGCAGACTGAAGTGGAATAGTAAAGAGAAAAGAGGGCTACATCAGTCACAAAAGCCCAGTTTTTATCTCAACCTTACACCTAATTTGCCGGTAATCTCAGGCAGATCTCTTCACATTTCTCTGTAATCAGTTTTATCACCTGTGAAATGAGGAATTTAGATAAGATAATTTTAAGAACTCTGTCAACTCACACCTTAGGGTTCTAACTTCTCAAACAAAACAAAACAAACAAAACACAACAAAATACAGTGATGAGAGAGATTGGATGAAGATGGCAGCATGTACTGAAGCCTCTGCTCCCACCCAGTACCCAAATAAGTGATAGAAAATATATATGTACATCTAATATATATATATATATATTTTAATATAATTGAAAAATTCAAGAAAGGTAGAAAATAGATGGGCTCTGACTTAAGGAAAAGAGAGGCCAAAATACATGCATGAGCAAAGCACAGAATAAAAACACAACAGGTCTTGGGGAACTCCAAGTCCAAAGCAGGTAGGTGCCGGAAATAGGAGGGGGTCTGTGGGGCATCCAAAAGAGTGACTGGTTGGTGGGCACCAGTGAGAGCAGTCAGGATAGGCTGACATTTCCCCATGGGTTTTGAAAGGTTGTGTTTTCATTGTTGTTTCCTTCTAAATAGTTTGTAAATTAAGCATAAAACTTATTTAGAAATACGAATGTGGATTTTTAAAAAAATCCTGTGAGTAAGATTGCTTTTGGTTCTCCATTTCTAATTTTATTGCATCGTGATCCACAAATGTGTCCTGTGTGATTTCTGTTTGGGGGCAAAAAAGTTGCAATTTCATTGTGGCCAAATTACATGGATAAGTTTTGTCAATGTATCAAGTGTCTGAAAATAATATTTCTGTTGAGCATACAGTTTATATATATTTTAAAAGAAGCTTGCTAGTTATGATATTCAAATACTCTATATCCTGGCTTATATTTTGAGTGTGGATTTATCAATTTATTTTTGTATTTCTATCATGTTTTGCTTTCTATGTTTTGAAGGTTTATGAAAAGGTGTATAGAAATCATGACAATTATATTGACCTGGTAGATTGTTTATCAGTATGAAGTGTTTCTCTGTCTCTCTCAAATAGGTATCAAATTCTTGTTTGCCTAATGTTAATATGGTGACATATGATTTTATTGTTACTATTTTCTTGATATAGATGCTCCTATTGCTGAATTGACCTCTGATAAAATAAAAACTCTTTTTACCAGTTGATCTAATTTGTTTCTTGGAATCCAGGTTTATTTTTATAGATAATTAATATTACAGATAAATCACAGTTCATTATTATAGTTACTTTATTATTTGGAACAACTGACAACCATTCTGATCTAATTCTCAACAACTATAAAACTAGGCTGAAAAAATTCTCTCTTGGAATCAAATGTTATATATTTCCTCTCTAAAAAAAACCTTAATGTGATAGAATTGAAGCTTTGATTTTTTTGTGTGTGTGGTTTTTGAAAATAAAATATTTGGACAAAAAAAGAAATCAAGAAACAAAGTTTAAAAAAATATTTTAAATAAAACAGTGTTTGGCCTCCTCTAGAAAGTTAAACCTAATTTCTAATTTGAAGCATAAATTTGCAAGCCAAAAGTTATACAAAATATAATGTCATATATATTATATATATATATTTATAGGTATATACATGCAATGATATTATATTACTTTAAGTAAAATATCAATATTTTATTAATTTAAATCAATACAATTCATTCATTATTAATCAACAGTTATGAATCCACAGGCATTATGGTATGAGTTACAGATGGAAAAATCAAATATGAAGTGAATACACCTGGAACTTAGCACAGATAACTGTTCTGTTTCCTACTATCAATTGTGGTCCCCAAATCACTTGCTTAGATTTGCTTCTATCTTGTGTATAAAGTACTTTAAAAGTTAATAAATGTAAGGAATCAGAGCTGGAAGAAACCTTTGAGACAATGTAGTTCAAGTGCTTTGTTACCCAGCTGAAGAAATTGTAGCTCAGTGGGTTTAAAGAACAATGAAAATGATGAAAAAGATCATTCCCATTTATGGAGCACTTGTCATGTGTCAGGTGGCCAACCTACAATGGTGAAACAGGAAGTATTATCATTCTCATTTTACCAGTGAAGAAACTGACTCAAAAAAACCAAAAAGAAACATAAGAAAGAGGAGAAGGAGGAAGAATGGAATGGAGAGAGGGGAAAACTTGCTCATAGTCATGTAATTTCCAAGTAATCATGGTCATCCAGAGGATGAACTAGGAACTAGTTCTTCCCTCTACACACTGTTCCTTCTCTTGTTACTTGTATTTGTAAATACATTATAACGAAAGTGATATATCATGATAGAGTCATACAGTTCCTCCACCATAGTCAATGGAGTCTGTCACTTCTGAGTTTAAATTCTACTTATTTAACTTAATTATCTTGCTTTTCTTATCCATAAACTAGGGATCATACTGTCATAGAGTTGTGATGACAATAAGACAAAATAATGAAGGAGAAGTGTTTAGCTTAGCCCAGTGCGTTGGCTCTGGTGAGTTCTCAATAAAAGATCATTGCTCAAACAAATCTGCAATAAAAATTTTGTACCCCAAACTGGGGGACTAAAAATTAAGTTTGAGGATAGAAAAAAAGACATTTTCTGACATGTAAGGTTTTGAGAAATTTACTTTCCAGGTAGCAAAATAAGGAATTAAGTTAAGACAGAAGAAACATAGGATCCAAAAAGTAATGTCCAGCCGAGAAAAAAAAGGTGAAAGGAATTCCCACAGTGCTGGTGAAGGGAAGTGTAGATGCCCAGAGGGTAACCTATTGAGATTGGAGTAGACAGTGGTTCAGGGAGGATAACTCTAAGGAGAAAATAAAATGAATACAATACTTGATGTTTTTGAATGTATTTAGAGAGAATTTAGAGTTATGGCAGGAAGTTTGGGATAAATTAAGGAAAGTATGTGTAGACAATTAAGCAACAAAAGTGCTATTATTAGCTTCATGAAAATATAAAGGTTGTGTAAGAAAGGAAGGATCACAGTACACACCATGCCTTAGATGTGAACATAGTTCTCTAGACACAATGATTTGAACACTAATTATTCATTTGGCTAAAACTGCTGGTACAACCACTTTGGAAGGAGGGGAATTAAGTCTGTTTTTAGCCGGTGATGAATGGGGAAGTGTGCGGGGACAGAACACTGCAGGGAATAAAGACTTAAGTTCTTGTCTTTATGATGGGAAGGCAGTCACTTCCCAAAGCTGGAAAACCCAAGAATGGCATGCAATTTAGAAACAGCGTAGAAAATAACAGAAGAAATTAATTGATAAAATGCTAAAAAGCCGTCCCTCAGGGATATGGAAAATAAAAATGGGTAATGTGGTAAAGGACTGGTGTTTATTACAAATCTCTTAATAATCTTTTGCCTTTTAAATTGTGTACATGTAATATGACACTTTGACAAAAATAAATATTGGGGGTGAAAATCACGAAGAACTGAAAAAGTAGTGGAAAAAAGCAATTCCAAGTAGGGAGAACTAGGTTTGCTAATTTCTAGTAAGATTTTGTAACTATACACATTGCCTCTCTATAGTTATGTGATGTAGTCCAACTTCCTATGCCCCTTCTTTCACTTTTATTGACAATTATATAACTAAAGTTGATATAAAAAACATATAAAAAATGCTAAAGTGTGTAAAGCAAGTGCAGAATAATATGCCCATGTTACTAAAGAGTGAAGAAAAATGGGCTTACCTAAATTAGTGAGAAGGTAAGCAATTTTTTCATAAGCCTGTAATAAAAGAAAACAGTTAATGTTATTATTTTCTTTTAGAAAACGCTGTTATTTACACTATTCAAGAAACATCTAAAGTATATTCTACATAGTGGTTACATTTTTAATTAAGCAGAAGCAAGTTTTAAATCTTACTCTACAGTGCTTTATATATACACATACACACACAATGCATGTATAAAAAGGTGTTGTAAATATGTGTATATATACAGACACACTTGATTTCTGCAGTAACATCTTTTCTGCTAGCTATCTTTATTTCCACTTTATAAATCAAAGAAATGAGACTTAAAAAAACCCCAAAGACATTCAACTAGTTAACGGCTGACCTGGGATTTAATAATCAAATTATATGTGCTTTTCACTACTCTGGAAGGTTAAGTGGAAGTATGTCTTCTTTACTATTGATAAAGAATTTTCCAAACTATGACAAAGGCAGTGGGCAAAGTTGCATTCCTAAAGAACAAAGTTGGTTTGGTGGTTATTTAAACCAAGATTCACTAGTCAGATCTGTTGAATCTGTAAGTCACATGCACAATAGATTTTTATAACATTTTTTATATTCTGCCACCTTCTCCTTGCCCCACCATACTCTGTGTACCACTCATACAGACTCAAGGAAAGAAAACATATTTCACAATATTCCAAGTAAATATAGTTGGAAATGTATATTTACTATAGACAGAAGGGTGATGTGTGTGTGTATGTAAATGTGACTACGTAACCCCACAATTCAACAAATTATTCTTTAGATTATAAATTCCAATAACCCTGCCTATTGGCATGCAAAATCAAAAAGGTGTCTGGACACTTGAAAAGTTGTTCACCTTCCCTGACTGTTCTTTCAATAGAACTATTATGATTATTCATCTTGACCATGATTCAATCCATCTCTTCCTAAGATTTAAAGTGTTATCTTGAGACAAAAAGATTATATTGAGTACAATAGTCTCATTCTACCCCTGGTGCAGTTTTTTTTTTTTTTTTAACTGTACACTCAAGTAATCATTTCCAAATTTTAGGACCCGATTAGCGTGAATTCATGAGCACCAAAGTTATCCTGACTTCGTTCTTTTCCATGCCCCATTTATCAACTAAGATGATTAGAGAAGGGTCTCCAGAGAGTATTGGAAGACAGCCTTATCAATCAGCAAATAGTACTTGAGTAGCTCCTATGCCTCAGACACTGAATTAAGTGCCCTCATGGGGACTGAGAGAAAATTTTCTTTAAATAACTGTCATTTAGAGTATTTGGCTGGTGCCAAACAGTGTTTTATATATACTATTATTTATATTTGTCCTTACAACAATATTATCAAATAGGTATTATGATTCCCATTTTACAGAACAGGAAACTAAGGTTTAGAATGTTAAGCACCTAACCCGAGATAATACTTCTAAGCAAGTAGCAAAGTCGGGATTTGGTATCATGGCTCTCTTGTACCACCTATGCTGTGCCTTGTCACATAATCACTTCAGATTTTGTCTTAATACTTAGCACATAGACCTGTCTGTAAGCCTGCGATGGTGATATCTGCAGCTGATGCCCCAAGGGATTACGATAACCTAATAACCTTTGGAGGAATGTTATGAATCACAAAAGATGTTGTGCCACCCCTGGATATATTGCTCTTGGAAAGCTGTCTGAGGTAGTGAACAGCCTGCATCACCCAAGGCCCAAATGCCCATTGGCATCATCATGATGATGAGTTACAAAATCAGTCCATGCAGAGTGACATGTTAACTCACCCACAAAGTGTAGGAAGAAACCACAATTCAAATATAACCAACTGGATGGTGTATTACAGCAATCACATTGACACAGCAAGTTGTGTGTGTGTGTGTGTGTGTGTGTGTGTGTGGTAGAATGGATATGTACTTGGGGGAGGAGAGAATAAGGGGATTCAGGGTCAATTGTTCTGGTTACTACATTATATCCACGTAGTATATGTATATACTACATAAATATACATCATTATGTATATATATATATGCAATATATGCGTGTGTGTAAAACATTTAAAAATAAAATAAAATTTAAAAAGTATATAAAATATCATATTGAGGAACCTATGCTTTTAAAAATTATTCACTAGTGCATTCAGTAAGCTGATAGTCTGTGGTCATATATATTGGGTTAAAAATATTTATTAGGAATTTCTAATGAGTCAGGTACTATTCAGGGAACCAAATAACAGTGAACCAAACATAGTCTCTGCTTTCATGGAATTTAAACTGCAGTGCTCAGAGAAAGATGGCAAAGAAATATGTAATTGGCCAGGAGATGCAAAGTACTAAGAGGAAAGAGGAAGCAGCCTGAGGGGTAGAGAGTAGTGGTGGCACAGCGTGCTATTTAGAGGGTGATCAGGGAAGCCTCTCCAAGAAGGCGGCATTTGAGCAGAGAGCTGCATGGAGTGAGGGAACCCAGCAGGGATGCAGCTCAGTATGGGGGGAAACAGAAATTGTAAGTGCAAGCCTGCCACGGGCTTGGTGTGCTTCATGAAGGACAAGGAAGGTAGAGGGACAAGGGTGGAGGCAGTAAAGGTAGTAAGAGTTGAGTCAGAGAGATCTCAGAGAGAAACACCTTTTCAGGGCCTGGTAGGCTATGGTGAGGACTTTAGAATTCGTCCTGAGCTGAGAAGTCATCTCCCTACTAATGCTTTGTTTTGGGGTGCAATGCAGAAATCAGTTGTGGGAAAAAATGGCAAAGGCAGAGAAAAAACAGCAAGGTTGTTGTGAAGGGGCAAATTAAGGGGTTGTACACGTGTTTTAATGCTCTTTATCTCTGAGTCAGAGGCTCACAATCTAACCTTCCTTGTAAAAAGGAGCTCCAAACAGACTTTTGCAGAGTCAAAAAGATTCTGCACTTTTCCAGGAATCCTCCTTTTTGAATTTCTAGAAATCATGGACATACATATGAAAAAACGAAACAAATACATTTTTAAAAAAAGAAGCTAACCTTCTTATTAAATGGGTCATTTTGCATTGCTTCCTTTCGAGGTTAAGATGTGTGGTCTAACACTTTGAACCACCCTATTCCATAATAACCTATTTGCATCGTAATTACCAGTGGAAATCGGGTGTTGAGGAAAGTCAGGTACATTTTGAGGTCTTTGGGGATCAGGCCCATGAAGGAAACATAGGAATGTATTCTCTGGACTTTAGAGATGGAAGTGGATCAATAATGTGGAAGAGTCCAGAACCAGCATGAATACACAATAGCCAAGTGTATTCAGGGCTTTCTTTTTTTTTTTTTTCCTTCCTTTTGGTTATAGTGTGCTCTATGCCTGGTACATGGCCTTTAAAATGAGAGGAGGAATACCAAAAGGAGTTTATCCTTTTATTGACAATGCTGAAATGGTTTAATTGGCTTAATCCCAGAAGTACAAGAGTACTTCTGCTGTGATGTTTCTATTTTCTCTTAAAAATTACATGTTAATCATGAGACCAGAGAACTTTCATTCTTAAAATAATTCTTAGATTAATTGAGGTTTGATTGTCAAGCAACAAGAATATACACTTCTTAAGTAACTGCACATTTTAAATTTTTATCAAAATCTTTTTGGAAGTATTTCCTAATGATGGTTAACCATGCTATTTATAATGCTAACCTCTGGTAGCATTGTATTTTGAGGGTCAGCAAAATAAAGAATAAAAAGGATGGGATTTGTGAAGAGCAACTCCTGGTTTCAAATTCTGGCTTTGTAGTTTTTTAGCTATATGCCTGGTAAAAGATGTTAAAGATAATAACTTGAAGTTTTAGTTATTGTTAAATTATTTGCAATTTATCTTTGGAAGATGTGATTTCTGATCTTGGCTGGGTAGCAAAATCCCCTTAGCTCCTTAAATCACTGATTTCGTAATGCTATTTTGTGGACTAACTGGATCAGAATCACTTGGAGAGCATTATGGGAAATTTTTTTGTTTTAAATACAGACTTCATAGTCCTACAAAGAAGATTCTGAATGAGACTCAGGAAGCTGTAGTTTTTCAAGTGTTTCAGGTGATTTGATGAGTATAAGAGTAGGAAACAATCCTTTAAGTTACTTTTATGATCTGTAAAATGGGCCTGTCATCAAATTTTTATTATCTTGATCCATATTTCTCTCCCAAATTAAATATTTGTAGGAATGCCACAATCCACCTGTTTTAAAAGCTTAGAGAATATATATCCTTTGATTGTTAGTTTGAATGAAATTAACAAGGGCAGAAAACTTGAAAGACACTGAAAATATAATTCCAGTAACAAAAGTGACTTTGAGCACATACAATATTCGAAATGCTAGGATCTGGAGAATAAAATATTTAAAATGTATTGAAAGAATATATTCTAAATGTCTTTTAGGCATTAGGCAAAGACCTGGAGATATAAACATGAGGAAGCTACAGCCCCTGCTCATGAGGAATTTATAACCTGATCGCTAGAGAACAGGCATATCCCAAGCACTGTAGCAGAAGAGCATTCACAAAAGAGATTGTTTAATGCTATCAGGAGACTCTGATAAGGAGGGAGAATAGACCTGTCCAAGCACCTGTGAGAAGAACAGACACAAAGAGATTCTTTAATTCCACATATGGGATCAAGAACAAATTTTATGAAAGAAGTGATCCTTAACTGAAATTTTCAAAGGTGAAGAGATATTCTTCAAGGAGAGAAAAAGAAAAAACAGGTCAATAGAGGAAGCACTGTGAACCAAGAGATGGGTGTGAAATAGCAGAATGCCAGGGAGCAAGCACAAGTGGTTCTATAGGCTGGACTGCAGGGTGTGACAGGGCGGGGGCAAGACACAAACTCCAACAAGGGGAGAAGGGAAAACTGGCTTTAAATAATGGAGACCCTCCCATGCCATTGATGTCAGAGGCAATGGGAACCTGTTATACAGATCTGAGTACAAAATAAGATGATCAGATTTGTAATTTTGAAAGACCCTTGCAGCAGTGGTGTGAAAGGGAGATAGGAAGAGTGGAGAATAGAGACAGGAAGACTAACCAGTTAGAAGGCTGTGACAATAGCCTGAGCTAGAAATGACAAGCAGCTGAACTAAGGAAGCAGAAGTGAGGATGGGGAGCAGGGAATGGATACGAGAGAAGCACAGTTCACAACAGTCACTGATACGATGAAGGAGACGAAAGTAATGCATGAAGAATGGCAAGGTTTCTGGCTGTGTACATTAAACATGAAAAGTTCAGTTTTAAAAAATTATTTGGCTGATTTAAGCTATTTTTCCGCGCACTCATTTCATAGTTTCATGTATATGGCTTATAGCTGAAAAGCGTATTAGATTAATAGAATATTTTAACTGAGTCCAAATCCCTCGTTTGGGGAATATGGTAGCACAGGGATCACAAAGTCAAGCTATTAAGAAACACTTGTATGAGTACATTTGAAAAGTACATTTGTATGAGCTGTATATTTAGAGTTGTTCTGGAGATAACAAAAGATAGCATTTGGTATTCTAGGTGAATCTTTTTGGTGGTATATTTTTTTAAAGAGTCTGATATTTTGATATTAATGATGTTAATCTATCCTTATTTGATGAAGCTCTTAAATTGATCCTGTGTGTTCAGGTGAGTCAGAAGGGCTGTTTAATAATCTGGGAGGTGCCTTAACATCCTGGGTGGGAAGGAAATGCATAAATTCAAAAGGGCATTATTTTCTTTACACTGATTGAATCTGAGAAATATAACATTCCTTTCACATTTGGTGAGTTGGCTGTGTAATTCACTTCTTTTATGCTAAATCCATTTTAAAATCTTCTCCTGAGTTAGTTGCAAGGGCAAAGGAGAAGTTGTATGGTCTATTTCACTTCTAACAATCCCTGAATCTGAAAGCCAAAATGCTCAACAAGTAGAAATAAACATTTAGAAAGAGGAAAGTCAGCTCTGTTTTCTCCTGGGAACCATGGATGCTTATTTCATAGCTCTAGGCACTTACATGGGCTTTTGTATTTAATGAAGTAGAGCTAGTGGGATTTTAAGGATCTCAAAGGATGGTTTCTATGATAAAAATAGTACCATCCTTACCTGTCTACAGAGGTCTTTGTTGTCTGTAAATGCAAGTACTTTGGAAGAAACAATACACTAAGCCTCATCAAAAATATAAACTTAGTGAGAAGAAGTTGTATCTGAACCTATAAGAGAGAGGAATGTATGTTGGAGGGTCAATTGTGATTCTAGGGAAGGGGTGATCACCGAGGATAGAAATTGGAGGGGGAGCAGAATCAGAGTTCAAGGGACTGGGAATTGAGAAGCACCTGGAATAATATAAAACTGGAGTCTGGTACATCAGTGAAAATTTCAGCCAGCCTGATAGAAAGTAATGGACTTTTATCAGGACACTAAGTTGAGCAACTGACGATTCAAACTGATGAAAGCCTGGGCAGTGTTCAGAGGGGCAGGGGAGAGGGAGAGAGCATAAATGAGAACAGAAGGAACAGACGGGGGGAGAGAGAGAGAGAGATAGAGAGAGTGTGAGTGTGTGTCCTGGGATGTTAGCCATTGATCATTGATAAGCCTGTTCCTTACCTGGTGAAAGACAAAATTTAAAAAATGACCCAAAGTTGCTACCTAGGTGGCTGCGGTTTTATGGGTAACTCATATATAAAGTAAAAATAAAGTACATTCCAATTCTAATTTGTTCCAAATTTTATATCATGGTAGAATGTTTTAAAAGTAAAGGCTGGGCTTCCCTGGTGGCGCAGTGGTTGGGAGTCTGCCTGCCGATGCAGGGGATGCGGGTTCGTGCCCCGGTCCGGGAGGATCCCACATGCCGCGGAGCGGCTGGGCCTGTGGGCCATGGCCGCTGAGGCTGTGCGTCCGGAGCCTGTGCTCCGCAACGGGAGAGGCTACAACAGTGAGAGGCCCGCGTAATGCAAAAAAAAAAAAGTAAAGGCTATTTTTTCTGATTATAAATCAAAACATACATATAGAGATAAATATTTGAATGAACAGAAAAAATATATATTAAATCAAATATTATCCTGAGATATAACCACTATTAACATTTTATTGTCACTCTTCAAAATGCAGGTGTGTTCCAATGGAAATCAAGTGAAATTGTATATCCTTCTTCCGTAACTGTATGCCATGTACTTAAATAATATTAAAATTTAAAATTCAACCAACTTACTAAGGATAAGAAATTGGATCAGTTTAAAATCAGACTAGCTGATTGCTAGTATTACCTAGAAATGAATACATTAACCACTTAGCTTCCTTTTCCTTAGATAATGAGATCAACCACAATAACCTCTGTCCACTGGAAAACTGCCACAATACACTGGTTTTGTTAGAAACAATTTCTTTCCCTATCTGCCAGAATAGTTAATATAAAAACCATAAATATAAAACTCTACAATGTCCTTGCTGTGAATGGTTCCTCCTTCAATGTGGTGACTTTGTGCAATGCACAACATATACTTCCTTATACAGGCTACCACACAAGCCTCTCAGTCCTAGCACTGTCTTTTTTCAATGTTTATTGTTCACTTTATGAGTCAAAAGCAGAAATTAAAATACTGTATGGCTTATTTGGAGATACAGTAAGCAACATTCTTCTTCTGCAAATGAACCTAACCCTGAAGAAAGGAGTCTCCAGTAGAAAATATTAACTATTGTCCTTGCATTAATATTTACCCATTTCTCAGTGACTATTTATTTTCTCTTAAGAACATCTCTGATAATTTTAAGGTTAAATAGTAAATGGTTCCAGTTCCCTCCCGACTAACCATGTAACGTCAGTATCAATCCACGTTTGGAACCAAATGCATATTACCTGTTTATGTTATCAATATCATTGTTTGTGTATTGGTCAGCCCTCTATATGAATTATCTCACCATGTAAATATATAAGCACTAACACTTACTATATGCATAATCTGGGACAAGTTATTTAAGCTCTCTGAATTTCAGCTTCCTCATTTACTAAATGGAGAAAATATCGACCTTGTGGTGTTGTTGGAAGAATTAAAGGAAAGATATTATTCTAAATGTGCCAATAAGTGCCTCCTGTCTTCAGAAAATGGGGCCCCATCCACAGATCTTGCTGAAGAGGTAGACCTAAGCATAATATTGTCCTCGCAGCCATAGACATTTGGTTCATAAGTCACTTGGTATATGTGAAGTTGAACCAATCAGATGCTCTCTCTGAAAAACTAGCACATTGAAACACTGGATGATCTAAGTTAAATAAACTACAGAAATTGACCAACATGGTCATGAATTTAAAGCCAATGAAAATAACAAAAGCACAGCAATGCAACAGTATACCAGACTCTGAAAGGGAGGCCGTGGGGAGGCAGATAGTCTCTTCCTGATAGAATGGAGCAGATATGCAAATAGAATCATTGGAAAAAGAGGTAGAAAGAAAGGAAAAGAGAAAGAGAGAGGGAAAGAAGATAGAGAGAGGGAGAGAAAAACAGGAAGAGGGAGGGAGGGAAGGAAGGAAAAAAAAACTTAGTCCCAGAGGAATAAAAATGGAGTAGCTGTCTGACTGTTTTCCATTTCACATGAGGTCCTGGAGATAACAAGGCTACACTTTCAAACAGAATTTCCTATATCTTTCCAATAAATTCTCCTCTGAGGCTGAGTTTGTTGGAATGGCTTTCTAATCCAAACAATCCCTTATCTGAATGAAAAGAGCATAGCAGCATTTCTAGCACACACTAGATACGCGAGTGGAAGTTGTGGCTAAACTAAACTATAAACCCAAAGAGCAAGGAAGGCGATACGACTATCGATTTTAATTTTTTAAAATTCCATCATGTAAACCACATCAATGAAATATTTTCTGTTGAGCCAAACTGTCTTTGCCAGAAATGATACTAGGTCTTATTTTGGCTGCCTGTAAATCCAATCCAAGTATAAAGGAAACACATCCTCTCCTTTACCCACCCCTTGTACACCTATTGAAAAACCTGTAAACACTTACAAGATTCAGTGCCATAATGATCACAAAATTGATACAGACTGCAGCAGCAGAAGTTGCAAACTGCCAGTGTTGTTTGATGAAATTCCACTTGAATGATGCAAACTGTTCCATGACAACCAGGCGATACACCACGACTGCAAACACTGCAGTGATCACCAGAGAAATCTACAATATGGGAGACCAGAGGAGACATCCACACTGTGCATCATTACAAAACGAAAGCAACACCATGGATCCAATACACTGACCCCAAAAGCTAAAGAAATGTACTTTTCCAAGAAAGCATATGTAAATTTAAAATTTCCTTTATGGAACTAACTTTCATTAGAGTCCAAATAAATGGTATAAGATTCAGTTGTTTCAGTGGGATATGCTGTTCAAATCTCCACTTTCACATGAATGCTTGGTTTTAAAACAAAATATCTAATTTTAGGATGATCATGTAATTTCCATTTTATCTTAGATGATCTTTGTTTCGCCCAAAGAGTGTTTTATTTAGGGATATGCACAAACTCCCTTTGTAATTATTCTGTGACCTGCTGTGATTTTTATTTTGTTTAATAGTATGTATGTACTACCAAGGTACTGAACAAGATAGTTTCTTACATCCTCGGGGTCACAAAATGAGTTGGTATCCTAGAACGTCTTTCTAAACCTGGAATCCCACATTCTGAGATTTATGATTATACTTTACCATGAAGAATATTCCTGAGATAGAAACAAGAAGCCGAGTGACTTTGTCTGAGGAAGGCTGATGAGGCTCAGGTTTTCCACTGATGGGATTCACTCTCTCCATCTTGTAATACTTTGCTTCAAACTGGGGACGAAGTGTTTCCTATGAGAAAAACTAAAGTTAACTAAATATCTGTCACAAATTTTTTAAAAATCCAATATTTAATAAATTTCTGGAATTTGACCTATTTTTATATCAAGTCTTGGCAAAGAAGCAAATTGTAAAAAATTAGATGAAAGTTATTTTAGGGTTTATTTAACCCTAAACTATATTTTAATTAGCACAGTTTTCCACTAATGCAATTTAAGGAAACATCATAGACGTGCTTTGAAAAAATTACACATTTCATCATTGATCTTTACTGTCTTCATAAAATAAGAATCTTGTTAGTAAAAAGAAGTCAAGTAAAAATTGAATGGTGGGGCTTCCCTGGTGGCGCAGTGGTTGAGAGTCCGCCTGCCGATGCAGGGGACACGGGTTCGTGCCCCGGTCCAGGAGGATCCCACATGCCGCGGAGTGGCTGGGCCCGTGGGCCATGGCCGCTGAGCCTGCGCGTCCGGAGCCTGTGCTCCGCAACGGGAGAGGCCACAACGGTGAGAGGCCCGCGTACCGCAAAAAAAAAAAAAAAAAAAAAAAAAAAAAAAATTGAATGGTGTTTAGCTGCTTCCTGCTTGGACATTAAGGACAGTGAATGATTTTCTGTACCATATGTTATTCCAGTTTCCTTATCTCCTGGTTTCTTAACATCTTACCTCCTCTTCTTCCCATTCAATAAGGTCCCAAGTATAGGTCAGTGTACTTCTTCTCCTTTTCCAAAACTCCAGGAAGACTGTGGCTATAAATAATAATAATATTATTATTATTACAATTCTTTACCTGACCATATCCCACTCTGTCATCATTGCCTTTCTTCTTGTATTGATGCATTCACATCCTATTATTAAATAATTAAAATTAACTATATTTGTATTAAAATTATGCAGCTGGAATGTTTTCTCCCTTACCCTCTTCTCCCTATCTGTGCAACTGCTATCAGTATGCACTCCTGATGGAGAGTGATTTTTTAAAATAAATTTATTTATTTTTGCTGCATGGGGTCTTCGTTGCTGCATGCGGGCTTTCTCTAGTTGTGGCGAGCGGGGGTTATTCTTCTTTGCAGTGCGTGTGCTTCTCATTTCGGTGGCTTCTCTTGTTGTGAAGCACAGGCCCTAGAGTGCGGGCTTCAGTAGTTGTGGCACATGGGCTCAGTAGTTGTGGCTCGTGGGCTCTAGAGCTAAGGCTCAGTAGTTGTGGCACATGGGCTTAGCTTCTCCATGGCATGTGGGATCTTCCCAGACCAGGGCTCGAAACCGTGTCCCCTGCATTGTCAGGCGGATTATTAACCACTGCGCCACCAGGGAAGTCCAAGAGTGATTCTTTTTATTGGAATAAATAAGCAGAGATTTTTGTTACAATAGCATGATCTTGATCTTGTGAAACTGGGTTGGAGATGAAGCTGGAGGCCTTCAGTGGAAAAAGGAACTGTGTTGTCAGGGGAAAGCAGGGCTTCATGTGCATCAATGGAGGTAGAGAGTATTTTGGAAAATCTGAAGATGATACCCCATAATTCTGCTCCTTAGCAACTATGCATTGTATTTCTTTTTTCACTCCTACCTCTCTGACTATAATGACATACTGTTCTCAACGTTACAAAAATTTCAAAGATGCACATGCCGCATCCATCCCTTGCACTTCCATTTCTCACGTCCATTTCCAGTGGCTTTCCTCTGTGATCTAAAGCCAATGGCACAGAGTAACAGAATCACAGGGTCAAGCATGTAAGAGAGGTAAGATTCTGTATGCAGTTTGTTCCAAGTTATTTTAAATTCACAGAAAGCAAGGCCCAGAGTCACTGACATACATCACTGACCTTGTCCAGAAATCTGCCAAAGCGTCCACAACACTTTATTACGCTTCTTTCTGTACCTGCTTTTCCCCACACTTGAAGGTAAGTTTCTTGAGGCCCTTTTTTCCTTAGCGCTTTTAGTGCTTGGCACACTGAAAATGCTCAATAAAAGTTTGTTAAATTGAACTGAATTACTGAATCGAATTCAGTGATTGTGACTAACCCCTGGGGGAGTGTTTTTTGTATTATTCTAGAGGTTTTCAAATTATGCTCTGTGGAATTTCACTAGGGACCTTGGAAGAAAGAGAGAATCCCCTTCTTTTTTAATATATATATTGAGCAATCATGTTCAACTTTATTTGGAAAAATAATTATTGTTTAAAAAGTTTTAAAAACGACTTCACTGTACTTCCAGGTGGGGGAGTGGCTAATGAGAGGGGCAACACAGGCGAGTGGTCAATTCCGAACACAAATGAAGTTAAGTATGTCTGAATATGGAGCCCAAAAAAGAATTCCAAGTACTGTTTTCATCAGAAGAGATAAAAAGTTAAAGCTTTCTCAAAAGGAGACCCATCTGAAACGAGAGTCTATCAGAGCAACCTCTCTGCCACAGCCAATTTGTACAACACCCAAGAACTACTAAAGAATCCCCCATTCCGTAGATTTGTTTTCAGCAACATCCGCAAGCGTAATGTGCTTTCCCCACGTAGTATTGCAACATCACCGTACATGAGTTAGAAATAGAAACCTCACTAAACAGGATCTACAATTAACAGAAGGACCATGAGTGTGGGACATTTTAAATTTCCCTGCCTAGGGTAAGTTACTGATTTTCTGGTTAACGCCTTACAGCAATACAATTAGTAGAGTTTTTTGCATGAGTATCTAGTAGATATTGATTAGTAGACTAATCAATATAAAGAGCCTATACATACGTGTGAAACAGCAGATTTTGAATATTTGGGCTGAACTGTACTTGACACAGCCTCAACTGGTTAGTTGTAGAACCGGCTAGTCAAGACCTACTTGTATTGTTAAATTTCCTCTTTGTCTAAGGACATGGAATCTCTCTCTAACTTTACTTCCAATTTCCCTCTCCTTCTTCTCTCTCTCTAAAAACACTAAGTAAGAAATAAAATAACAAGCATCTGAGTTCTAAGAACATGGGAAAGCCAGCATTTGAACTATAATCACTGAAAATCTTCACCAATTTCTGAAATCAGACTTCATATTTTTCCCCCTAAGCAATTTCATTTAGAAAGAAGAAGCTACACATAAATAGCACCGTCCTATATTAAAATAGGAGAACTCTCACTACAGTCTTGACCAGAGCAGACTCTTAAATTTGATGTAATGTGTCTCTCTAAGCTAACTCTTCCTGTCAGTATGGTGTTGGCATTTGTACATTAAATACGCATTCAGTAGCATTTGTTCACATTAACATGGTTACTCTCAATTGATTTGCTAAAAAATTAGGTGTCTGCAAAAATAAGCTGTCAGCATTTTGCCATATATTTTTTATAAATACAATGTAATCTTTTTAAAGTTCTGGATTGATTTTTCTCAGGACTTTTCCTCATCTTGCCATTCAACTATTTGATATACTTTCTTTACTTAACTCTGCTGAACATTTTCTGATTATAAATGTAATACCAACAAAAATAACTGGAACAACTCCTGTATTATTCATTTCTGAAATACAGGAGTCTAGGAGGGCCTGCCATTTACTAGGCTTTCAATAAATGTATGCTGAATGAGTGAACTAAACTGTAAAGAACAGAAGTCACCTACAATTCCACCATTCACAAATAGTCACCGTTGCAATTTAGGTAATCCCATCCAAAGTATTTTTCTTAAGAAGTATACTTAGGACTGATATATCTCTGATACTCAGAGATATAGCCATATAGGCTGTTCATTTATGACAGAAAAAAGAAAAAACTGATTCATAACTGAACCCTCTAAGGGTGTCATACTCCTCACAGGCTGGCCCTTCTTCCCTAGGGAACCTTCACCAGGATGAAGTATATGTAGAGTTAACCCCTGGAACAGCGCTGGCCTCCGGGAAACTGCTCCAGAACTAAAGTCTATATCCATTCTGATTGGCCATAAAGAGCCTTAAAAACTCTTAAATATTTGCTCACTTTATAAGCATCCCTCTAGAACTGGATACTTAGAACTGTACTTAGCACCATAGATGAATGATGACAACTATATAATAAATTACTAACTTACTTTTATCATAAATACAATTTATCTTCTTGATCAAGTTATAATGACCCTCAAAAGACCATCTAGGAATGGCAATGTGGTGCTGGAGAAACAGCATGGCATGGGGTACAAATGTTCTGGGTTTGAGAGTTGCCTATATTCTTTTCTAATTGTGTGACCTTCGACAAATGACTAAACAACGATAAGTCTTTGTTTTCACAACTTAAAAACAAGAATAGAAAAATTGTCTTTATGGCAGTGTTGTACAAATTAAATGAGGTATAATTTGTAAGTGGTCTAAGCTTAATTCATTTTAAGATGAATTTATATTATTATAAATTATAATAACCCATTTTTTTCAACATTCTGTTTGTTGTTATACATAGGGAACTTTGTAGACAAAGTTCTTGGCTTACATTGTATAAAGATACTGTATATTTTTCTGCACGAAATATGGGCTATTGTCAATTATTTATATTCTGATTGTTTCACTTTTATAAACATTCAGTCATAATTGTCATAACACTTTCCATCTTTTGCTGGTGACACAGCAAACAGCTTATATTGTCCTTTTTCTTCTTTTGTATTTAAGATGGTAAAGCTGCTTCTAGAGTAAATAATTCAATTCGAAATTATTTTTTGAGAGCACAATGCTTGGCTATTCTTAGAGAGCATACAAAAAAATGAAAATGAGTTGCATCATAGGCCCAAAGAGGAAGAAGAGAACTAGCATTTACTGAGCACTTTCAAGATCCCAGACTTTGTGCTAGATGTCTTTAATTGACTCCTATTATTTCCACAACAACCCAGGTGAAATAAAGATTATTAGTCTCCTTCAGTAGAGAAGCAAATCGAAACTCTTGGAGGTTAAGTTACCTGAAGAAGTCCCTTGGCTGAAATTCACACCCAGATGCAAACACTGACCTTTCTCTATGCCAAAGGAAAAATTATTTTTAAACATGGTTCGGGAGAGAACTTTTCGAGCTACATAATTTGCAACATCCTTCCGGGAAGAAATTAGCATTATAGACAAAATGTTTAAGCAAATTTGTAATAGACCTAAATGAGACTGAGAACTTCTGGGAGGTTAGCTGCTCAAACACCAAGTGGTCCATCAATCAGAAGTCTACGGTCTTTTTGGGGGACTTTCAAGATTGCAGAGGAGTAAGATATGGAGATCACCTTCCTCCCCACAAATACATCAAAAATACCTCTACATGTGGAACAACTCCTAGAGACACCTACTGAACACTACCAGAAGACCTCACAATTCCCAAAAGGCAAAAATATCCCCATGTACCTGGGTAGGGCAAAACAAAAAAGGAAAAACAGAGACAAAAGAATAGGGATGGGACCTGCACCTCTGGGAGGGAGCTGTGAAGGAGGAAAAGTTTCCACACACTAGGAAGCCCCTTCACTGGCGGAGACGGTGGGTGGCAGGGGGGAAGCTTTGGAGCCATGGGGGAGAGTGCAGGAACAGGGGTGCAGAGGGCAAAGTGGAGAGATTCCCACACAGAGGATTGGTGCCAACCAGTACTCACCAATCTGAGATGCTTGTCTGCTCACCTGCTCGGGGGGGGGGGCGCTGGGAGCTGACACTTGGGCTTCGGAGGTCAGATCCCAGGGAGAGGACTGGGGTTGGCTGCGTGAACACAGCCTGATGGGGGCTAGTGCGCCACAGCTAGCCAGGAAGGAGTCCGGGGAAAAGTCTGGAACTGCCTAAGAGGCAAGAGACCATTGTTTTGGGGTGCGCGAGGAGAGGGGATTCCTCTCCAGTGTGCCCACAGAAGGCAGAGCACTGCCTAAATGAGCTCCAGAGACAGGCACGAGCCGCAGCTATCAGACTGGACCGCAGAGACAGGCATGAAACGCTAACACTGCTGCTACAGCCACCAAGAATCCTGTGTGCAAGCAAGGGAACTATCCACACACACACACACACACACCCCAGGAGCCTGTGCAGCCCGCGACTGCCAGGGTCCCGTGACCAGGGACACGTTCCCTGGGAGAACACACAGTGCACTTCAGGCTGTTGCAACGTCACATAGGTCTCTGCAACCTCAGGCACACCTGGCATTCCAATTATAACTACCGTACCCCTCCCTCCCCCCAGCCTGAATGAGCAAGAGCCCCCTAATCAGCTGCTGCTTTAACCCTATTCTGTCTGGGTGGGAACAGAAGCCTGAGGGCAACCTACATGCAAAGAGGGGTTGAAACAAAAGCTGAACCTCAGGAGCAGAGCAAACAAAGAAGAGAAAGGGAAATTTCTCCGTGCAGCCTCAGGAGCAGCCAATTAAATCCCCACAATCAAATTGATGTACCCTGCATTTGTGAAGAGACAACAAATCCCAAAATTGAGGCAGTGGACTTCGGGAGCAACTGTAGATGTGGAGTTTGCTGTCTGCAACTGATTTGTTTCTGATTTTTATGTTTATCTTAGTTTAGTTTTTAGAGCTTGTTATCATTGGTGGATTTGTTTATTGGCTTTGCTGCTCTCTTCTTTTGTCTTTTATTATTATTTTTGTTTTTATTTTAATACGTTTTAAAATTTATTATTATGTTTTTCCTTCTTTTTTTCTCCCTTTTCTTCTGAGCCACATGGCTGATGGGGTCTAAGTTTTCCAGCCTGGTGTCAGGATGGAGCCTCTGAGGTGGGAGAGCTGAGTTCAGGACATTGGACCACCAGAGACTTCCTGGCCCAACATACTATCAATCAGCGAGAGCTCTCCCAGAGATCTCCACATCAACGTGAAGACCCAGCTCCATGCAATGGTCAGCAAGCTCCAGTGCTGGATGCCCCATGCCAAACTACTAAGACAGGAACACAACCCCACCCATTAGCAGATAGGCTGCCTAAAATCATACTAAGTTCATAGACACCCCAAAACAAACAACCAGATGCGGCCCTGCCCACCAGAAAGACAAGATCCAGCCACACCACCAGAACAGAGGCACCAGTCCCCTCTACCAGGAAGCCTAAACAAGCCACTGAACCAACCTCATCCACTGGGGGCAGATACAAAAAACAATGGAAACTATGAATCTGCAGCCTGCAAAAAGGAGACCCCAAGCACAGTAAGTTAAATAAAATGAGAAGACAGAGAAATATGCAGCAGGTGAAGAAGCAAGGTAAAAACCCACCAGACCAAACAAATGAAGAGGAAATAGGCAGTCTACCTGAAAAAGAATTCAGAGGAATGAGAGTAAAGATGATCCAAAATCTTGGAAATAGAATAGAGAAAACACAAGAAACGTTTAACAAGAACCTAGAAGAACTAAAGAGCAAACAAACAATGATGAACAACACAAAAAAATGAAATTAAAATACACTAGAAGGAATCAATAGCAGAATAATTGAGGCAGAAGAATGGATAAGTGACCTAGAAGATAAAATAGTGGAAATAACTACCATAGAGCAGAATAAAGAAAAAAGAATGAAAAGAATTGAGGACAGTCTCAGAGACCTCTGGGACAACATTAAACACATCAACATTCGAATTATAGGCGTCCCAGAAGAAGAAGAGAAAAAGAAAGGGTCTGAGAAAATATTTGAAGAGATTATAGTTGAAAACTACCCTAACATGGGAAAGGAAATAGTCAATCAAGTCCAGGAAGCACAGAGAGTCCCATACAGGATAAACCCAAGGAGAAACATGTCAAGACACATATTAATCAAACTATCAAAAATTAAATACAAAAAAAAAATATTAAAAGCAGCAAGGGAAAAGCAACAAATAACATACAAGGGAATACCCATAAGGTTAACAGCTGATCATTCAGCAGAAACTCTGCAAGCCAGAAGGGAGTGGCAGGACATATTTAAAGTGATGAAAGGGAAAAACCTACAACCTACTCTACCCAGCAAGTATGTCATTCAGATGTGATGGAGAAACTAAAACCTTTACAGACAAGCAAAAGTTAAGAGAATTCAGCACCACCAAACCAGTTTTACAACAAATGCTAAAGAAACTTCTCTAGGCAGGATACACAAGAGAAGGGAAAGACTTACAAAAACAAATGGAAAACAATTAAGAAAATGGTAATAGGAACATACAAATCAATAATTACCTTAAATGTAAATGGATTAAATGTTCCAACCATAAGACATAAACTGGCTGAATAGATACAAAAACAAGACCCATATATATGCTGTCTACAAGAGACACACTTCAGACATAGGGACACATACAGACTAAAAGTGAAGAGATGGGAAAAGATATTCCATGCAAATGGAAATCAAAAGAAAGCTGAAGTAGCAATTCTCATATCAGACAAAATAGACTTTAAAATAAAGACTATTACAAGAGACAAATTAGGACACTACATAATGATCAAGGGATCAATCCAAGAAGATATAACAATTGTAAATATGTATGCACCCAACATAGGAGCACCTCAATATATAAGGCAAATGCTAATAACCATAAAAAGGGAAATCGATAGTAACACAATCATAGTAGGGGACTTTAACACCCCACTTTCACCAATGGACAGATCATCCAAAATGAAAATAAATAAGGAAACACAAGCTTTAAATGACATATTAGACAAGATAGACTTAATGGATATTTAAAAGACATTCCACCCAAAAATGAAAGAATACACATTCTTCTCAAGTCTAATGGAATATTCTTCAGGATACATCATATCTTGGGTCACAAATCAAGTCTTGGTAACTTTAAGAAAATTGAAATCATGTCAAGTACCTTTCCCGACCACAACGCTATAAGACTAGATATCAATTACAGGAAAAGATCTGTAAAAAATACAAACACATGGAGGCTAAACAATATGCCACTAAATAACCAAGAGATCACTGAAGAAATCAAAGAGGAAATCAAAAAATACCTTGAAAAATATGACAAAGTAAACACAATGACCCAAAACCAATGGGGTGCAGCAAAAGCAGTTCTAAGAGGAAAGTTTATAGCAATACAATCCTACCTCAAGAAACAAAAATCTCAAATAAATAACCTAACCTCACACCTAAAGCAATTAGAGAAAGAAGAACAAAAAAACCCCAAAGTTCACAGAAGGAAAGAAATCATAAAGATCAGATCAGAAATAAATGAAAAAGAAATGAAGGAAACCATAGCAAAAATCAATAAAACTAACAGCTGTTTCTTTGAGAAGATAAACAAATTGATAAACCATGAGCCGGACTCATCAAGAAAAAAAGGGAGAAGATGCAAATCAACAGAGTTAGAAATGAAAAAGAAGCAGTAACAACTGACACTGAAGAAATATGAAGGATCTTGAGAGATTACTACGAGTAACTATATGCCAATAAAATGGACAACCTGGAAGAGATGGACAAATTCTTAGAAAAGCACAACCTTCTAAGACTGAAACAGGAAGATATAGAAAACATAAACAGACCAATCACAAGCACTGCAATTGAAACTGTGTTGAAAAATCTTCCAGCAAACAAAAGCTCAGGACCAGATGGCTTCACAGGAGAATTCTATTAAACATTCAGAGAACAGCTAACATCTATCCTTCTCAAACTCTTCCAAAGTATAGCAGAGGAAGGAACACTCCCAAACTCATTCTATAAGGCCACCATCACCCTGATAACAAAACCAGACAAAGATGTTACAAAAGATGAAAACTACAGGCCAATATCACTGATGAACAGATGCAAAAATCCTCAACAAATGTTAGCAAACAGAATCCAACAGCACATTAAAAGGATCATACACTATGATCAAGTGGGGTTTATCCCAGGAATGCAAGGATTCTTCAATATACACAAATCAATCAATGTGATACACCATGTTAACAAACTGAAGGAGAAAAACCATATGATCATCTCATTAGATGCAGCAAAAGCTTCTGACAAAATTCAACACCCATTTATGATTAAAAAAACCTCCAGAAAGTAGGCATAGAGGGAACCTACCTCAGCATAATAAAGGCCATATATGTCAAACCCACAGCCAACATCGTTCTCAATGTTGAATAACTGAAACCATTTCCTCTAAGATCAGGAACAAGACAAGGTTGCCCACTCTCACCACTATTATTCAACATAGTTTTGGAAGTTTTAGCTGCAGCAATCACAGAAGAAAAAGAAATAAAAGGAATGCAAATCAGAAAAGAAGAAGTAAACCTGTCACTGTTTGCAGATGACATGATACCATACATAGAGAATCCTAAAGATGCTACCTGAAAACTACTAGAGCTAATCAATGAATCTGGTAAAGTACCAGGATACAAAATTAATGTACAGAAATCTCTTGCATTCCTATACACTAATGATGAAAAATCTGAAGGAGAAATTAAGGAAACACTCCTCTCCCATTTACCATTGAAACAAAAAGAATAAAATACCTAGGAATAAACCTACCTAAGGAGACAAAAGGCCTGTATGCTGAAAACTGTAAGACACCGATGAAAGAAATTAAAGGTGATACAAACAGATGGAGAGATACACCATGTTCTTGGATTGGAAGAATCAATACTGTGAAAATGACTATACTCCCCAAAGCAATCTACAGATTCAGTGCAATCCCTATCAAAATACCAATGGCATTTTTCACAGAACTAGAACAAAAAACTTCACAATTTGTATGGCAACACAAAAGATCTCGAATAGGCAAAACAATTTTGAGAAAGAAAAACTGCACTGGAGGAATCAGGCTCCCTGACTTCAGACTATACTACAAAGCTACAGTAATCAAGATAGTATGGTTCTAGCACAAAAACAGAAATATAGATAAATGGAACAGGATGGAAAGCCCAGAGATAAACCCATGCACATATGGTTACCTTATCTTTGATAAGGAGGCAAGAATATACAATGGAGAAAAGACAGCCTCTTCAATAAGTGGTACTGGGAAAACTGGACAGCTACATGTAAAAGAATGAAATTAGAACACTCCCTAACACCATACACAAATATAATCTCAAAATGGATTAAAGACCTAAATGTACAGCCAGACACTATCAAATTCTTAGAGGAAACATGGGCAGAACACTCTGTGACATAAATCACAGCAAGATCCTTTTTGACCCACCTCCTAGAGAAATGGAAATAAAAAGAAAAATAAACAAATGGGACCTAATGAAACTTAAAAGTTTTTGCACAGTAAAGGAAACCATAAAGAAGATGAAAGAAAACCCTCAGAATGGGAGAAAATATTTGCAAATGAAGCAATTGACAAAGGATTAATCTCCAAAATTTACAAGCAGCTCATGCAGCCTAATATCAAATAAACAACCCAGTCCAAAAATGGGCAGAAGACCTAAATAGATATTTCTCCAAAGAAGATATACAGATTGCCAACAAACACATGAAAGGATGCTCAACATCACTAATCATTAAAGAAATGCAAATCAAAACTGCAATGAGGTATCACCTCACACCGGTCAGAATGGCCATTATCAAAAAATCTATAAACAGTAAACGCTGGAGAAGGTGTGGAGAAAAGGGAACCCTCTTGCACTGTTGGTGGGAATGTGAATTGATACAACCACTATGGAGAACAGCATGGAGGTTCCTTAAAAAACTAAAAATACAACTACCATATGACCCAGCAATCCCACTACTGGGTACATACCCTGAGACAACCATAATTCAAAAGAGTCATATACCACTATGTTCATTGCACCACTGTTTACAATAGCCAGGACATGGAAGCAACCTAAGTGTCCATCGACAGATGAATGGATAAAGAAGATGTGGTACATATATACAATGGAATGTTACTCAGCCATAAAAAGAAACAAAATTCAGTTATTTGTAGTGAGGCGGATGGACCTCGATTCTGTCATGCAGAGTGAAGTAAGTCAGAAAGAGAAAAACAAATACCGTATGCTAACACATATGTATGGAATCTAAAAAAAAAAAAATGGTTCTGACAAATCTAGGGGAAGGACAAGAACAAAGACACAGATATAGAGAATGGACTCGAGGACATGGGGAGGGGGAAGGGTAAGCTGGGATGAAGTGAGAGAGGAACACTGACATATATACACTATCAAATGTAAAATAGATACCTAGTGGGAAGTAGCTGCATCGCACAGGGAGATCAGCTTGGTGCTTTGTGACCACCTAGAGGGGTGGGATAGGGAGAGTAGGAGGGAGACTTAAGAGGGAGGGGATATGGGGATATATGTATACGTATAGCTGATTCACTTTGTTATACAGCAGAAACTAACACAACATTGTAAAGCAATTATATTCCAATAAAGATGTTAAAAAAAAAAGTCTACAGTCGTTTGATCTGACCCATTTTTGTTTTGTTTGGAGTCTAAAAATTATTACTAACCATTCTCTTTTCTTATATGTGTCTACCAAGACCAAAATCTTTGCATTGGTCTTTTACAGAACTTTCGTTTGCAGTAAAACGCTAATAAAATACTGACAGATGCTTATAACTTAATTGTCTGAAAAGACCATTTTTTCCCTTTATTAGACCACTATATCTGAATTTGTGAAGACGGACATGCAGAGGTAAGCATGATGCGTCTTGGTCCACAATTCAAGCAAATACTCAGTCCCAGGATAATTAAATTGCTTATATTTACAATTTTGATGTGTCTAAAAGCTTCCTCTAGACATAGCCAGAATCTCTGACTTTTCCAAATATTGGGTGCTGGAGTGGCCGGGTGTTTTTGACAGTTGACTAATGGAATGTTGAGTCAGGGATACATTTAGTTTGGGCTTAGTGAGATATGTTTATGTGATTTGCAGGCACTTCCAAGTGTTGTTCAGTTATTGCTAATTATCCTAATGTAGCAATGGATTCTGAGGAAACTCCTCCAGTTGCTGACTCTTTCAGGTGCCAGGCCAGGGGATATATGATGAGATGCACATGTTCTATGGTATCCAGCTCTGATAACGAAAGAGAAATAAGGTCTGAAATATATGGAGCCAGAAACTACTTTATGGAAATTATTTCACAAACTTCTAGTCATATATGAAACACACTAGAGATTTCCCCAAAGTTCCAACAATATTAAAAATGCACATGGCTTTTTCAATAATAAATTATGAAGCAGAAGTAAGATTTTCAAAACTGCCAATAATAAAAAAAAATTTCAATTAACTGTGCTAGAGGAAGAGGAAAGACTGAATTAGTTCTCTATTCTTTCTATGAAATATTTTTTTAAACATCATATGCAGAGATAATAAAAAATACCAATAAAAATGTAAGACAAAAAGCACTACAGAGATGTGTCAGGCATTTAGTTATTAAAATACTGTTATTTTTCTGGATTTTGATTTCATGTAGTATTTTAAGCTTTCTAAAGTTTGTAAATTTTTGATTGTTCCATTTACTTTCGTATCTCTTTTTATATTCATAATTTTGTATCCTTTTCTTAAAGAGATTCCAAAATTGTGTATTTCCTTCCAATGAATAGCTATCATGCATCAGACACATATGTGCCAGACATCCTACTAAAGTTTGTTACATATTTACTCATGAAATCCTCACAACAGCTCCATGTGCAAGAAATGATTATACTGTACTGGTTTAAACTTTAAAGTATTCATTCAAAGAGGGGATTTACAACAACCGTAGGTGTTTTTTGATAAGGATTCTCTTTTTCAATGTTTGAACTTAATTGTTATTGAGCAATGATAAAAACTAACTTTCTTAAGTTAATATAATTATATTGTTTATAAAGAAAAGAAAAAATGCTTGGCCACGTGATTTTTATACTTTAATACTACATCAATTAAAAATGTATTACGGAAAAGGTATTTCACCCCCTTTTGATCAGCCAATCGTTAAAAAGTTCTTCAACCTTGTATAAAATGCATTCATACTCCTTGAAATTCTTTTTCTGTAAAAGAAGGATATTGGAATTTTAATGTAGATTACAATAAATGTTTTGATTGCAAATGCCATTAAAAATCAAATAAGGATTCTCTCTTGATAAAACACAAAAATGTCTTCCCTTTTCTGTAGCTAAGAGCTTCTAGAACTGTCAGCTTAGTTAAACTTGATGTGTTTTCATTGTCCTCTACAAAATGTTTATGTTGTTTATAGTCCTCTAAATGGATGAGAAAACCACTTATTGTTATTTTCTGCTCATGAACTTGATGCCAAAATCCCCTTCAGGTCATGAATGCGTTTGATTTTTCTTCTGTCCCTGCTTTTGAGCCAAGGAACCAATCTAGATTCTTCTTCAGAGTGTACAGACCTAGCCTAGGCATCTCCTTCTCTCCTCACTCTGACTTTCTCCAAGTCATGGCTCAGTGCTGAGAGCACTCAGCAAATAAACTCTGTTGCTACAAGGTTATTACTTAGTTATTCTAACTTTTCAAACCAGAAAAAAAATTAGAAATAACAAGATTATCTAATACCCACCTTGATTTTTTTTTTTTAGAAAGAGTTAATAAATCACTTGGATCTTTTCCTAAAGGTGGCAAAATAAGTTATAATATTATCAATCTTCCAGTTTTGCCATTTTATTATATTTAAGCATAGCTGTAACTTCATTTAATTAAGTTCATATCAAAATAGATTTCATAGTTGATAAACTGGGCAATAGCCATCTAATGAGGTTAGACTCTGTAATGAAACCAGGGTTCTAAAAGATGCAAACTTGTATAACAGAATACTCCATCATGCAGGAATGAATCAGTTGTGTGGTACTTCCACACAATGGAATATCATGTACTTGTTAAAGAGAGCAATATCATTTCCCAGCAGTCAGCTACTGCAGGGTTGGAAAATTGTTTTAGGTGCCAGCAATAAGAGGCTTCCCTTCAGAACTCGTCTATCAGCAGGAGTCTAGAGGGAGCCCAGAACTCTCCATCTTGGCAAGATGCCCCCATCCCCATATCCTACACACACACCTTTCCCTCTGTCATCACTCACAAGTGGGTCCCTCAGGACTAACTCATTCTGCCCCTTAACTGCGTACATATCAGTTACTTCAAGAAGACCAGAATTTCCAGATCATTCTTTACTCAGATTTTAATCCTCTAGTTCTAGGGAAATGGAAGTTGTCTTTGTGATCCTCTCCCACTCCTTCCCAACTATTTGAGATGCTTTCAACTAGGCCCTCTTATTCAAAGTCATTAATAGCAAAGGCTATTATGTTCCCTCACCTCCTTGCTTAACTGAAACCTGGGACACTCCTGAAACCTCACTTTCTATGTGGCAATCTCAGGTGATGGCTATTTGTGTCGAAGATGAGGTAGTGAATTTCTTGTCTTCATTGCTGCTTCATGGCTTTTTCTCTCCCTTCTTAAAGAGTCACAGATTTGACTCTCATATTATCAATCCCTACTTCCTACTGTCTTTCTTTGTGGAAGTCATTTACCACTCCTTTGGAACACTTCCTCAAATTCTCTAAAGGTTTTTCAACTCCTGGCTAAGGGTAACTCTTATCAACATGACTCCCAAAACAAACTTTTGAAATTACAACATACACAGATAATATTTCTAGTATCTTGGCTTCTCAGTTCTTTGATGTTTATCTTCAGAGCTGTTTTCTCCTACTCTACCTTATGCCTGGTCCTCCCACAGCATGATTTTGATCAATGACTCCAAACCCTCCATAATCTCCAATTATCACCTCCATCCTTGTAGCTCACTCCCTATAAACTCCAATTCCAGTAATCCCTTGGCCCAGATGTTTTCAATCCATTAACTTTTGACCCAGATTTTCAATCCATTCTCTCCAGCACATTTTCACTGTCCTTTCCTACCCTTGTGCCCTCACTTTCTTCTCTATGTATCTGGATCCAAAATGGTGTTATAGGATTTGTAAAATAAGATACCATTTTGGATCCAGAACAATATTTCAGTTTTCTCTGAGGCATGGTGCCAAGCTACATTCTGGTTCTGTTTTCAGATCCATCAGAGACAATAATGTGACTTCATGTTCTGGAAACTCCACTGGTGAGCGGTTCCACCATTTCAGGCAAAGAGGCAGTAGTTCTTCTTCCACTATGTATTGTGAGGTTTAATTAATGGGTGTAAAGCAATTGGAGAGTTCCAGATGAAAGCCTCCATAGAAGGTAAGTACAACAAAAATTATGTAACCATTGCATAATGTGTCATCTCAGCTGGCTCGGCTGATGAAGTTGTCAGGTGATCAGTTATTGTTGAGTTCCTCTGGAGAAACAAGGTCCAAAATGGGATTGGTCTTACCCAGAACAGTATCATGGTATATACCTGGAAATGTATCTCGGCAAGACTTGTTTGTTTGGCAAGAAATTACTTTTTAACTCCAACTCAGGTGCTTCCATAAAGGTGTCTGATCACAACTAAGTGAGCTAAGTAATAAGTGAGGCATTAAATTTATGCATAGTTTGCATTTTGCAACTTTACTTCCAGATGTGCTCATGACAGGAAAGGTAAATAAGGTGTATCTCTAGGGTCAGCTCTAATCAATTGGTTAAGGCTGTCAGGAGGGCAGTAATGAAAAGGATTCTGAGGCCACACCTAGGGTCTTCAGAAAAGAGGGTCACTGGAGATGAACGTTGACTCTTGTGGCAGTGAAAGCAGAGTTGTAGCAAAAGTGCTTTGTAACTTCCTTGCCTGGTATAGGCCATAATTACTATGCTTAAGTAGAAAGTGGTAATGATATTCACACGCATATCTAGGAAAATCCCTCAGGGTATGGCACACCCAATCCTGCTAAGTCATGTTCATTTCTCTAAGTACAGACATAAAATATTTATTCAGTTGGATTTTTTCCTAGTAACTAGCTAATCTGAAAATAACCAATTGATTTTTATTAAGCCATTGTTCAGTAAACAGTTATTTGATTAGACTGAACTTGCTTTTCTTCATACTAGTGCAGATACAGCTTAAATATCTTTTGAGTGAATATTTGCTAGGGTTTGGCTTAATTTCTAATCAAACTCTGAAGGGCCTTTGGGCTTCAGAAAGTTTGAAACTATAGAATTACCTTGTTCTTTCTTGGGGCCAATTAACTGGGCAGATTCTTTGCATTCAATTTGAGGCTGCTGAACCTTAGCTAAAGTTTCATTTTCTCTCTCAGCAGTTGGAAACCTATCTCCTTGCACAACAGAAACTAAGCATGAACCTCAGGCGTACTGAGCTGAACAGACCTTGGCGCCAGTCCCCAAATATTGATGTGCAGAATCTCCCAGAAAGTGCAGTTTCACTCTTCTCCCTTTCATAAGCGGTGAAAGGAAGTGAAGGAAGTATGCCAGGTTGTTATTCAACTCTAGTATTTAATCAAGCATTACTCAGGCTCTTCTGAAACTCTCCGGCTTCTAAATTGAGAGGAAAAGCAAAGAGAACACAGGATGGAAACTACTTAATTGAGCAGGCTCCCAGGATTACTCAGGATCACGTGGCCATTCTCAGCCAGACTCCAGTTACTCCCCAAACTTCCGAAAGTCCTGGTGATGATTTCTAACTTAATATTTCACAGCTTTCTCAAGGATCCGATGCACATTAATCCACTTGGTGTTCAGTGTGACTTTCTATAAATCAGTTTCAGTGCACTGCAGACACCACTTTCTCCATTCAGGTATTAAGTACACAAATAGGGCATCCCCACCACGGGAAAGAAAGATTTGTTTATGTGTTAAGAGGACAGTATGTGGCTGGCACATGAGCAAGGGGTGCAGGGCTGACTCATTTTGGTTTCCTCACCTGCGAAGGGGGAACCCAGCATGTGTCAGGAATTCCTGATAGAGTAAGGACCATTACCAAAGTCTTTGCCCTTCTTTTTTTTCTTTTTTTCATTTAAGGCAAGAAATGTATGTCCTTTGTTTGCCAACACTTAAGAGAACTAGCCTGTCCCGAAAGTCAAAGCACCCAACCTATGAAAGCTGGAGGGTTGGGCTTTTTTTTTTCTTTTTTTTTTTAAAGGCCTGAATGAGGTGATAGCTTCATGCTGACAGCTGAGAAGCAGGTCAGTCAGGTTCTTGGGTGCTCTATTACACAAGCAAGATACGACCAGCCCCACCTAATTTTGTTTCTCTGGCACCCTCCTGCTCAGTGGGACATCAGTACACCTAACCCATCTGCTTTCTCTAATGCAAGACAGACTCATTCCAACCAGAACAGCTGTGATACTCCAGTTCTTGTCTGTAAACACCTCCTAGACCTGAAGGTAAGTGTGTGCTGGATTACATAGGATCCCTAGTCCCTCGTCCCTCGCTCTCTCGCTCTCTCTCTTACTTATTTACCAAATAGAATCAAAGCAAGTTGAACTTTTGGCAGAACAGCCTGGCAAGTACCTACAGAGACCATTGTAAAGACAGGTAGTTGTTTCATTAAGTAATTACCTTCCAAATGAGCATTTGTGCTAAGTGAGTTAACTTTAAGAATTATTGCCAAATTTGCTAGATGATGAAACCAGCTGAAGAGTTAAATAAAAACCTTGCTTAAAACGTAAGTGACTACAAGAGAGTGTTTTCTTAAGTCAGATCTTAGTAAGTTTCAAAATGTTTAAAGTGGAAGTGGCTACGTGAATATAAATGAATATGTAGATTTAAAGTATGCATTTGGTTCAAAGGTTCTTGCTAAAGTATTAGAATACGGTAGCTTTTGAAAAACAATCTGCTAATGCAATGAATTATTAACCTTCTATATATCTTTCCCAAAGATTTTCTTAATTAAAAATTGGCAAAGTGATGTCTATGTATTATTTTACTTAGCATGGTATGTGTACATGTATAGCTCTCAACGGAAATCTAAAAGGCTAAGCCAGTGGCTGCAAAAGACATCCCATGGATCAAAGATGTGGATTAAGTTTCTTAAATTTATTTTGTTTGTTCTGTGTAAGGCTTCTCTTATTAAAGGGATGCTGATTTACTGTTTAACACTTTCTAATCAATCCATAGAGGCTGCTTCTACAGATAGTGAAACACGAGAGAAGGCTGGAAACCCCATGTTTGGAAATTTGGGTCCAGAATATTTCTTTTGGAGACACAATCTTTCTAAGCTTAACACTCTTCCACCTAATTATTTCAGTATTGAAGTTTATGACTGAGAATGCCCAAGTTAGCAGGGACTATGACATTCTATCTATTTTCCTGGGCTTATGCATTCCTCAGTCTTTTAATTAAAATGATCACAAACTTTTGAAATTTATTATTTCCTGAAAGAAAGTCACGTTTTTCCTTTTATTTGTTTCTTTCTTTTAAACTCAAAGTGAAATGATGTGGGTCCTCAGGTATAATCCTACCTTCTGACTAGTTAAATCTTCACACCCTTTCAAAACTCTCTTATAAAAGAGGCATTTTGAGAAGCATGATTCCTTATGTCTTCATTTACTGTGGTTCTTTCATCTAGGGACAGCAAAATACTGTCCAAGATTGGAAAGTCCACTCAGTGTAACACTCAAGTTCTACCTGGGATATTGGCTACACGTCAGACTGAGTTTCCTATGACAAAGACAAACAAAACTCATCTATCTTAATTTTTAGCCAGGAACCTATAAGAAGAATGATCACAGGCAACTGAGAGAGAAGTAGTACAGAATATACTCTTTAGTTATTTCACTACAGAAACATGTTTTTATATTATCCCCTCAGTGCAGCTAAAGTAATGTTTTTATTTAAAATTTCTGATTTTGATTTAGTTTAGAATGACTAGCATTTCTCTTCCCTTGCATGGGTTGATTACCTGATAGAAACCAGGGCACCTCCATATTTTTAAAGCTTGGTATAAAATGGGTATGACTCGGTTACAACAGGAGGGCTGGGCAGAATAATAACGTTACGAACTTAAGGAGGAACAATTTTATGCACAGTAAGTGTGGATTTTCTTTCCTTAATTGCCACAGGTTTCTGGGGTTTTTTTGTTTGTTTTTTTTTTCCCCTCTCACCACCTCCTGAAGCCCTCTATACAAAAGTAGTAATGTGAAACCACTTTTTAGTGCCAACACCAAAGACAGGGGAGAAAATAGTTTTCATTTTCTTTGTATAGACGAATTATTTTTTTAAAAAACCAGTGAAACTCACACTCTCCGAAAGTATATTTTTAAAGTTTCTGAACATTAGAAACAATAAAAACATTTCAATATATACAGAAAGATTTAGAATCTTTGTTTCAGGTATCACAAATTGGATGGAAATCCTCCTCTCTCTTTCTGTTCCCTTTATAATAATTCTCATCTTAGAAGTTTTTCAAGTTTGTAATGAGTTTATCTCTGTTCCTAGGTTACATCCTGAAAAGTCCTCTTAGGAATTTCCACCTAGGGGCAAAGAACAGAAGAAATGATGCTGCCTGGTCCTCCTGGTTTTCTCTCTCTCTCTAATTTCACTTTCTTTCATCCCCACATTCTCTCTGTCTCTACTGTGCACCTGGTTGGCTGATGAATCTTGGGAACACAGAAGCATGCCATCCATCATCCAGCATAGCTTTACACACAAATATACCACACGGTTTACATATCTCAACTCTAGAGATGGAAAGAGGCTGCAAGAAAAGGGTAAAGGTAAAGAATACAGAGTACTTTTATTGTCCTCTGGAGCTTCTGTACCACTTCCATTAACCTTCCCTGCTTATAATGTGCTTGGTTCAATTCAGAATGGGGTCCAACTTAACCAAAATTGCCAGTTCTTGCCCCAGCAAAAATCCAGGGCTGGGGTTCTAAATAGCTGATGGCTTCAATTCCTGGCTGCTTCTGTCCCTTTAAGATGAATGGACCTGAGTAAGAGGTGTAACCTGGCTCTCTTAGAAGCCAGAGAGCAGAAGCAAAGTTGTCCCCAGCTGCCAAGCTAGGACAGCAGGAACGAATCAATATTCACAAAAGCCTTTCCCACAACTGTATTAATTTTGGAATAAATGGCAAAGAGCCTTCACAACATACTGTCTTATCCCACTCTTCCCTTTCTCTCTTTTCCCTGGACATGAATTACAGGCAGTAACAGAATGCTTGGCTCATTGCGGGTGTTGAAACCTTAGGTTTTCAAGTTACAATCAAAAGCTGGGTAAAGGGTAGCAAGATCCCCTTGGTGGTTCCATGTTACAAGCAAAGTGAAACAGGAACAACAAAACTCACTTTGTTGACTCTTGGTATGCGGATTCTCATTACTGGAAAGGACCAAAAGCTCTATGCCACGTTCCTCATGTGACATTATGAGAAAATTAGATGAAAAGCTAAGGGTTGTTTTTTGCTCCCCTCTGGTAACCACTTCTTTAGGAAGAGAAAATAACCAGAAAGCCTAGGTTTAGGGAAAGCAATCAAACTGCCTAACAGTAAGACAGGTGGCCAAGTGCAATGCATAAACAAATCAGATCACTGGCAGTAGACAATGAAAAAGGTTATAACGTTTGCTATGAAACTGACAGAGTTCACAGGAAAGAGCTGTTTCTGAAAAGGTCCATGTAGGTATTTTTAGACTAAATTGAATTGTATTTTAAATGTGCTAGGTGAAGCAACAGTTTAGTGAAATATTGGTGAACTTCAGGTCCTGGGGATAAATCATTCCTGTGTTGTTAATGTTAATCTGTAAATTACATGGTAAAAGTGTTTATCTAGAAACCATGGAGACAATTGTTGGGATTTTCTTAAATTAGGATAAAAGTGTACTTAGTATGTTTAAGAGGCACTTAAGGGAGAAGTCACTATTTTTCTAGTGTTTAAAAATGTGGGATTATCACCTGCTCTGGTTAAAATAAAATTTGGAGGATTTCATTATTCTTTATTATTCTGTGCTAAGAAAACATTTGTGGGAAGAGTTCTAAAAACCAGCTGATTACCAAATTCTATATTCCTTTGTAATTTTTGTTACATAGATGAGTGATTACTAGCTTTCAATGCAAAGGTCTGAATCCTAGCCCTATGTTTCAGCCACTAGCTATGTGTCCTTGAATACATTATTTACATTTTTTATGTCCCATTTAATTATCTGTAAAATAGGATTAATAATCCCTTCCTTATTGTTTGATTGTTTTTGTTAAGAATTAAATGAGAAAACATGCAAAGCATCTGATGTAAATAGATGCATACTAGTAATATGTTTTCCAATTCTGTTAACAATTTTTAGGATCTAAATGAATTTTCTTGATTACCACAGAAAAGTGAATGAAATATAAATAAACAGAATTGTCACAAATACAAATACCTATATAATCCCTACCAAGTGAAGAAACAGATTATTAGGAGCACACAGAAGTCCCTTTCATGCCCACCCAATGAATACTGTCTCCTTCCTTCCCACAAGTAACCACTTTCCTGACTTTTAACATTCTAGTTTTTGAACTTTATAAACATGCAATCATAGAGTACAATGGGCATTTTAAGCTCTGCATGATATTTGTGATAATCACTCATGTTACTGTATGCAACTCATCTGTGAATCTCGTTTATTTTTCATGTGCAAATATTAAACAGTTTATTATCCAACTGTTACTGGTGGATGTTTAGGTTGGAGACACATAAATAATGCCCTTATGAATGTTCTTGTATGTCTGCCTGCTTGCTTTTTAAGTAGAACTTTCTTAAGTGATAAGCACAGGGCATGGAAATGACTGTATCTTTTAAACCTTAGAAATCCACAGGTATAGACTGCTTGCTAAAAGTCTTTGGAGAAAAAATATTATATCAGGATGTATTATAGATAAGTCTAAGTTGTACCACTGTGTAAGTAATCATTAAGCAAGGAGAGGGGTACTTAAAACCACACGATAGTCAGAGGGAGTACTTTAGAGGATCCTCAGACCCTAGTGAAAAATCATCAAGGTTGAAAATATTTGTAAAAATTTCTGGGGGAGCTTTTAAGAAATGGCAATTAATGTTAGACATAAATAATAGCAGTTGCACCTCCTTCCTTTTCTTATCTCAGTCATCCTGGAGGCTTTTAGTGAAAAATAAGCTCTAAGGTCCAATTCAAAGAACATAAAATCAGTTCTCAGACTCTATTGTTTGAAGAGGAATAGGCTAACATTTTTTTTTTACCTTTTTCAATTAAAAACACTTTAAATTTTAGCACCTAATTAGGTTGGAGTCAGTAGACTTGGCTTTCAGTGCTGCTTCTTTTAGCTTCCATTACTGGTCACTCTGAACCTCGGTTTCTTCATCTGCAAAATGGGGATAACGTGAGCTACTCTTTTTGTCTCAATGGATCGTTGTGAGGCTCAAATGAGATGATATTATAAACTGTAAGACATTTTTAGAAATATTATTATATTTTAATAAGAAGAAATGGAAGTTAACATTCACTAACTGCTTACTTTAGGCCAGGTATTGTTGAGAGTACTTCTACATAAATCATTTCATTTAGTCTGCAGAACACTGTGAAGTCAGTATGATTATGATATTGATAAAGCAACTGCTTAATGTGATGATTATTTTTCACATGTTTTTCATGATAGAAACCAGAATTACAATATAAATATAATTTCAAAACCTTTCCCCCATATCCTCCTATCTATGAATTGTGGTGCTTCCACACTTAAGAGGCAGAATGATGTGCCCAGGTTGGAGGTCAGAACCATGGTTTTAAACTTCAACTCTGCCACAATCTAGTTAGGTACTTTTTTTCCACACACACTCACAACCAGTTTCTTCATTTATACAAGGGAATGCAATGAAAAAATCCCCAATTCTAAAAGTATTTCTGACTTTCTGTTATTTGGGATTAATAGGAAAAAGGGTAACATGAAGTAAACATGCTGTGAAAAAAGGGATGTTAACCTCAAATTCAAGTAACTCAGATTAGGAACTAATAAAATGTTTTCAAGTGAAGTTCCTGACTGACTCACTTTAAAGTGGTATGTTTACTGTATAATCAATAACATCATTTTCATAATAAATACTCCAAATTACATCTTTATAAAGAATATGTTTTCTTAAATAGGTTGAAGAAAGCAGCCCTATATTACATTATTTTTAAAAAATTACTTAGTAGTCCATATATTGTACAATACGTGTGTGTGTGTGTGTGTGTGTGTGTGTGTGTGTGTACTTCAACTTGTCCCAAGCTAAATGGTCTTTGAAATAATGAAATAGTAGTGTCTGGCTTGACAAAGATTTTGCATGGCATTCCCTAGAGGAAGAAAGAAAGAAATACTATATAGAAAATAGAACTCAGTAACTCTAGTTTTAATAAAATCCAAAGGAAACAAACTTTTGGAATAGAGTATGGTACTATCATGTCAGCATTATGTCTCTGGATTTTTTTATCACTTTAAAAATGTAGATCCATTTAAAAAAACTTCAATACTTCACTTAATAATTCAAATGGTCATTATTTTCTTTCAGATTCTCATTATTAACACCAATACCAAAGAAGATTACAATGTTGACTTCAGTAAAAATTCTGTTGATTTCAATTTTGTTTAGTTTACTACTATTTGGAAGTCACGGAGAAGAAGGTCGAGAAATAAACACAACACAAAACATTGCAGAAGACTTAAAAACAAGGGAAAATCAATCTATTCCTTTGGAAAGTGAAGCAAATTCAACCTCAGATAAAGAAAATAGAGAAACCTCCCATCCCAAGGCAACTAATTTCTCTTTTGGGGATCCATCAAATAAAACCCATGGAACAGATTTCTACCATAATTTGTCAACAGACAACTCTTCCAGTCTCAAACTCATGCCCACACTTTCCCCAAGTCCTCCTTTGAGCCACAGCTTTGTTTCTAAATTGCCTTGGAACTCATCCGTAGCAGATGAAAATCCTCTGCCAGTCTCAGCACCTCCCAATACTACAGCTATTGTATCTTCCGAAAACTTCACTCGGTCTTCGGTCAATGATACCATGAAAGCTCCTGACAACAGTTCCATTACAGTTAGCAACCTCCCTTCAGGATCAAACACCATATCTGTGACCCCCATGATAAAGGAAACAGATGGATGGCCTACCATGACAGGAGATAGCTTGGCGGGGTTTACTGTCTATCAAGAAACAACTTTATATCCCACCTTGAAATTCACCAATAATTCAAAAATCTTTCCAGATACATCAGACCCCCAAGAAGGTAAATATAAATGGATTTAATTTTACTTTTGTGTGAAACTGAATCTCCAAATAAGTCATTACACCTAAGAAATGCACCACACTAGAAAAAAAGGAGACTGCAATAGCACAGGTGGTTCTTATTTTGGGGGGAGAAACCATGATATTCATAGTGAATAGTGAAGGGAATTTAGGGCTTAAGTCAGCAAAGACTAGTCATTACTGTATGGGAATGTGAGAATCTGATGAGACTGGGACAAAATGAGAAGTAGGTTAGATTGAAAAGAAACAGAAACTGAGGTAGTGGTACAGTTTTGAGATACTGGGTAACAATTTTTACTGCATTTCAGAAAGACTACCTGAAATTTCACAGGCTTTTAGGAATATAATACAACTGAAGTTTAAAAATATATATATTTTAAAAATATATTAAAAATATATGTATTTAAAAAATTTAAACTCAACAGAAGAATACCCTCAATTTTTAGTTCAGTACCTACTGAACACCATAAAAATGGAATTCAGCTTTGAGTAGCACAAGAAAATTGTGTTATGGGGACATTTCTGTTTCATTTAGAGATTAGTCAAGCTTTAAAACATAAAGTGGAAAAGATCTCTAATGTTTAATGAAAATTCATTCTATTTTATTTTCTCAGGTCTAACCATGTTTTTGTTTTCTGAATTAAAAAAAAATAACTCCTCTTTTCCCCCCATGAACTCACTGATTTCCAATACAACTTATCTACAGATTATATTAGTGATATAAACACCAAATCATATAAACAAATTCCTATTTGAGAGTTGTTGTTAGTGTACAGGAAAAGTTTTAAATTCTGAAATCTAGGATTATTATAGTACTGCAACCAGTATATTGTATATACATATATTTTCATAATTTTAAGACATCTTTCCATTCATACATACTCTGATATTCCATCAGAAAGATTTTTTTTAAACTATTCTGTTTTGTCTTTCTAAACTTAATATACATATTGAGAATACTGAGTACTTAATCCTACCATTGCTCATTAATCAAAAAACACTTAGTTAACTTTGCTTCACTTTTATCTTGGTAAAAAATGTGCTGCTGTTGACCTTCCAACATGTTTTTTGTGTATAAATGGAATCTGATATAGAATTAGAGACCCTATAAGACCTCTTGCCTACCTAATTAATAGGCTTCACAACAAATTTTTTTTAAACTTGAAAATAAAATGCACTAAGTATAAATCCAGGAAGCATTCAGTGATTTATTGATGACTTAGCCTTCAAATAAGGTGCTTGATAAAGGGGATGATAGAATGAAATTTTGGACTCCTTTAACTCAGACCTACACATCTGTTCGCAATGTGCAAGGCACTGCAAACATCCTGCTTTGTTTGGTCTATTTGTTGTATTTGGAAATACCCTCTCTCAGGATATATTTCTTTTTCTTCATAATGCCTTTTCACTTGGGGTTTGTGGATTCAATTCCTATTACCTACTTACTCCCATTAGCTTTTTACTTTTCAATTATTATAGAAACAAACTCAAAGCTTATCTCATCATTAAAGTTCATCGGAGATTGAGTTGATTAAAAACATAATATAGAATTCAACATAGAAATTAGATCTTAATGGAGAAAACACATGGCATTTCAGTACTATTAGTGTTAATATGTAATGAGATAGTTATAAAGCTTAGAAGTATTTCAAGATAATTCAAATTTTGAAGTACAGTTTTATCAGGAAGCATATTTTCCAATATATCCCCCAAACTCAGTACTTTATAAAACACACACACACACAATGTATATATATTCCTCTGTATATACATATCCCTTATCTAATTTAAAAAAAAGTGTTAAACATTCTTTGCTTACACAAAGTCCGCATGTATATATTTCTGTTCTTTGAATAACTGTTTTCTATTTCTTATCTGTAAATTATTTTTTCTTTGTCCTCTAGAGAACAGAAATACAGGAGTGGTATTTGGGGCCATTTTAGGTGCTATTCTGGGAGCTTCACTGCTTAGTCTTGTTGGCTACTTGCTGTGTGGAAAAAGGAAAACAGACTCATTTTCCCATCGGCGACTTTATGACGACAGAAATGAACCAGGTAAAAACAACTTTCAGAACTTCACCTGTATACAGTGGTTTTAACTAAGTGAAGTTGCTAACGTTCACTGCATTATCTAGAAGGCATTTAGAGATTCATATGACAGAAACAAACTAAAGATTTATTCTGATCTATTCTCTCTTTCTCAAAGAACATAACCAAAATAACTATGGAACTGTGTGTGAAATTTTAAAACCATTTGGAACTGTTGCTCATCGCATCACAATTGGTTTTAAGTAATAATCCCACAACCTAAAACATATCATTATAATTGAAAGATAATGGCATGATATTAAGAACAAATTAGCCAGTTTTGTTAGCAAGTAACTGGGGAGCCATTATTCACCATTGTTGGATCTCTTAGGAGCAGTAATTTGAACAATGATTTATTCTAATCTGGAGTTCTTGCAAAGTTTGCACGTATACAATAGCCCTCTATTAATTACCTTAATGAGTCTCTAAAACAGAATTGCTAAAGGGCTGCATATTTGGGTACATAAAGTCAGATAAACCTTAATTCAGAAATTTCCCAATCATGTGATGCAAAAAAACCACCACATCTATGGATGAGAAATGTGTCTGCTAAGAATAAAGCACTGTGTTTGATCTTAACAATGCAGTAGTAATTAGGACAGAAATAAAATCAAATGCTCGATTCAACCCTTTTTTTCTTTAATATTTCAGGACCAAAAACAATCTGTTTTCTGGTGTACACAAGGGACTCTTGCCACCATAAAAAATAGTTAAATGCCCCTGTTGGGTCTCATTGATAAAGTCTTGTTGATTTTTGATAAGTTTGGAACATTACTGATATATTGTTAATTTTCAAAATCAAATCCATTAATTGTAAGTTAACTGAATTCTGTTTATGGACTTCTAGCAATCCATAGAAAATAAAAACTATCACTTTTCAAAATTGAAGGATAGGATTTCAATCAACAGGGTTTTCCAAACTTTTTCTTTTTAACTTCAGAATATTTTCTTCAAATGTTATCACATGCAAAAGCTCAGTCTAACAACTTGATATAATCTAAGATATTGTGATCGAGGCATAATGGAATAATTCAATTACACCACCTGTTTCACTCTGTCAGCTTTGAGACACCTTTCCCAAATTCCTAAGGTTCCTGGGGGTCCAATTTGTAAACAGAAGCCTTAAGGAATAGGTGGATATGAGAATACCTAGCTGAATAATGAGATTACTAGTCTAATTAGTAAGTAGTCCCTGCTTTAGTATTCAAATACCTAGTGCCCCAAGTTTTCTTTAAATTCAAGAATATAAAAGAAATAATAGTTCGTTGTTTGTTGAAAATAAAAACAATCTCCAATATTATTAATCAGGATAAGAACCTGGATCTCTCAGAAGGAAACATAAGATTTTACAAATTGTTTTCTTTCATCTCCATCTTCAATGGCTCACCCATAATGATATTAAGACCCTTGGTAAAATAATGACACATTTTAAAATTAAAGCTCTTCACTTTTTAAAAATTATTTTTATACCAGAAGTAAAAATTCTGAACATGTTGACAAGGCTCTGAATTCACAAGATTCAAAAGTCAATGAGAGGGCTTCCCTGGTGGCGTAGTGGTTGAGAATCCACCTGCCGATGCAGGGGACACGGGTTCGTGCCCCGGTCCGGGAAGGTCCCACATGCCGCAGAGCGGCTGGGCCCGTGAGCCATGGCCACTGAGCCTGCGCGTCCGGAGCCTGTGCTCCGCAATGGGAGAGGCCACAAGAGTGAGAGGCCCGCGTACCGCAAAAAAAAAAAAAAAAAAAAAGTCAATGAGACATGTCAATACTTCTTTATATAAAGTATTGCTATATTTCTGTTGTGATCTCTCCCTTAGTTCCTTTATTTTTGGACCACCAGCAGTGAAATTTTGGAAGTTAAACTGTTCATAGTTTTAGAAGAAAAATGTGGCTTGCAAAATATGTACTTATTTAAAATTCAAAACTAATCTCTGAAAATCCCATATAAAAACGTGTAACTAACTCATCCAGAACAATTCCTACAGTCTAGCAGATGCCTGAGCATGCATCTTCCAGACTGTTACTATAAAGCAATTTTTTTGTTGCTTTTTTAGTTCTGCGATTAGATAATGCACCGGAACCTTACGATGCGAGTTTTGGAAATTCTAGTTATTATAACCCAGCTGCGAATGATTCATCTACACCAGCAGGCCGAGAAAATGCACGGGATGGCATTCCTATGGATGACATACCTCCACTTCGTACCTCAGTATAAAACTAAGGGGAAAAAGGCTTCGGAGGGCAAATGTTCGCTATATCCTGGCCTTTCAAATCCTTCATCCAAAAGCTGAAGCAAGATCACTCTCATGTGGCCTGTGCCAAAGAGAACTGTAAAAGCATGAGACGAGTAGCGGAAACATAGAGGATAAACCATCCAAAAGGTTTCCTTTCTTCCATTTCTCACTGTGCTGAATCATCTATTGAGTAACCTTAATTTATATTTTGGTCTATTTTTTTCTTAGCAGGAAATGTTTGTGGAATCAGGTAAAACTGAAAGATTTCACCATGATTGCCCCGCCCGATAATTTAATTAAAAAATCCTTCAATGAAAATAGGGACCCCAAATTACATTTTTACTTTTTTTGGGGGGGTGAATTGACTCTTCACTGCTCCCCGTGTAGTCATAATACCACATATCAAGATTGGCATTTTCCTGAAGGAAAATTGGAAGGGTGATTTTATTTTTTTAAATTTTGACTTAAAGCTAGAAAGAGAGTATGGCACAGATTCTGTTCCTGGGAAATTAAAGTAACAGGAGTGAGAGGCTTGAATTCTAGTACATTTTACTTTTCTGTGTCAGCAGGTACATAGTCAGCCCCTTGAGTTGCCAAGTTGACAGTGACTTTGCATTCAACAGACTATGGTAGGAAAGCTGACCCTAACCAGGAAAGTGATCACTTCTCTTCAAAGCATCGGGAATGCCAATCTGTGGTTTAATTTAGGCCACAATTAATTGGGTTCTTTAAAAACTCAGTGAGAAACTTAGTGAAAAAAGTCAGCCAATGCATATACCTATACATAACGTCTACAGTTTTAAGATGCTGGATAGCAACAGGATTTATTTTGTATTAGACATTATTGCTCAATCATATAGGGAATAGATTCTGCATCTCTAAGTGCATAAAATGTAAGGTTAAAAAAATATATAATGGAAGCCTTAAGCAAACAAAACATTTTCTGAGTGTCACTTTCACAAGTGAAAATACAAGACACTTAATTTGGATTCTAGTATATTTCAGTTTGTTTTCAATTACTGCCTGTTTTGGGCAGGAAAAATATATTCCACAGTATAGGAAGGTTGAGGCTTTAGGGATTAGAAGATTAAATCAACAGCTAAATTCCCAAAGAAGCAGTGAATGTGTGAAGAGGGCATATGTCACAAGAGATTTTACTGTTGAATTGATACATGGTATGTGTGTTTGCGTGTGTGCATGTATGGTGGGTATGAATAAACAGAGCAACAGCCTCAGAAAACGAGGGCCAGGAAGTAAGCAATGGAAGAACATACTTACCCCATATTGCCATAAAAATAGCAAAGAAGACTGTCCCTCCATTATCAAACAGATATGTTACCTTAGTGGAAAACAAACAAAAGTATTAGTCACACTTTTGGTTATAATAATCCAGTGATTACTGTTTGCATTTAGGTACTATTGATTTTTTTTTCCCAATGGAATCACATTATTTTATAGTTTTCAAATATAAGATAGGCAATCCTTTCATGGGTCCTGCAACTGTTTCATGTGATTTTCTCATGGGGAGAGGTGGGGAGTCAGCATTTGCCCCCTTCTCTTCTCTTTTCCCCTCTGACTCTACCTTCATTTCTGCTTAGAAGTGGTTCTCGTACCCTGAGGAAGTACTTGTGGGCCACAAGTAGAAGCTACACAGAGAGCTTTAAGAAGTTAGCTAAGGCATGCCTAGCTGCACTTCCTGTTAGCAAACTTCCAGGATTGGGAGAGTTGCAAAATGCGGAATTCCAATAGTGACCCAGCACTTCCAAGGGAAAGGGATCACAGTGCTATCCCTACTCTCTGATGTCTTTCAGAATGTGCCATGCGTCATTAAGAAATTTCATAAATCACTGGACATTTAGGATACAGTCCAAGTGTTTTTTAATCAGACATGACCTGAAGTTTTATAAAGAACAATGTACAGTTATACAACATTATTGAATATACATTTCAGGGTTGTAAGAATCGTTTGATTTTAATAAAGTATAAACTCAATTTACCTTTGCCTCTTTTTATTCGCGTAATGCCCTAACTATATTTATAATTTAGTGAGGGAGGTTAAACCAATATAGCCAAGCCAATGTTTGGCAGTCATTTAAATACCATAGAAACTAAAGAGAAAATAGGGGCATTATCCTCACAGGAGTGAGAGGCCAACTGGGGGCTAAAGAACATTATTCTAAGGAAAGTGGGAGTTAGAATGGTGTCCTCTTTGCTCAGTCTACAGTCTAGAGGCTGCTCAATGGGTGCATTAAAACAACATGAATGTGTATTTTAATTGCAACATCTGGAACACACTGTAAAATAATATAAAACAGATAAAGGTGGGATGTATTTTCTTATTATGTAGCATTATTGAAAGTTTTATTATACAAAAGATGTGCTGCTTTTGAAAGTTGGTGGATAGGTGCAAAATGTCCTAGATGCTTCTAAACTTCTAAGACTGTTAAGGCTTGGGCTTTTAAAAAATGTTATAAGACTTGGTTTTCACACCAATCATCAGTATATATTATGTACAATAGAGAAAAGGACCGCAAAGAAATTCTCTCACAGAGTTGATAAAATTCCTCCCAGCGGGGGAATCCAGCTTTTTTGTGTCCAAAGGCATCCCACAGAAATACCTGCAGCTGCCAAGCAACTGAACAGCTGTCTGCTTTCCTCTATAAACAAGCCTAGGGCAGGAAAGAGCCTCTTAAGGGTGTTAGAGACTTCACACATGAGGACGTAAAGGTCACCAAGAAATAATGGCTCCACCTGCTCCAGAAACAGCCAGGTTTTTAGAAAAGTGACACATAAAAAGCAATACTTAACAACAGTTGTGTTGCACAGACATAATTTGTCATTGTTCATGCAATATTTTCCTTAAAAAAGCTTTTCATTTTTTTCTTATTAGTTTTGTTTACAAATCTTTCAGGCATTTTTAACTAAGTAAATTTAAATATCAGCTTTTCAGAAACACATCCACGAGACACGGTGAGGTATACATGCCATATTGATGTAATGTGAGATTACATACATGTAGTGGGAGATAAAGCTAGAATGGGAGTTAGGGAAGTCTTCAGAACTTGCCCTGAGGAGGAGTGTAAAAGTATAACATCATTGTTTTACCCACTAAACTATTACATGTGGGGTGTATTATGATAGGGGAGACTGTGGAGATAAGAAAAGCACTTAGAAGCCTGCGGTTACAGCTTCCGATGATATGGGTTTTTTAGGGTGCGGATATAAGTTGCTGAATGGAAATGGAGGAGAGGGGGAAGGAAGAGTCAAGCACAGTGTGGATGGCTCAAGCTTAGATCGTGAGTGATCAGAAAAATCCCAAAGCAACGTAACAGACTTTTCTAAAAGCAAAAAAAACACCTTGTCTGATCTACAAATGTATATTTGCAGTTAATTATTTTATTGGAAAAATAGCTTGCCTTTATGCGTAGGGAACCTCTGGACAAGCTTTTTATTCAACATTGTTGATGTAAATAGGGATGATATAAGAAGACAGAAGCAAACTATGCCTCAAACAAAGCTGTTTTTAGCACAAATTCTCCACTTTTTTTTTTTTTTTTTTTGTGATACGCGGGCCTCTCACTGTTGTGGCCTCTCCCGTTGCGGAGCACAGGCTCCGGACGCGCAGGCTCAGCGGCCATGGCTTACGGGCCCAGCCGCTCCGCGGCATGTGGGATCTTCCCGGACCAGAGCACAAACTCGTGTCCCCCGCATGGGCAGGCGAACTCCCAACCACTGCGCCACCAGGGAAGCCCTCTCCACTATCTTTGACATGTGATTTCTCTTGCAGAGCTGAGCATGGCTGGAAATCAATAAATGTGGATATTGTTTAAGGAGATAAATTTCTTATTAGGTTGGAAGCTTAAACTCTATGTCTCCTCTACTGTAGTTGATAGATCTCTTTCTAAAATTGTTTCATGGGTTCAGAATAACTTAAGCCTCTGGAAACTGCCACTGGGTTAAGGTGAACAAGGTGCCTCTTGGGCAGATTCCACGCTGCGGGCCAGGAGATTACGGGGTGGGGGGGGGGGCGGGGGGCGGAGGCAGGGTTTGGAATTTAGGCTGAAGTTCAGCCCTCTCTCAGTTCCTTAGTGCCTAATTCTTCGACACAGCAAAATCTGTGTAACTATCCATGTCCATTGGACCGGGGCAAAGGTACACCAAACATGGCAACTTCATTTTTTTTACCCCTCCCCCAACTCATTACTTATTTAGGGCAACAGCTTTTTAAATGTGGTCCTAGAAATCAGAATCACCTGAGGAGCCTCTTAACATGCAGATTTCTAAGCCTTGCCCTTGGCCAACTGATTCTGAATCTCAGGACGTGGGGCCCAGGAATCTGCTTTTTAACAAAAGTTCTAGGTGATTCTGATGTGTAATCTTATGCAGACTCATCCATGAAACTTCTTAAAGAAGAAAGATGATCTGTCCTAATTCTGTTGGAGCCCTAATATCAGTATACAGTCTGAAGTTCACTCTAGGTATTGGATAAATGTTGGTCGAACAAGTGAAAAAACCCCAGATACTAATAACTGTTATAAATAAGGCTAACTTCTAAGGTTGAGTCATTTTTAAAATCATATGTAAAAACAATGCAGGACCCTTGTACCTGATGATTTCACCTTAACTGAGAAATCCTAGCATAATGGAAATTGACAGTGTGGTGTCAGGTGCTTTGAAAAGAGTATGCAAATATCACTGAATTAGTTAATTGAAAATATTTCTTAATCCTCATACTTTTAAGTATTAAAAATGAAAACAGTCACCAAAGAAAATGTTAATGTACTTAAATATAATTTTTATTATATGACAGGACCACATTTTCTCTGAAACACACCCTTGAAATTATTAAGGAAATTATTACATGCACACACATATTTCAGTAAAATATGACAGATTTAATTTCCTGTTACTTGTCACAAGTCGTGATTGATTCTATAAGGAATTGACCAGTTCCTAGATGATGTCGCTGGGTGATGGGATAGGCTAGATGATTCTAGATTGGTGGCCTTGTTTCTTTGCTAAAAATCTCTTCCCTTATTTCTGACACTGCCCATACAGTAACCTCTAGGTGTTTAAGTATGTAAACTGACTTTAAAAGAGAATGTTTATTTTCATTCAAGGAAGGAAGAGTAATTCTGATTTTTAAGGTGTAAACCAAGTAGCTACATTTTACCTTAGCCAGAAGAACAAATACAAGACACATTAAAGAGTTCTCCGTAGTGGGTTTTATTTCTTGTTTTGTTCCATAAGGCAATATTCTCCTTTGCAAGCTAACTTTTCCACCTACCTTATAATAGTTACCAAGTGAATTCTTTCTGAGTCATACCTGTCCCTATATATACTATTTCTACAGAGTAAAGGAAGGATGTAGATACTGTACAATGACAAAGGCCCCCTAGATTTAATGTTTCCTTGGACAGTTTCTTCACTTTCTCACTCTGCCACATATGATTCTTAGCTTGAGTGTTCAGATAGTGCCAGTGTGTTTTATTAGAACTGTCCAAGTAGAAGTAACATATGTATACATGGATTTGTTGGTGTCCCTAGGGCTGTTATATGTCTTTGAAATGCACGGACAAAGGGAAAAACACGCGTATTTACATCGAATGACTCTATACACTTGGTTTTTGCAAAAAGTGTTGAGAAAATCCTTCCCCAAACAAGACATCTTTGTGGAACATTTAAAAGAATTCAACACTGAGCACGTTTTAGAAATTAAATTATAAACAAAACAGATTTTTCCCATGCCATGCGTTCAAAATAAATAATTCAGAAGCTAATTTTGCTAAGTTTTGGTCTCCTAGTAGGATCCTGAGTGGCTTTTGATTTTACATCCACCCTTGTCAAAAGTTAATTGTATAGAGGCCTCTACTTCTGAACTAGATGGAGTAACAGAGATTGATTTTACCCCCATTCTGAAAACAACCAAAGAATGCACAAGTGTATAAAGCAACAGATTTCAAGATTGGATGTGAGGCAATGAAGGGCAGTGATCCCTAAGAGGCAGGAAACAAGTGAGGTGAGCATTATGATTGCCTCAGGTTACTACACTGAAAGTGTAGTCACCAGGGTGCAGAGAGCGACAACTCAGACAGTGAGCATTAATGTGAGGAGGCTACCTGAGGAAAGAGCCCCCTGAGAGGATGAGAGGAAACAGTTTCAGAAGCTCACAGAGTCAGGAATAGTGCCTGTTTCCACCAGCCAGACTGGAAATCCTCATTATCCACAGTGCACTGGGTAGAGTACACAGAAAGATCTTGTTTTCATTGTGGGAAAAATGAGTGCTAGAAAGAGCACTGCTGTGAGCCCATCTCACAAATCCTAAAAGCAAGACCCAAAAGAATCAAATTTTTTTCAAGTAACTAAACCACAATGAGATCTCTCTAAACATCTATTAGAATAGTTAGAATTAAAAAGAAAGACCACCCTGAGAATCAGTGACTATACAGAAAACTGGAATTCTCATACATTGCTGTTGGAAATGTAAAATGGTATAGACACTTTGGAAAACAGTTTGGAAGTTTCTTAGAAGGTTAAACATCTTTCTATCTCATAATCCAGCCATTTTGTTCTAGGTATTTGCCCAAGAGAAATAACACTACTTGCCTAAATGAAGATTTGTAGACATTTGTAGCATCTTTATTTAAAATGGTAACAACTTAAAACAACCCAAAAGATCATTAAGAGATGATGGATAAACAAATTTTTATATAACCATATAATGCAATACTACTCAGCAATAAAGAAAGATGATTGACTGATAAATGTTATGACATGGATGAATCTCAAAATAATTATGTTGGGTGAAATAAATCAGAAAAAAATCACACACTGTATGATTCCATTTACGTAACAGTCTGGAAAATACAAACTTATCTCTAATGATAGGAAACAGTTTGTTGCCTGAGCACAGGAGTGGAATTTGGGAGAGATGGGAGGCAGAGATTACAAGAGGTCATGAGGAAACTTTTGGAGGTGATGAATATGTTCATTATCTTGATCGTGGTGATGTTTTCACAGGAGCATATATATAACCAAAATGTATTCATTTGTATACTTCAAATATGTACATTTTATTATCTGTTAATTGTACTTTAATAAAACCACTTTACAAATGAATAATAGTAATTGTAAAATTCAAGTACACATTTCTCAAACTTGTATGCACCTTGAAATCACCTGGGAGGTTTTAAGTTATGCTGATGCCTAGGTTCTAAATCCAAAGATTCTAATTTAACTGCTCTGGGATGTGGCTTGGGCTTCAGGAGTTTAAAACCCCCTTCAGGTGATTCTAATAGGCAGCAATTTGAGAGCTTTTGGTATATTTCATTTTCTCTGTAGAATCAGAAGTAATTTAACTTCAGGAGTCTTCATGGAAGATAAAAATTTTATCACTACCCATGGAAATAATCATCTTCCCCCAAAAAAGAATCTAGATGTCATTCCAAGTGGATGTTTTAGGTCTATGATGGCAATAAACACTTATAAAAACAAAGGAAGACAAAGATATTCTAATAAAATATACTCTTTCTGTAATTGCCACAGAGTGATGTTTTAATCAGTTGTCAATGATATTTATTGTTGAAACACTTGGGAACATTTAACTTTGGTGAAAAGCGGTTTGCTGGAGGACTTTTTACTACCTGCCTCCTAGAAAAAGTAGAGGACAGAGAGAGGAACGTGAGGGTCCACACTCACCTTGGCATAAATGCAGCTTTCATTGAGTCTCTGCAGTGAGCAGTTCTTGTCACAGAGAGGGCACATGAAGACTTCAGTGGCCTTGCAAATTTCTTGGCTTGAGAAATCAAAGAAGAAAAAGAAAGCATGAACCTCCATGTTTAGGAGGTACTCAGCCCCTATGGCCAACCCTGTGGGAAGCAGCAAGGCAGGGAGGAAAAGATGAAATGGAAATAGTTGGGGCCGGGTGGCAGGTGGGGGTGGGGGGTGGGTGGACAGGTGAGGAAGAACTTAAGACAGTGGCTCCAACTCAAATTTTTAGGATTTTTGTGATACAGAGTTGTTTGTTTGCTTCTTTGTTTTAGAAATCTCTGCCAAGATATTGTAATGATAATAGGCCACATTTTATACTCGGGAGGCACCTGTGGGGCTTTGTCACAAGGACACTTTTACACCTGATTTCATGGCATGCAGGATAATCTTGTGAGGAACAACCGAGGGTGTTTTAACCAAGCTCACAGGCTTGGACATGGCTGAGCTGGAGTCACATCTGACTCTGCTGATTTCTCAGGTCTAACGATCTTTCCCCTGGATCTCGTTGCTTTCCAATCACCAAAATGAACAGCATCCATAATTCACATAATTTCATAGCCCCCACTGCAGTCAATCAGTGCATTATGTTCACTGGAAATCTGAGGAAGTTTATCGCGACACACACTGTCACGATAACATGGCATAGATTTTATTTACTGAAATATATAATATTCTCTATTAGAATGTAACTTCATAATATTTGTCTCTTAAGTTCTATGCTATCTTTTAAAAATCTCAGCATACATTATAGATGACATTGTGACATGAATAGGGCATCGATAACAATTTCTCAAAAGCCTAACAGCCTGAGAGTTCACAGCAACCTGTTTTTAAGATGCTTTGTGCCTTTATCTGTCATACCTGACCTTTTCCCACTAGGTATACCATAAATAAATTGTCCAAGTAAATATGCTTTGGAAATATTGAAAGCAATATAAAGGCTTTCGAAAATATGCCTGGAAATGCAACTGTTATTAAAAGTTTAATTGGCAGTGTTGATAGCAAGATTCGCTGTTTTCAAAATGTTTTCAAAATGTATACACTCAAAGCAAAAAATAATGCATGTGTATTTCAAATGCCTGACGTGTATAATCTCAAGCCAAACTGGAAATGACTAGTAAGTAATAATGCTATACAGTAATACAATACTTTACAAAAAGCAAATGTGGGTCCATGTCCATTACGTTTAGTCCTCAATGCAGTTTCCTGCAATGGTAACTATCTCCAAACTGAGAGGAAATTGATGTTTAATTTAAGTGATTCGCTCAAGGTCATACAGCTAACAAGAGGTAATTTAGGGAATTGAGTTTAGGTTTTCCTGATTCTAGGTCCAGTTCTCCATCACCTATAACTCATCTAAAGGACAGATAAGTTTATGTCATATTAAGAGGAACTTTCCTATCAAAAACTGCTATTAATAATAATGATGGTGTAACAGGTCTTGTATATACTATAATTCTCCCACTTTCACACACATCATCTTGCTAGTAATCATAATGTCTATGTGAAGTAGGAGGAAGCAGGTAAAACGTACATTTTAAAAACTCAAAAGAAAGAGACAATTATACCTCCTCTTAGTAATACTACTAATTTGTATAAATAAGAATTAACGTTCCTCCTGAAGAAAATTTTTATTAAAATAGGCTTGCTATCACAATTAACTGTGTTTTGAGAATGACATAATGTGCCCTGCATTGAAATCTCATACTAAAATGGTATTAAGTTTGGTTAACACTATATTATCTTTCCCACCTTCCAAATGATCACACAAAAGCACAGATGTTTCAAAGCACTCAGTCTAGAATCCCAGCCATTAGACTAGCCTTATTTTTATTTGCAGAATCATCAAACTGATTTTCTATAAGTTGTCCAAAATACAACTTGATAGGTAACATAAAAAATATTAAACAATTTTGGTAATGTATTTTTTAGCCTAAAATATGGAATTTGAGATGAAATCACAAAGTTCTTTGACTTTACTCAACCACTAGATGGAGGGAGAGTGCCCAACTTGAGTGTTTCTTAATTTCTTTTGCAGAAACTCATAATATAAACCACTGCTTGAAGTGTGGCTTTCTTTTGTCTTATATCTGTTGTTAGATATACACATCAAGGGCTGATTGGAAGGAATGATAATTACAACCCATTTAAGATCTGGGACGAGGGAGCAATTTGTCCATTTGGGGATGGATGCCTGGACCTGCTCTAGGGTCTTGATGCTTCCTGTAATCCTGTTAACCTGACAAAGCACAGAATAAGATGCTTGGTGATGTCCATTTTGGGGAAATGTGGTAATATGAAAGTAGGTTTAAAGGAAGGCAGTATGGAAGCATGAGTAAAGCATGGATTTTACAATCAGATATAATCATCAGGGAAAAGCAAATCAAATCACAAGGTATTACCTCATACCTGGTGTGATTGTTATTATCAAACAAAACAAACAAAATAAAAGTAGCAAGTATTGGCAAGGATGTGGAATATTTAGAACACTTGAATATCGTTGGTGGGACTATAAATTGGTACCGCCACTATGAAAAACAATACAGAGGTTCCTCAAAAACTTAAAAACATAACTACCATTTAATCCAGCAATCCCACCTCTGGGTATATATCTAAAGGAACAGAAATCAGAATCTCAAAGAGATATCTACACTCTCTTGTTCACTGCAACATTATTCACAATAGCCAAAATATGGAAATAACCCAAATGTCCATCCACAGATGGATGGATAAAAAAATTCTGGAATTGACATACAACAGAATATTATGCAGCCTTAAGAAAAGAAGGAATTTCTGCCATATGCAACAATATGGATGAACCTGGAGGACATTATGTTAAGTGAAATAAGCCAGCACAGAAGAACAAATACTGCATAATTCCACTTATATTAGGTATCTTAAAAAAACACACTCATAGAAACAGAGTAGAATGGTGGTTCCTAGGGGGTAAGGGAGAGGGAAATGGAGAGTTGCTGTTCAATGGGTATAAAGTGTCAATTATGTAAGATGAGCAAGTTCTAGAGACGTGCTGTACAAACAACATCGTGCCTGTAGTTAACAATACTGTAGTGCACTTAAAAATTTGTGAAGGGGGTAGACCTCATGTTAAGTGTTCTTACCACAATTTTAAAAAATCAGATATAGGTTTAAACTTACTAGATATTCCCCCCTAAGTCACCTACCTCTCTGAGCATCAATTTCTTCATCTCCAGTTGGAGATAATATGCAACTGGGATATTATGTAATGAATATTGATAATGTGCCTGGCACACCATAGGCACTTGATAAATGGAAGAAGACCTTATTGCTGAGGATGTTGTCAGGAGAGGATTTGAGAGGCCCTTTAGGACGTAAGAGCTTTTGAAAAGCTGGTCAGTACTGAGGACCAAATACAGAGTTCTCATGCCAAAGAGGCAAGAATGGACCGCAGAGTTGTTTCTGCCCTTTGTCCCAGACCTGAAACCCAAAGCCTGAGAAGCAGGGACCATATCTACCTGCTTGTTCATTTTTATATTGCTATGATACATGCTCTACAGGGCACAAAACTGACCACCTTTGATTGTATAAGACCAATGTGCATGTAAATATATACATGCACATATACATACAATAAATAATCTATAACATGATTTTCATGTAATTCTACAATTAACTGCAGAGCAGGTAAGAAATATGACATTAATTCACGTGAACATAGCTGGTAGAAACATAATACAACCCAATCTTCAGCTTTTCAACATTTTGTTACCTTGCAATAAACAAAAAAATAGCTTAAAACAAAACTAAAACAAAGCAACTCAAAATAAAAGCCCTATGTCCTCCACTCACTCGCCATGATAACACCTAAGACTTAACCATGTCTGACACCTTGAATGGAAAAATTCAGTCCCATGAAATTTTGAAAGTCAAGATATTCAGTGATGCTTATCTTAGTTTAGAATAGAAAGTCTGACAGGATCTTAATTACAGTGTGACAGAAGTAGCAGTAATATAATACCACAAAGCACAGAAGAAAAGAGTTTGCTAGAGCCTTTTAAAACACTCCTTGTGCTAAAGGTTAAAGAATACTTATCTCATACAAAAGGAGCCTAATTTACTTCATTGGCACGTAAATCAATAGGAACAGAAAATCTATTCCTTTCATTGCCTTTTGTTCATTTTCAGCTTTGTAAGCCTGGAGGAGGAAGTCTACACCACATGGGAAAACTTTGTGAATATGTTCTCCATGGAATCAATTTGAACAGTAGCTAACTGCCTAAAAATCATTTTCTGCTTTTGTCAATTCATTTTAAAAGACCATTTTTTTCTAAAACCCTAAAGACTATCAAAAAACTCTACAGCTAACACATGAATTCAGTAAAGTTGCAGGATAAAAAAGTCAGTATACAAATATCAGTTGTGTTTCTATATACTAACAAAAAACTATCAAAAAGAGAAATTAAGAAAACAATACCATTTACAATGACATCAAAAAGAATAAAATGGGCTTCCCTGGTGGCGCAGTGGTTGAGAGTCCGCCTGCCAATGCAGGGACACGGGTTTGTGCCCTGGTCTGGGAGGATCCCACATGCTGTGGAGCGGCTGGGCCCGTGAGCCATGGCCACTGAGCCTGTGCGTCCGGAGCCTGTGCTCCGCAATGGGAGAGGCCACAACAGTGAGAGGCCCGCATACCGTAAAAAAAAAAAAAAAAAAAAAAAAAAAAAAAGAATAAAATATTTAGGATTAAATTTAGCCAAGGAGGTAAAAGGTCTATACATTGAAAACTATAAGACGTTTGCAAAACAAATTGAAGAAGACACAAATAAATGGAAAGATATTCTGTGCTCATGGATTAGAAAATTTCACACTTTGAAATGTCCGTACTACCCCAAAGATCTACAGATTAAATGCAATCTCTATCAGAATTTCAATGGTATTGTCACAGAAATAGAAAAACAACCTATCTTAACATTTTTATGAAACCACAAAAATCCCAAATAGCCAAAGCAATCTTGAGAAAGAACAAAGCTGGAGGCATCACACCCCATGATTTCAAACAACATTATAAAGCTATAGTAATCAAAAGAGTACATATTGGCATAAAAACAGGTACATAGATCAATGGAACAGAATAGAGAAACCATAAATAAGCCCATGTATATATGGTCAATTTTCGACAAAAAGCCAAGTATACTCAATGGGGAAAGGATTGTCTCTTCAATAAATGGTGGTGGGAAAACTGGATATCCACATGTAAAAGAATGAACCTATGTATCTTCCACCATACACAAAAATTAACCCAAAATAGATTAAAGATGTAAATTTAAAACCTGAAACTGTAAAACTATGAAATCAATCTTGGCAATGATTTTTAGGATTTGACACCAAAAGTAAAGGCAACAAAAGCAAAAATAATCAAGAGTGACTATATCAAACTACAAAGCTTCTGCACAGCGAAGGAAGCTATCAACAAAATTAAAAGGCAATCTAAAAAAAAAAAAAAAAAAAGGCGATCTACCAGGGGACTTCCCTGGTGGTCCAGTGGCTAAGACTCCGAGCTCCCAATGCAAGGGGCGCAGGTTCAATCCCTGGTCAGGGAACTAGATTCCACATGCCGCAACTAAGACCCGGCACAGCCAAATAATAAATAAATAAATAAATAAATAAATATTTTAAAAAAGGGAATCTACCAAATGGGAGAAAATATTTGCAAATCATATATCTGATACAGGGTTAAAATCTAAAATATATAAAGAACTCATACAACTCAATAGCAAAAAAAAAAAAAATCTGATTAAAAAATAGGCAGAGAAACTGAATAGACATTCTTTCAAAGAAGATACATAAATCAACAGGTACATAAAAAAGTGATCAACATCACTAATCACCAGGGAAATGTAAATCAAAACCACAATGATATATTACCTCATACCTGTTAGGGGGGCTATTATCCAAAAGACAAGAAATAGTAAATTCCCTGGCAGTTCAGTGGTTAGGACTCCACGCTTCCACTGCCAAAAACAACAACAACAAAAAACAAAAAAACCCAAGTGTTGGTGAGGATGTGAACAAAAGTGAACCCTTGTGCACAGCTGATAGAAATGTAAGTTGGTACAGCTACTATGGAAAACAATATGGAAGTTCCTTAAAAAATTAAAAATAGAACCACCATATAATCCATCCATTCCACTTCGGGGTATATATCCAAAGGAAATGAAAACAGGATCTTGAAGAGGTGTATGCACTCCCATGTTTTTGCACCATTATTCACAATAGCCACGATAAGTAAACAACTTGTGTCCATCAGCAGAGGAACGGATAAAGAAGATTTGAGATACACACACACACACACACACACACACACGCACGCACGCACGGACGCACACACAAAATAGAAGAGTATCCAGCCATGAGAAAGAAGGAAATCTTGCAACTTGTGACAACATGGGCTTTGAGGGTATTACACTAAGTGAGATAAGCCAGATAGAAAAGAAAAATACTGTATGGTATCACTTTATATGTGAACTCTTAAGAAAGAAAGAAAGAAAAAAAAAAGCCAAACTCATAGAGAATAGAGAAGTAGTAAAAAAATATATATATATAGTATTTTTATTTTCAAGACACTATAACTCCAAATTACAGTCTCACTTCTCAGCTTCAGAGGTTACCGATTCAACATCATATAAAGGAATGCCTAAAGGGGGATGAATATTTCCAGTGGGCCCATGTTTGTCCAGGAAGATGCTGCCTTCCAGAGCGGTAGTGAGTTTGCAAAACTCTGAAATAAACTTGTCACTAGGTGAAATGCTTTTGAACAGTAGGTGTTTCTTTGTTTTCATGCTAATTACCATTTGGCCTTCAGGAAGCACAAGGGGATTCTGAGATACTAAATCAAGGAATTTGGTTATGGAATAGGGTTCAAACCTGGGACAATGAAAATATTTTGCTTTTAGGCAAAATTGTTATACAAATGCATGTGCACATATATATAGATAAAGAATTTTCAAGGAAATGCATTTTATGGTCCCATTAACTGTCATGATTACTACCCAGTAGCAAGGCCATGGTTAAAAGATGGACCAGAAGGGAAAAAAAGTACTGAGCTTTTTTTTAAGGAGGGGAAAAGTACTTTTTCATATTTTGAATTGCATCATACAAGGTTGAACTTGATGAAATCCTTGTGGGGTAGTAAATAGAACATGCTGTTAAGAGGATTCTTTAATTAATTCTTTAACTCATTTAATTCTTTAATGTGACTTTTACCTCTGCTGAATAATAATGTTTTGTTCCTATATCCAAATCTTGAGTCATTTAAACTTTAACAGAAAAATCACCATTCTGATAAATGTTTGATGTTTCTCAAATCTTATTTTACTACCATTTTGATATCTTAAGTTGATGCTAAAATCTTTCATAAATCTATTCTCATAGAGAGTAAGAAGAAAGTAGAAAGTGATTTTATGTTCTCATGAGAGGAGACTACTTAGGGTAGGATTTATATGGTATGAATATTTTGTTTAGACATCTTTAACTATGTAAGGTTCCCTCAGCTGCTAAAAGGAATACTCATCTCCAAAGGTGGTAATGAAAGTTGCATAAAATGAAACAATATATCTGGACAGTCTTTGTATATCTTAAGTGTTTAAAGAACTGTAGCTATTATAATTATTTGAATTAATGTATTGAGAAAGCATTCAAGACTACAAAATACTATGCAAATTTAAATTATATAGAACTGTCTATTGCATTGCTGCATTATTGATTATGTGGGATATACTAGAAAAAGACATTTGGCATAAAGAGAAACAGTCTTAGAATTTATCCAAGAGACTTTGCATATAAAAATATAGAAATGACCTTTTTATAGTGCTTCTCCCCTGCAAAAACAAAAACAAGCAAATAAATTTAGTACCATAACTCGCTTTTATAGTCAGCATTACTATAAAGCTTTCATACAATCAGAAGAAAGGCCAAATTTTTTTAATAAGTCTGTTAATAGCTTACCTTACTTGACTTGCATTCATTGTTAATATTCCATAGAAGAAAACACACAAGCCAACAATAGCTGCAGGAATCAGCATTCCAGTATACCACCCCAGCCAAGCAAAGTATAGCCCAATCTTCTCACCAAAGTATAGCCTGCATGAGAAAGCAAATCCTTAGCTTAAGGCAACGTAAGTGACACTACAAATAGCGATGTCGCACCTAGTCAATTTCAGATGGACAATTGACTATACTGGCTCAGTTCCTCCTGCGCTCCATCTGGGGTGTCTTAATAGTCTTGCTCATTAATGAATCCAATAATGGTGATATTGTTTATCATTAAACATTGTCATTATAGGAGTCATTTTATTTTATTATCGGAGTATGTTTATTTCTTTCTTTTTATAAGCCAGGTCTTGCTTTTCTTCATCCTCCTAGTAGAATCCCTTTTTGTTTTCCTTACACAAAGCTGTGCTGAACCATATTGCTTTGGCGTAAATTAGAAAAACATCTCCCTCTAGGTAGCTGCTGAAAGCAGACTTGATTTCTGTCTCTATCTGCACCCTTGGCCCGACTCCCTTATGCCAGACACAATCTGCACAACCGTGTCACACATCTTCCTCAACAAAGTTCAATTCTGCTGTTCCTGGAGCACATGATTCCTTCCTTGGTTTATGCTGTTCCCTTACTTTGGAATATTACATTTCACCCTCTTCTCCTGTCTGGCTTGCACTTATCCTGTACTTTATATCACTTCTCCTGGGAAGCCTGCCCTGATTTCACTTCAAACCTGGGTTAGACGTCCCTGCTTTTGCTATCACATTCCCTTCACCCATGTTTCAGTGTCTTAAACTTGTAAAACTTTATGACAGTTACCTGTCACTCCCCTATTCCTCTCCCTCCCCATCAGAATGCAAGCTGCTTGAAAGTGGACCTGTGTCCTGTTTCATTAGCACCCACCACAGGAAGTGTTTTATTGAAAGAAGTGAAGGGAATGAATGCATTTTGTTTCCCTTCAGCTTATTAACATAATTTATATGGAAGTAGCAGATGAATAAGGCAGTTCTGATGACCACTCAGTTGTTCTTTCTTCACCGAATCTACTGCCAATAGTAACTGTCACAGTTTATACAGCTCTGGTAAAAAATAATAATTTCTGGAATTCTGTACTGGTGTTTGTCCCAGCACTAGTTTTAAAGATTGGTGCTTTACAGTTCATTTGGGAATACCTCTCTGTGCAAAAATTCTTGCTGGGAAGAAAATTCTCTTGTTATGTGTTTTTCCTTAACAAGACTTCTCTCTCTGAAAATCATTCTTTCTACTCCATTCTCTGTATTGTGCCAACTAAAATTTGTGCGTATTCTACCAAGCGTAGACATGGAGCTGTCCTCCACTGAGCATCATTTAGCTAATTTTTTTGTTTTTTCATTTATTTCTCCTAGGAGACAGATCAATAGTCTATTCATTTCTTATATACTGACAGTGTTCTACTCTGAGACGAAGCTTATAATATTAACAGTTATTCTAATATAGCCACTTGTTCCTTTAAACACGTGTTCTTCTGTGGGGTGGAGTAGGGTTTTGGCACATATTACTAACATTTTGATAACGATGACTATAAAGGACTGCACAGACAGACCCCCTTATATGGAAAGCATTATACCAAGATTTTAAATCATACATTGTTGAAGGTTAAGAGGAGCAATAATGTTATTTGACAGGAGTATAATTACCTAAGTTACAGCAGATTTCAGATCTGTTTCATGAGAAGAAGCTAGTTCCAGGCAAAGAAGGCTAATGAAAATGTCCTTAACCTAGAACGTGGGAAGTCACAATCTTTTAGGATCTCTAGGTGTTCCTTAAATTTCTTTAAAACCATGACAGGGCAAGGAGGAACAGGGGGTTGCTATTGGTGTCACCCCATCACACTTCACCCACTGTCACTTTCTTTTCATGTTTTATATACTGGTGTCCTATGTGACATTTCATTTGATAATAGGATTCTACTGCTGAAATAACTTCTATCATAAAAAACTTCTATTATAAAAACAAATGTTAAGTTGACCTCTTTTAGAGAGAATCATTTCATTTAGTTTTTAAATTTAAATCCTTCCGGTGCTTATTGAGAAACATTGAAAAAAAACCACACAGCTATTTTGTTAAGCAGGTTTCATAGTTGACCATTTTTTAAATGTATTCTTTCCAGATTCCAGTATTTCCCATGGAAAAATAGATTGAAACGAAGATAGGCGTTGGCTACTAAATGTCTGAGTCTATTCTTAAAATGAGAACAAAACACAAACACATGTTCAGGAATGGAATAAAATGAATTGATAGTCCCTCACTTTTCATCCACTATTACTGAACTGCCTTTTTCAGCAGGAGAGAATACAGGCCTTGCCTGTGGGTGTCCATCATCTGTGACACAAGTATATTAAAAAAACTCTGATTCCAGGACACTCTCTTTCTCTCACTATGGACAGGAAGCCACACAATAAGAGGCTCACGTCCTCAAAATTGTATAGTCTTAAGAACAATGTAACCCCAAATAATTAAAAAGTCACAGATTTTAAGGCAATCTTCCTACTCATTGTAGAAAACTGGGTCTTGTACAAAATGCTATGTACAAGATTGTATAGTTTAATCTGAATGCCTCATTGCCATCTCAATTTTGTTAACAAGAAAGTTCCTAGAGAGCAGGCACCTGTTGAAATGCCATCTATACTCTTTTATGGCCTTCATCTTGGGTGGGTCCCTCATCACATCTCTCCCCTTAGCCACTTGAACACAAAATACATGATTTTCATAAGCAAAATTTCCCTTCTGAGCCAACACCCAGAGAATTGGTAATAGCAGCTGAATCACCCTATTTATTGAAAATAAAAGTTGCTTGGTGAAATTACATGAGGCAGCAATAGCAATGTCTCCTATAGATAGGAGAACTGTTGACACTGAAATGCTTGCTTGAAAATCCCAACTTCACTTTAATTCCTATTAAATATGGTTTTGTGAATTAGCACATCTCACCGTATTCATGTATCTCTAAAACAATTTTTCTTTAACCTGCATAAATAAGACTCTGATAATTTGCTGTGATTGAATTAGAATCAAAGCATCTTGATTTTGGATATACCCAAGTACTTAATGTTTGAGATAAAAATGATTTGGTGTTGGATAGTATGCTTTGTACATCCATTCCACATTCTACCGTTTTCCTTCCTGCTATGTGCCCAGGAGGCTCACCTCTATGCATAGCATCACCTATGCTTCTTCCTTCTTCTTGCTTCCTGATAGGCTCATTGGCCAACTGAAGGTACCAGCAGGAGATCACAAGGAGGGATAAGAGATGTGGGGTATTTTTTATTACTCTGACTTTCTTCTTCTATGATTATAGCTTTTAACAAGTTCTGCCAACTGCTCTCTCCCTTTGTCCCTTCAAGTCTAGGTCTGATAACAGCTTCCAGCTTTTGCCAGTCCCTGGAAACTTCATTATCATCTGTTGGCTCCCTTGATTCTATTTATACTTCTGCATATTAAATTCTATTATTAAATTCTCTTCAAATAGCCCTTCTATTCTATCAGTTCTATCAGTTTCCTGTTGGGAAAATGACTGATATAGTTATGAGTTATTCTTGATATTTATATTTCATAAACAACTCAAAATATCAACATATATAACTTTATAATATGAATGCTCTTTTTTATTTTACTTTATAAATATTTCTAGTTATCTGGGGACTTAAGTCCTTTTTAATATATATTTCCTGATTTTTTTAAAATAAGAACAAATTATTCTCCATCAAAATAAAATAAATCATGAATATAACACTATTTCAAGACTAATTCAAGTTGAGAGCAGTTATTTACGAGGATATACCTCCTGGAATAGAATAGACACTCACTAAGTATTTGTTGAAGGATAAGTACATGCATAGATGCTATGTTGGCCATTTTTCTCTTTGCTCTTAGATCCATTTTCTGCCTTTTTCTCTTTGGATTTGTTTTCATGGGAAAGTAGATTATATAGATTCACTTGTAAACTGCTGCTGGTAAGTTACACTGGGAGGTACTGGAAGTCTCAAAGGTGGAAGGAAGGGAAGAGCCCATATCTTTTCTCCTCTCCTGGCTGTCCTCAGGGCTGTCTCCAGAGCAGCCATAATTTGTTATGGCTCCATAATTCTCTGTGGCTCGACTCTCAACACTTCACTTTCCTGCAGGTAGTCCTACTCGTGGATGGCATAGCTCTTGCCCAACGGCTCAGGTAGTAAGCTCTGAAATATACTTCATCTCATTTTCCCTCCAGCTTTAAGGGTTGTTAGCAATTTTCTGCTGTTGTTAATCACTGGTTGCCTCACATTTCTGTTTGATTTCTCAGCTTTCCCATCCCCTGTGCTACTGATTCCCTAAATTAAGTTCCTTTCATTGAAAAGACGTATAGTGGCTTCTTTTTTCTTAATCACCTCCTAACTAATACAGATAATTTGGTGGGTAAATAAAATAATAAGAAAAAGATAACAAAATAGCATAATATGTCTTCCGTTATCAATCCAGTACCTGATTAAATCCAGGGGCTGATGCTTGTACCACATTCCCCAGCGTGCCCAGCGCTCATATAATAGATGTCTGTTATTCTGAGGTCCATGGGTTTTGATGGGCTGGTTACTCTTGTAGGCTCCCTGAAACAAATAAAATAAGATGAATTGATATTTATTCTTGTAGTGAAATTTGAACTAATAGGAATTGTTTTTGCTTTTTTTCCTTAGGGAATAATTTAATAACTTACTGAAAGCTTCAGAAATTATAAACGTAAGCCCACCACTGAAGTGATGTAGTAAATGCATTTATATATCTATATTTCATTGAAAATACTCTGATAGTTCCTTAAAAATTCTTTCTTAAATCCCTTTTTTAAACCAATGAGATCCCTTTCACTTAAAGTAAGCTTTAGGTTTCATTGTTTGGAACCCAAGGTCTTGTAATAAACACAATATCTTCATCATCGAGAGAAATTGTTGTAATCTTTAGTTCAGAAATTGAGCATTATTCTGCTTTGAGAAGTGATCCAGTACCAGAAAATATTTATTTCATTTATAGAAGCTAAGGGAAAGAGTCAATGTTCATTCAGCAAATATAGACCCTCCCCCCCAAAGAATCACTATGCTGTCCACGTGAAACTGACATAATATTGTAAACCAACTATATTTCAATAAAAACAATTTTAAGTGTAAGAGGCCTGTCTCCAGTGTTATTCACGTTTTGAAATCTGTAAAATTTACTTCCGGTTAGATATTCCAAAAATGGAAGCATGTTTTCCAATTCTTTATATCACCCTCAAAAATCTGTCATATGGGTTGCAATTTCAGAAACATAGAATATATATGCCTTTTAGAGGAACGTGTTCCCTGAAGGCTGAACTGCTCTGCTTTTATAATTTAAAAAAAAATGATAATAGATATAGTGACTTTATTTTCTGAATCAAAACTTAGGACACAGGATTTTGCAAAGTCCCTCTGCTCACTCTAATATGTGATTCTACTTTTATGAAATGTTTGATGAAAATTTAAAACAAGTGGAATTATGCCTCAGTTACCTCACCTAAATGATGAGGATAAGAATAAGTATTAATGATACCAATACAGAGGGATCTTGTGAGGGCCCGTTTGGAGAATAGCTATAAAGTGCCAGCCACATAAGAAGTATAAAAATAATGTCAGTCGGGCTTCCCTGGTGGCGCAGTGGTTGAGAGTCCGCCTGCCGATGCAGGGAACACGGTTCATGCCCCGGTCCGGGAGGATCCCACATGCCGCGGAGCAGCTGGGCCCGTGAGCCATGGCCACTGAGCCTGTGCGTCCGAAGCCTGTGCTCCGCAACGGGAGAGGCCACAACAGTGAGAGGCCCGCGTACCGCAAAAAATAAATAAATAAATAAAAAATAATGTCAGTTAATTTTAGGTGTTTGCTATATTGTGGCCATTGAACAGTGCAAAACTATCATCTGAATGGTTCCAGACAACCAGGGCTCCGAGTTCCTATGAAGAAAGATGGCACCTTGAATCATGGTCTGTAGGTGCCTCAAGGCTGAAATGAGAGACACATATGGACTTTGCCTCTGGCTTTCTAAGAAAATAGATAAATTAATTAGGTAAGGGTGGAAGAGCAGTCTTCCCTAAGGGAGCCCAAAGTGTTTCAAACCTAACGATTGGAAGCTAAGGAGATGAAAGTAAAGATCAAGATTCTAAGACATCCACTTGAGAAAAGTTTGTTTGCTTGTGAAACTGGACTGACTTGTTAAGGTAGCCTGCCCTGAGATTGGGAAGGTAAGGGAAGGTGAACCAAAATCTCAGGTTTCTTTCATGTATTCCTGATAATCCTAAAATACGTGACTTTCCTTCCCAGCCTCAGTGGTCAGACATAGGCATTTCCTGGGTTTTAGGCGCTAAGCTTTAGATCCGTTGTACCTCATTGTTCTGACTTGGCTCAGTAACCTCAATCAACCATAATGCTCTGACTCTTGCCCACCCATGCATTCTCATCCTTTTTCAGAGGACTATGTACACTCAGTGATCCCCACCACCTCCATGATCGGCCCCTTCCTCCAACTGACACACTTTTCTACTGTCTCCACTATTCATAATTGATGGGATTATCAATTCCATCAATATTTTAGGCAAACTCTTTCTCATATATATATTCTCCTCCTTCCCTTTCTTTCTTCTTTGTCATGCCAAATTTCATTGGACATGTCTCTTTCTTCCCTCTAGCTACTGTCTCTTTTGTAAGTAAAAAATAAATCTCAGCTGTGGGTGCAAAGTGTGAGATGGATACTAATAATACTCCTGCATTAAGGAAGAAGGAGGTCTAAACTGTGACTGTCCTTATTCAAATTATAGTCAGTGCCACTGACTCCATTTTCCTCTAAATAAGTCTTGTTTTTCTTTCTTCAAGTAGTAGTCTTTAAAATTGATAGAAAATTCCCGAGTCCATTTTATTGACTTGCTGCTTTGTTTTTGTTACTTGTATTTCATCGGTATTGTTTTCCAGTCGTTTTGTGTATGTATACCATATACTAGTACTTCTACCAAATTATAAGAATAAATGGGAAAATGACTATTATTTACAACCTATTCCCAATAGTTTCCAAATTTCACACAAGAAACTATCAAATAAACTGTCAGAACACAGACTACTTAGGTAAACAAAATTACTTAGAGAACAAAACAAACCTTCCTGTGCTACAGAATCTCTCCCAGGGACTCAGGTTTGCCACTGAACAGTTTACCACTTACTGACTAGGTCGTATTTGACATGGTGTTTAATTTCTCTGCGCCTTGCTTCTGCATCTCTGCAATGGAAAAATAATAATATCTCCCCTCCAAAGTTATTGTCAGATGAGTGGGAAAACCCATGCACGGGACCTGTTGCACGAAACACTCTAACACATTATCTTTTATCATTATTTCTATTCCTAATATAAGTAGGTATGCCATAATGAATAGAAGCATTGGAATCTGGCTTCCTGGGCTCAAAACTGTGCCTTTAATACTTAACCTTTCTCTGCCTCAATTATCTATCTATAAAACAGAGTTAATATTATTGCCTATCTCAAAGGGTTGTTGCAAAGGTTAAATGAGATAGTCCATATGAAACGTTTAGCTCAGTACCAGACAAGAAGTGCTCAATACATTTTATCTTCATGAGTTATACTAGACTGTGAATTTCTCAAGTATGTGTTATGTCCTATGAGTTCTTCGCCTTTAAAAAAAGAAGACTGATGGGCTTTGAAAACACACACATTAAACCTCTAAAGACCTTGTTCTTATTTTGAAATATATAACTGCCTTAAAAAGAATATAGGAGTCAGCTGATCCTTTAACCCCGTCCTGTCTGAGCAAAGAACAGACGCCCTCTGGCAACCTACACGCAGAGGCAGGGCCAAATCCAAAGCTGAGCCCCGGGAGCTGTGCGAACAAAGAAGAGAAATGGAAATCTCTCCCAGCAGCCTCAGAAGCAGCGGATTAAAGCTCCACAATCAACTTGATGTATCCTGCATCTGTGGAATACATGAATAGACAACGAGTCATCCCAAATTGAGGAGGTGGACTTTGAGAGCAAGATTTATGATTTTTTCCCCTTTTCCTCTTTTTGTGAGTGTGCATGTGTATGCTTCTGTGTGAGATTTTGTCTGTATAGCTTTGCTTTCACCATTTGTCCTAGGGTTCTATCCATCCATTTTTTGTTTTTTTTTACTTAAAAAATTATTTTTCTCTTAATAATTATTTTTTGTTTTAATAACTTTATTTTATCTTACTTTATTTTATTTTATCTTCTTCCTTCCTTCCTTCCTTCCTTCCTTCCTTTCTCTCTCTCTCTCTTTCTTTCTTTCTTTCTTTCTTTCTACTTTTTCTCCCTTTTATTCTGAGCCATGTGGATGAAAGGCTGTTGGTGCTACAGCCAGGAGTCAGTGCTGTGCCTCTGAGGTGGGAGAGCCAACTTCAGGACACTGGTCCACAAGAGACCTCCCGGCTCCACATAGTATCAAACGGCGAAAATCTCCCAGAGATCTCCATCTCAACACCAGCACCCACCTTCACTCAACGATCAGCAAGCTACAGTGCTGGACACACTATGCCAAACAACTAGCAAGACAGGAACACAACCCCACCCATCAGCAGAGAGGCTGCCTAAAATCATAATAAGTCCACAGACACCCCAAAACAAACAACCAGACGTGGACCTGCCCACCAGAAAGACAAGATCCACCCTCATCCACCAGAACACAGGCACTAGTCCCCTCCACCAGGAAGTCTACACAACCCACTGAACCAACTTTAAACTGGGGACAGACACCAAAAACAATGGGAACTACGAACCTGCAGCCTGTAAAAAGGAGACCCCAAACACAGTAAGATAAGCAAAATGAGAAGACAGAAAAACACAGAGCAGATGAGGGGGCAAGATAAAAACCCACCAGACCTAACAAATGAAGAGGAAATAGGTAGTCTACCTGAAAAAGAATTCAGAATAATGATAGTAAAGATGATATAAAATCTTGGAAATAGAATAGAGAAAATGCAAGAAACATTTAACAAGGACCTAGAAGAACTAAAGATGAAACAAGTAATGATGAACAACACATTAAATGAAATTAAAAGTACTCTAGATGGGATCAATAGCAGAATAACTGAGGCAGAAGAACAGATAAGTGACCTGGAAGGTAAAATACTGGAAATAACTACTGCAGAGCAGAATAAGCAAAAAGAATGAAAAGAACTGAGGACAGTCTCAGAGACCTCTGGGACAACATTAAACGCACCAACCTTCGAATTATAGGGGTTCCAGAAGAAGAAGAGAAAAAGAAAGGGACTGAAAAAATATTTGAAGAGATTATAGTTGAAAACTTCCCTAATATGGGAAAGGAAATAGTTAATCAAGTCCATGAAGCACAGAGAGTCCCATACAGGATAAATCCAAGGAGAAATACACCAAGACACATATTGATCAAACTGTCAAAAATTAAATACAAAGAAAACATATTAAAAGCAGCAAGGGAAAAACAACAAATAACACAAAAGAGAATCCCCATAAGGTTACCAGCTGATCTTTCAGCAGAAACTCTGCAAGCCAGAAAGGACTGGCAGGACATATTTAAAGTGATGAAGGAGAAAAACCTACAACCAAGATTACTCTACCCAGCAAGGATCTCATTCGGATTTGATGGAGAAATTAAAACCTTACAGACAAGCAAAAGCTGAGAGAGTTCAGCACCACCAAACCAGCTTTACAACAAATGCCAAAAGAACTTCTCTAGGCAAGAGACACAAGAGAAGGAAAAGACCTACAATAACAAACCCAAAACAATTAAGAAAATGGTAGTAGGAACATACATATCGATAATTACCTTAAATGTAAATGGATTAAATGCTCCCACCAAAAGACACAGACTGGCTGAATGGATACAAAAACAAGACCCATATAATATGCTGCCTACAAGAGACCCATTTCAGACCTAGAGACACATACAGACTGAAAGTAAGGGGATGGAAAAAGATATTCCATGCAAATGGAAACCAAAAGAAAGCTGGAGTAGCAATTCTCATATCAGACAAAATAGACCTTAAAATAAAGACTATTAGAAGAGACAAAGAAGGACACTACATAATGATCAAGGGATCGATCCAAGAAGAAGATAAAACAATTGTAAATATTTATGCACCCAATATAGGAGCACCTCAATACATAAGGCAAACAGCCATAAAGGGGAAATCAACAATAGCACATTCATAGTAGGGGACTTTAACACCCCATTTTCACCAGTGGACAGATCATCCAAAATGAAAATAAATAAGGAAACACAAGCTTTAAATGATACATTAAACAAGATGGACTTAATTGATATTTATAGGACATTCCATCCAAAAACAACAGAATACACGTTCTTCTCAAGTGCTCATGGAACATCCTCCAGGATAGATCATATCTTGGGTCACAAATCAAGCCTTGGTAAATTTAAGAAAATTGAAATTGTATCAAGTATCTTTTCCGACCACAATGCTATGAGACTAGATATCAATTACAGGAAAAGATCTGTAAAAAATACAAACACATGGAGGCTAAACAATACACTACTTAATAACGAAGTGATCACTGAAGAAATCAAAGAGGAAATAAAAAAATACCTAGAAACAAATGACAATGGAGACACGATGACCCAAAACCTATCGGATGTTGCAAAAGCAGTTCTAAGAGGGAAGTTAATAGCAATACAATCCTACCTTAAGAAACAGGAAACATCTCGAATAAACAACCTAACCTTGCACCTAGAGCAATTAGAGAAAGAAGAACAAAAAAACCCCAAAGTTAGCAGAAAGAAAGAAATCATAAATATCAAATCAGAAATAAATGAAAAAGAAATGAAGGAAACCATAGCAAAGATCAATAATACTAAAAGCTGGTTCTTTGAAAAGATAAACAAAATTGATAAACCATTAGCCAGGCTCACCAAGAAAAAAAGGGAGAAGACTCAAATCAATAGAATTAGAAATGAAAATGGAGAAGTAACAACTGACACTGCAGAAATACAAAAGATCATGAGAGATTACTACAATCAACTCTATGCAAATGAAATGGACAACCTGGAAGAAATGGACAAATTCTTAGATATGCATAACCTGCCACGACTGAATCAGGAAGAAATAGAAAATATGAACAGACCAATCACAAGCACTGAAATTGAAACTGTGATTCAAAATCTTCCAACAAACAAAAGCCCAGGACCAGTTGGCTTCACAGGCGAATTTTATCAAACATTTAGAGAAGAGCTAATACCTATGCTTCTCAAACTCTTCCAATATATAGAAGAGGGAGGAAAACTCCCAACCTCATTCTACAAGGCCACCATCACCATGATACCAAAACCAGACAAGTACGTCACAAAGAAAGAAAACTACAGGCCAATATCACTGATGAACATAAATGAAAAAATCCTCAACAAAATACTAGCAAACAGAATCCAACAGCACATTAAAAGGATCATACACCATGATCAAGTGGGGTTTATTCCAGGAATGCAAAGATTCTTCAATATACACAAATCAATCAACGTGATACACCATATTAACAAATTGAAGGAGAAAAACCATATGATGATCTCAATAGATGCAGAAAAAGCTTTCGACAAAATTCAACACCAATTTATGTTAAAAGCCCTGCAGAAAGTAGGCATAGAGGGAACTTTCCTCAACATAATAAAGGCCATATATGACAAACACACAGCCAACATCGTCCTCAATGGTGAAAAACTGAAACCATTCCCATTAAGATCAGGAAGAAGACAAGGTTGCCCACTCTCACCACTGTTATTCAACATAGTTTTGGAAGTTTTAGCCACAGCAATCAGAGAAGAAAAGGAAAAAAAAGGAACCCAAATCGGAAAAGAAGAAGTAAAGCTGTCACTGTTTGCAGATGACATGATATTATACATAGAGAATCCTAAAGATGCTACCAGAAAACTACTAGAGCTGATCAATGAACTTGGTAAAGTAGCAGGATACAAAATTAATGCACAGAAATCTCTGGCATTCCTATACACTAATGATGAAAAATCTGAAAGTGAAATCAAGAAAACACTCCCATTTACCATTGCAACAATAAAAATAAAATATCTAGGAATAAACCTACCTAAGGAGACAAAAGACCTGTATGCAGAAATTATAAGACACTGATGAAAGAAATTAAAGATACAAATAGATGGAGAAATATACCATGTTCTTGGATTGGAAGAATCAACATTGTGAAAATGACTGTACTACCCAAAGTAATCTACAGATTCAATGCAATCCCTATCAAACTACCACTGGCATTTTTCACAGAACTAGAACAAAAAATTTCACAATTTGTATGGGAACACAAAAGAACCCGAATAGTGAAAGCAAGCTTGAGAACGAAAAACAGAGCTGGAGGAATCAGGCTCCCTGACTTCAGACTATACTACAAAGCTACAGTAATCAAGACAGTATGGTACTGGCACAAAAACAGAAAGATAGATTAATGGAAAAGGATAGAAAGCCCAGAGATAAACCCACACACATATGGTAACCTTATCTTTGATAAAGGAGGCAGGAATGTACAGTGGAGAAAGGACAGCCTCTTCAATAAGTGGTGCTGGGAAAACTGGACAGGTACATGTAAAAGTATGAGATTAGAACACTCCCTAACACCATACACAAAAATAAACTCAAAATGGGTTAAAGACCTAAATGTAAGGCCAGAAACTGTTAAACTCTTAGAGGAAAACATGGGCAGAACACTATGACATAAATCACAGCAAGATCCTTTTTGACCCACCTCCTAGAGAAATGGAAATAAAACCAAAAATAAACAAATGGGACCTAGTGAAACTTCAAAGCTTTTGCACAGCAAAGGAAACCATAAATAAGACAAAAAGACAACCCTCAGAATGGGAGAAAATATTTGCAAATGAAGCAACTGACAAAGGATTAATCTCCAAAACTTACAAGCAGCTCAATAACAAAAAACCAAACAACCCAATCCAAAAATGGGCAGAAAAGCTAAATAGACATTTCTCCAAAGAAGATATACAGATTGCCGACAAACACATGAAAGAATGCTCAACATCATTAATCATTAGAGAAATGCAAATCAAAACTACAATGAGATATCATCTCACACCGGTCAGAATGGCCATCATCAAAAAGTCTAGAAACAATAAATGCTGGAGAGGGTGTGGAGAAAAGGAAACACTCTTGCACTGCTGGTGGGAATGTGAATTGGTACAGTCATTATGGAGAACAGTATGGAGGTTCCTTAAAAAACTACAAATAGAACTACCATATGACCCAGCAATCCCACTACTGGGCATGTACCCTGAGAAAACCATCATTCAAAAAGAGTCATGTACCAAAATGTTCATTGCAGCTCTATTTACAATAGCCAGGAGATGGAAACAACTTAAGTGTCCATCATCGGATGAATGGATAAAGAAGATGTGGCCCATATATACAATGGAATATTACTCAGCCATAAAAAGAAATGAAACTGAGTTATTTGTAGTGAGGTGGATGGACCTAGAGTCTGTCATACAGAGTGAAGTAAGTCAGAAAGAGAAAGACAAATACCATATGCTAACACATATATATGGAATCTAAGAAAAAAAAAATGTCATGAAGAACCTAGGGGTAAGATGGGAATAAAGACACAGCCCTACTAGAGAATGTACTTGAGGATATGGGGAGGGGGAAGGGTAAGCTGTGACAAAGTGAGCGAGTGGCATGGACATATATACACTACCAAACGTAAAATAGATAGCTAGTGGGAAGCAGCCGCATAGCACAGGGAGATCAGCTTGGTGCTTTGTGACCACCTAGAGTGATGGGATAGGGAGGGTGGGAGGGAGGGAGATGCAAGAGGGAAGAGATATGGGAACATATGTATATGTATAACTGATTCACTTTGTTATAAAGCAGAAACTAACACACCATTGTAAAGCAATTATGATGTTAAAAAAAAAAAGAATATAGTATGTGTGTGTATTGGGGGGAGTTTAAAACTGATTCACATGTCATTCATGACTCAGCAGGCAGAGTTACCACAACATGACCTACTTAAAACTGGAAGAGAGGTAATAATCTGGCAGAAAATGAAGTAAATAATGGAGTGTAGATTTTTGGTTTCGGTTTGTCTTAGGTTTTTAGGTATCCCAAAGTAATAGGCACAGACCAGAACCTGCCCTGTTTGGAAGTTGTGTAAATCCCAAGCTGAGTCAAGCATGGAGCTGTGTTGGAGCAGAGGGCTATCTATGTCTGGTCAGAGTGGCTGAGCAATGTCCATGAGTTTCCTCTGAGGGTGGGATTCCTGGTACAGAGCAAATTGCAGAAGGGTTCTGGAGCACAGGAGCCAGTGTGCAGCCACAGATTATCACGGGGTCTCACAAAGGTCCAAGGCCACTCACTGGACGAACCCTCAAATAAGGAATAAGGCAACTAGACTTAAGTGAAAAAAAAAAAATAAGATCAAGCATTGAGCAGGAGAAACATATTTTTTAAATGGAAATTGTACTTCAAAATTACCTCATGTGGGGGAAAAGCTGCTATATATGAACCATTGTTTATAAGTTTACAGATACCTGGAAAAAGAAGAAAAGAACAGTGCTTGAGTTAGTTTAATTGAAGACTTCCCTCTGAAGCAACCTACATAATACTTGGGAAAATAAATTAATTTAAAAACAAAATAACCCAAATGACTTCCATAGCTTTATCACCTATGAGGACAGTGAGGTTGTGAAAGAGACTGATTCTAAGAGTCTAATTGTATCCTTACAAGATTAATAAAGGGTTTGCAAGGTGCCAACATATGACACTTTGCCATATCATGAAATGTGGGGATTTTAATACCCACTTATTTGGGGGCACATGAGCCTGAAACAACTTTTTTTTTTACTCAAAACAAAATTTGGTCAAGGAAGCAGAGGAATTCCCCACTCCTCAAAATGTCTCAAAGGAGATTGGTATTGAGAAATCTTTAATTCTTTAATACTGATCCAAAGAGAATAAATAGCGATATGTGACCCTTCTTAAAATCTCTCCATCCCAATGAGAGTGTAGTGAAATGGACTGTCTCATATAGTTCTGGGAAGACTAGATATTTGGAAAACTCTTATGAAGAGCAATTTTCATTGCAATATTATTTATATTAGTAAAGAATTAGAAATAATTGTACATCCAAAATTGGGTAATTGTTTCATTATTATGGTTCAATCAATTATATAAGTGCTTGGTAAATGACAGTGATTTGATGAATGCTTACAACAGAATATTGTACAGCTATTTAAAATAATGTTTTCAGACATACTAAAGGGCTTGAGAAAGTACTCATAATGGTAATTTCAAAAAGATAGAAAATTGTAAACATTGCATGCTTCTAATTATGAGATGTATATGTATATATATTCAGTACTAATTTGGTACAGTGAAAATTGAATGTAGGGATTTTAAAATTTTATTTTTATACCCTTCTGTGTTTATTGCATGTTTGACAAAGGGCATGATATCTTTACAATCATTTAAATGTCAATTTTATTTTTTAAAGTCTACATAAGCACATAGTGCTACCATTTAGACACATTTGTAGTTTACATTCTGGATTTCTCTATCTTTATTTCTTGTTTAGAAAACTTCTGATTAAGTGTCAAATTTTTTATAAGGATTTAGTTTTTGAATTAATTATTTTGACTGCTCAGTAATAAATGAATTATTAATCAGAAGAGAACCAAAGTCTGAACATTCCTCTTCGGATGACTTGAAACATAGCTCATTTTAGTAATATGGTAATCTATTTGAATGCAAATCCGTACATATTGGTACAAGTTTCCACTGGCTATCAACTCTTTTATTTGAAGGAATTTTAGAACATGACTAGCATTTTATTTCTTCAGCCATGTTGTATTTTTCACACTAACAAAAGGCCAGCTCATTTGTTACCTGTTGTTTTCTGCTCTGCTCTGTGTAAACTTGTCAATTTTACTTAATTTTCCCAGGTGAAACTTTCTGTTTTCTTTTGCATCAGACATGTTGTAGCATACTGCTAAACATTCAAACAACAGAGACATTTAGAAATTTAAAATTAGCTGTAATCTCACCTCTCAGAGATAATGTCTAAAATGTTTCATATAAATTCTAGATTTTTTCTTTTTTTTTTGTGAGTGTTTAGAAAATGGGATTACACATTAAATTTACAGTTTTGTAATCTGTTTTTTTCCCACTTAATAATGCTTTATGGATATCTTTTGAAGTCAATAATTAGAGAACTGATACTAATTTTCAATCTCCATGAGTAAAGGGTCTGTGTCATATACTTTCCGTAATATATAGTGTATAATAGATGCTGAATACATTTGAGTTAAGAGTGAATAAAATCACATCATTTTTAATGGATGCATTGTGTGCATATAGCCTAATGGACAGCTAAAGTATCTCCAGTATTATTCTATTCTATTCTTTGTCTACAAAGCCACAATGAACAAATATCTACATATATTGTTATTCAAAAGTCTGATTATTTCTTTGGGATAAATTTCTAGAAATAAAATTTCTGTTCCAAAGTTCTTGCACATTTCACATTTTGATACACATTGCCAAGTGCCCTTGAAAAAGTTTTTTTTTGTTTTATTTTGTTTTCTTTCATTGAAAGGCTGAAAATACAATGTTTAGAGTTTGTTCACTGAATTATATCCTCATATCTAATGCAGGAAGGCAAAGCTTCAGTTGTTAAAAAATACTTCTGAGTGTAATCAGTAAAAGTAAATTCCATAGTATGTTTTTAATTAGTGTTCTTACCCACTTTTGATATTCCATTTTCATATTTGGTGTGCTGCAGCATGTGATAGACTATCCTGCTTCGAGTAGCATTGCTGAAGAAGGTGTCCTTATTGTTTATTATGAAGCTGGGAAGATAAGCGGATTGGTTTTAATATTCAATGCAGACCACAGAATCTAGCAACAGTTACAAGTTCCTGGGTAGTCATCCATGTATTTTCTCCATTAAAATGAATGCATGTAAAGTAAAATAAATCAGAAGAGAAACTATCTTCTTAAAAAAAATCATTTGGCTGAGAAAATAAATAAAAATTATAAATAATACAGGGCATTATCAAATATTCATTTTAATATCCTTCAGTTTATAAGGAAGCCTAAATGTCCTCATATTTCTTATTGAGCATGGAACAAGAACAGATTGTCCACTGGCTTCCATAAATTTTGTACTACCTTAAGCAATGTGATTCCAAATAGAACACATTAACAATTGATGTCATTCCCTAATACTGCACTTTCCGAGCTAGCTTGTTTTCAGTACTTCAGCGACAAGCAATGTTTCTCCCTTCCCCTTCATATCCTACTGTTCCATTGTAGAAAGAGTTGTATGGAGTAAACATGAGAGCCAATGATGTAAAGAGCAAAAGGGTGACTTCAAGAGGTGGTGGGAGGTGGGAGGGGTGTTCCTTGGCACGGTCCAGTGGTTAAGACTCCATGCTTTCACTGCCAAGAACCTGGGTTCAATCCCTGATCGGGGAACTAAGATCCCACAAGGCATGGCCAAAAAAATTAAATAACTAAAAAATAATTTAAAAAAAGAGGTGATGGGAGAAAAGAGATGGGAACTCACTGGTGAATTCGTGCACGGCTGAAGGGGCCAGTATAGCAGTCTGACTCCTCCAGGTCTGGGAAAGCTGACTTGTCAAGAACCATGGGGTTTTGGGACATCCATTTTTTGATTCTTCTAAAATATTTTTGCACCCTGGAACAAAGTCACATTTTAGAACTGAATTAGGTTGCACTCCAGAGCCATGCCTACCTTCCACTACCGTTCTGAAAGATTCCCAAAAGACATATACACACCCACATTCACACACACATACATGCATTATTCCTGTACCCACACAAAGGAAATAATTCCAAAGCAAACCAAATCTGGCATTTATTTAAACTCTTTCAGGGCAACTAGGTGATCCTCATAAGAAAAATCTGTGGAAAATATTAGAAAATCATCATACATAAAGATGGGGTAGGAAAAAGCATAAAGAATAAAACCAGCAAGATTGTTTATTAAAGTTGAGTGTATGTATGTATATATCTATATCTATATATGTGTGGCTATAGATCACTTTAAAAACTCTATAGCAATGTGGCTCCAGAAAAGTGGAGACTGAAAAGAAAGAAATGGCTACAATGCACTCAATGCATTCAGTTCTGGGAGCCACAGGTCCTATGGTAACAGCAAGCGTTTGGAGTCAAGAAAAACTGGGTTCAAAGGCAGCTCTGCATTATAGTAACTATGGAAACTTGTATAAGTTAGTTAATTTCTTGCCTTTGTTTCCTCACTCATAAAATAAAAGTAATAATATTGACATTGCTGGAGAGTTGTGAGTTGGTGTTTTACATTAAACTTGATTAACAATAAGGAGAGTTGAGTCAAGGAGTCTTTGCTGTACTTTTAAGACTTTAACGGGTTTGCAAATCACCTGAAGATCTTGTTAAAATGCAGATACTAATTCAATAGATTTAGGGTGGGGTCTGAGATTCTGCATTTCTAACTAGTTCCCGGGGGTGCTCATCCTGCTATCCACTGACTGCGCTTTGAGGGGTGGATTTAGCATAGACTCCAGGTTAGAGAACATTAAAACACTGTTTCAGGAAATCTCACATCAGGATACTTTGGCCTCAGCTTTAGATTACAGTCACAACCCAGTTCTATGTGGTATATATACTGATTGGAATCATATTTATTTTTCAAAAGACAAAAATGAAAGCAAAAGAGATACTGACTCCAGAGATTGATTCTGAAAATGAGATTCTGAGTTGCTATAATAACAGCTGTGTTTACTTTAAAAATGTGCTATATTTACACACTATTTATGAGGTTCTATCTTTGGCAGTTTTTGGACTTCTTCTGCAATAGTGAGTCAAAGTGGCAGGATATAATATTTTCCTAGAGAAGTACAATGCATCTTAATATTTGGCCAACTCTGCTTAAACTTTAAAAAATTTAGTACAGCCATGTGCAGGCAGACTGTATCTTAAAAATGATTTCATCCAAGTCTATTATGGTAAAATTACCACGTCTATATAATTTGAAATAAGCATCAAGTTTTGATTTTTAGCATGTGAAGAGTTTGGACATTTTCTTTGCCAAGTAATGTTATCATTTAGATGCCAAGTCTTTTTTGGTTTTGGAGGGACCAGAGCATTTCTTTCTAGCCTAAAATAATAAATGAGTGTTATCTGAAGTGTCCACTTTGCTTCTTCTTATTACAAAGAAAGCCTCTGAAATCACAAAATATCGCTGTATTCCAGCCACTAGTGCACAGACATGTAAAAACACTGAATGGATTATATAGCAATTACTCCAACTTTTCAAAGTTAGCCTAGTGGAGAAAACAATGGGATAAAAAATTAGAGGATGAATTTGCCAGTCATTGAAATTGAGCCAAACATTTTCAGTCTTTGAGCTTTATGTTCCTCATCTGTAAAGACAGAAGGTAATTCCATCTGTCCTACTTCATTAGGTAGCTAGGAGGATCAAATAAAAGGAGGCATCTGATGACACTTAGAAAATGCTGATAGCTATAGCACCCAAGGGCTTACTATCTCTGACAAAATTGCAAACATACTAGAAATAAATGCCAATCAAAAAAATTAAAGAAATGAAATAAAATGACTTGTAGACCATCATTGACCTTTTACAGAAAAATAAACCATATTATCAGTTTAGGCTTTTCACATACTTCCTATGAAGGAATACATGATGTTTAATAGTGAAATGTGGTCAGGGCTGGATCTGAATCACAGGATGTGAAGATCTAGCTTATTATTTAATTTCTTCGATTCTCATTCAGTTTTCTCATCTCTTAAATGAAGGGATATTCTGATAATTAAATAGGTAATGACTGATCCCACAGTGCCCAGCACAAAGTAAACACTCAATAAATCTTTGTGATAATAATAAGGAAAAGGAGTATCACTACTACTTCTACAACCACCACTACCACCACCATGCCACCAACATGATCTAACGTATTACCTACACTCTACCAAACTTTTATCACGTTAGCAGTCTTGCAAACTCAAGATTTCATGGCATAATGTGAAGATGACCTCTAAAAGAGCTTTAAATTCCTTTGCTAAAATCAGTGGAACGCAGAGAATTCAATGGAAATTGAAAAGAAATCTGGATTAAAGGGTCAAAAGAACGTGGTCAGAGCACAAACTCTATCACACCAGCTGTGAAAGCTAGGGGATGAGATGTGGGGTGGTAAGGAGTGGTGATAATGGAGTCATTTATTTTCCCTGATCTGCAAACCAGTTACTCTTTGTTCTGCCCCCCTGAATGGTCCTTTTGAAGATGCTTTGATAATTGAATATGAAAGTATTTTGTAAGCTAATGATAGATAGCAGCAATAATAAAACTATAGGCATTTCCTTTTGACCTGCCTGGAGAAACGATGATCTTTGAAACCTGGATAATTGCCTGTACATATTTACCCCTAATGTTTACTGGTCAAATTACCCATGCACAAAACATCTTTCCCATGTCAGGAAATGGAAAGCACAAGTGACATCTAAGTACACACATTAGACTTTTGCTTCCCTCTTTCTAATTGTCTAAAAATTGGGTTTTATAATTTTATAACATTGATGCCCGTACATATACACACACAACATTTAAATTTTCTTTTCCCAAGGTCAAGTTTAAAAAAAATCAAAATCAGTCATTTACTTAATTGAAAGTATAAACTCAGGCAAATACCAAGACAGTCATTTTTACAGTTTAATATGTCATATAATTTTATAAATGCCTTTCCTATTTATTTGTTACCCTCCCCATACGCATCCACTAACTCAAAGAACAAAGAGAACTATTTGTAATATGTAAACTGTAAAGCAGTAGACTATAGTAATGCTTAAGGTACATTAACAATTGTTTGGAATAACTGACAACCTTATTTTCATTTCATAAAATTAAACAAAAAATAATAAACACAAAAGATAATAAAACATATTATGACACATAATATAGCATTCATTTTTCTAGTTTACTTTTGTTTGACCAAAATACTAAAGAAAAACATTTTTCCACTATTAAAAATGTTTCTTTAGGATTTAGAATATACATATTTATCAGGAATTCTAAATACAAGTTTACTCTAAAACTAAATTATGACAGTATTACATAGACATTGGTTGCCAATTTAATATACAGGATTTTGTCCTTCTGTGAGTCTCTGAAAGGAAGATGTCTATTTAGCAGAAAACACACTAATTATACAGTGGCAAATCTCACTAATTCTATACAGCACCCAGAAGCAAACCTAAACATGTTTTATCAACACATCCAATATTAAACAGGCACATGCAGAGAAAAATATGGAAAACCTGCGGTTGTAAATTTATATATTATAACATCCCAATGAATTTGACCTTATTATGCAAAAATAACTTTGGAAATTTGCTTATATAGACCAGAAACGAATGAGCACAAGAGAAATGATGAAAGCTCATTGTAAATCTGAGCATGTCAACCTGACAAACAGAGGAATCCAACTGGCTAAGGAACATCATTAATTTTTTAAGAGCCATTTGAGTACTAATTCCTTTAGCATTCATTCAGATTTCAAGTTTTCCCCCTCATGATTTCCTTTTCTTGTCACTCATTCCTACCAACCTAAATTTAATGTTTAATAGAGTACAATACCTTCTTCTAGAATTCAAACTTTTCCTATTTTAGAGTTCTAAATTATATTCAGACATTTTCTTTGGTAAAAGAAGTAGATTTATTAAATTCTCTCCTAAAATGGTCACATATTTACACTGTATGATTTTGCTAGTTTTTGTGTCATTCTGATTTGCAATATCCTGCAACATTATTCAATAGGGTCTCCTCTACGACATTCACATTCTATTTTTTTTAATTGATGGTTTTGCAAGGAGCAGAAAAACAGCGAATTATTACAAGCCTTTTGTTTGTAGAGTTCATTAAATGGAAGCTCATTTTCTCCAGTGAAACGGGGTCAAGGCAATTCAGGTGGGAGAGTTTCTTGTGTCTCAGGGTTGTATTTTAATTAATTCCTTTGCCATAGCTACTGTTACCACAATAGGCAAAGAGATGTTGTTTTGAGATAAAGCTCTTGAAAAGAAGTTTCCTTTCAATACCACAATTGAAAGAGAGGCAGGTTCAACTGGTGGAATAAGAGTAGGTCCGTAATACAAAAGATGCTGTATGGCCTTGGTAAACCACTTCATCACTCTGTCTTTCTTTACCATCTTATCAATAAGAGGTTTGGATTAAATGATCCAAGAGGCCTCTGCTGTGTCTATTGTTCTATTACTCTAGTGGGTCATCATTTACCCATCAATCCTGGTTTTATAACTATTTTTAAAATTAAAATCTCCTGAAACACGAATTTGCAATTAAAATCCTTGCTCCATAACATTA